>NC_136504.1:38813315-39028315 GCF_053919585.1 Euprymna scolopes | reverse complement strand
AATACGGTGGTGGGGGTGGGAGAGGTGTAGGTTGCAAACGTGACAGGCAGTTCCTCGTCGTCTGTTTCTCGTTCCTCATCTCCGTGTCTCTGCTTTGTTTTTGTTTGCCATCTCACTTTTATGGACTTTCGACCTGATAACCCATAAACCAATTGACGTCATTGACCCATATTTTAACCAGCTCGGTGTTTTGCTTTTACCCCCGACCGAATTATGTCCTCTCCAGGTAATCACAATTCCCGGATTATATTTTTGTCAACCTGAACATGAGTTCATTCGCACCTTGCTCCATAAACCGGCCTGACCCATAAAACGATTTGCGTCATAGGACCAAGTCATCACAATCCTCGGGTTACGTTTTTGTTGGCCTGGATTTTGATTTCATTTGCACTTTGCCTCTCCATAACAAGAGGGTGCAAGGTCAGGAGAGTAGGGAGGATGGGGGAGGATTTCATAACCACACGCCTGTGCTTCTGATCTGGCGACCTGCGAGTTGTGGATCAGAGCGTTGTCCTGCAGGAGGAGGGTACCTTTGCTGATCTTGCCCTGCCTCTTGATTTTGATAGCTTCCTTTAATTTCCTCAAAAGTGAAGCATAATAGGCTCCTGTAATTGTGGTAACCTTTGCCAGAAAATCTGTCATCACTACTCCGTCTTGGTCCCAGAAGACTGTGAGCATGACTTTGCCAGCTGAGGGCTGCATCCTTGCCTTCTTTGGAGGTGGTGAGTCCAAGTGCTTCCACTGCATTGACTGGGCTTTGGTCTCTGGATCATAGTGATGGACCCAGGTTTCATTGTGTAATCAGTCTTTTGAAAAACTTTGACTCATCTTCTTAGCACATCTCCAAATTCATCCTTGAGCACTCAACACGTTCTCGCTTCTGGAATGGTGTAAGCAACCTGGGAATCCATCTGGCAGACATCTTCTGCATATGCAAATGGTCATGAATGATAGTTTCCACAGACCCTGTACTAATCTTGACATTTTGGGCTATTTGCTGAATAGTAATGCTCCGATCTTCCAAAATGGCAGCCTCAACTTGACGGACAGATGCCTCATCAATGGCAGAAGGGTGGGGGGGTGACCAGGTCTGGGAGCTGTTTCCACAGACTTCTAGCCACGTTTGAATTCACAATACCAGCGTTTTACAAGGTCATATGATGGGGCATTATCACCATAAGTTTCTTTCATTTCATCAAAAGTCTCTTGTGGTGTGCGTCCTTTCAAATACAAAAACCGGATCACTGCTCGACATTCAACAGGCTCTATTTCACACCTGACTCAGTTCAAACACCTGTAAAACAGAAACCACCATTATTTCAGCGCTGTTATTTGCCACATAACCCATAGAGATATAAATCATTGCACATGCAAAATTTCAGCTAGATCAGACAAATGGAAGTGGGGCAAGGGCATTACTTATTGCACACCCCTTGTACACAACTTAAAGGTCCTTGACCACGTATATGCACACCCGACTGCATAAATATATGTAAGACTTGTATATGATGAAATAGGGAAGATGCACGTGTGCGAGTTTGAAGAAACAATCACAATGTGAACGATTTAAAAGAGGCTGTGTTTATTTGCTTCTCCACTGAGCAAATTAGGCATGAGGCCGTTTTTTAATGTGGAGAGGGGGGAGGGAAAAGGGGACCAGCTCCCGAGAGGTGGGAAATGGGAGCTGGATAGTGAGAGACTCTTGGTATATAGGGTTGCCCCTACATGGACCAGAAGCCCATTGCCACAAGGACAATGGTCTTTGATTGCAGCATCTGCCGGAACAGATACTACATTTTGCTCTTGGCCCGAAGGCCAATTAAAAGAGGCCATTAGAACATCCACACAAACACGATAGAGCAAGATGACGTAGACACGATCATATAGACACTTTACATAAAAGATGATACACAGCATATCAATAGATGTTACTACTATTACTGCACGTTTATCATCGCTTGTTCCCCTAGTTCGAGGGCTGGACATGTGAATTGTCAACTTGTTCAAACTTGATTCGATCCATTGCCAATGTTTCTGTTAAACTATTATCTTTCAAGTCTGCTTGATGTGACCACTCCACCTCTCTCAAGACCATCCATTTTGGACAGACTCCAGGAACATCAAAGTTAATGATTCTTCTTAACCATTAATGGTCAACCATTAATGATTCTTCTTGTTGATTGCGTTGAATGTGGCCAAACCATCTCAGTCTTTTCCAACGCAGGGACTCATCTACCGAATTGAAAATCAGAAAAGTGACTTCTTCAAAAATGTTATTTTGACTAAAGAGCATCATCTCTAATATATCAAGTATTACAATACATGGAATACCGTATTTGCCAACAAAGAGAAATGTCCGTCACTGCTCTAGACAGTGATAATAACAAATGACCACATTCTTCATATGAAGTAATTGGGATATCAGAGGTTAATAATGTTTGTATTTCATGTAGATGGAGAACATTTAACAGTTTACCTCATGAAATGCGAAGACATAATGTCAATCACCTATAATGAATATTTATCTACTAGCAAAAATACCCACACTTTGCACAGGACTTAGCTATACGCTCAGTTACCCACTTTACGAGTACCTGAGCATACAGCAAAATCCAATCCTTAACCTTTGATTTTGAAAAATAATGTACACCCTACCAAGGTCGGAGACCATTATCATGTCAGGTTTGATCATGATCGGTTCAGTGGTGTGGGCTGTAGGAAAGTATATATATATATATATATATATATATATATATATATATACACACACACACATAGGCTATGACCTTGACCGTAACCTTGAAAAATGGTGTGCAGCCTCCCTAGGTGGGAGACCATCATCATGCCAAGTTTGGTCATGATCAGCTCAGTGGTTATAGGAGAGTTGTATACACAGACATACACATGCACGAATGCTACTACTTTATATATATATATATATATATATATATATATATATATATATATATATATAGATATGGAGATTTTAAATTTTGCTTCACAGCAATCACAGAAATAAGGGACAACAAGTCACATTGAATCTTTTGATAG
Source organism: Euprymna scolopes (assembly GCF_053919585.1). Taxonomy (NCBI): domain Eukaryota; kingdom Metazoa; phylum Mollusca; class Cephalopoda; order Sepiida; family Sepiolidae; genus Euprymna; species Euprymna scolopes. The sequence goes on along the minus strand of NC_136504.1, from coordinate 39,025,264 downwards.
CTCAGATAATATCAGCTACGACTACAAGTGAAATTCAGTAGTTTCTCACTGGTTGTCCCTGACTGTTGATCAATGATTGATTCTTCCGCTCAGTGTCTTTTGTACCTTGTTCTCTGACCAAAGCGTGCCACTGTCATACTGCTCCCCATAACATTGGCTGCATTGAAGAAGCTGCGGCCAGTATGGACTTCAAGGCTAACTGACAAACTGAAAAGTTCTCCAGAACAGTTGTAGAGTCTGTCTTTTTTTACGGTGCTACAACTTGGACACTCACCAAAAGACTGGAAAGAAAGCTAGATGGCATGTACACCCATATGCTATGAACAGTATTAAATATATCTTGGCAAGATCATCTCACAAAGAAATAATTTCATAGCAACCTACCTGCTATATCTACTACCATCAGGGAACGAGGTCTACAATTTGCTGGTCACTACCAGAGGAGCAAGCAAGAGCTGGTGAGAAATGTATTGCTGTGGACTCCATGGCATGGACATACAATCATAGGAAAACCTAGATCCACGTACATTCAACAAATTGCACATGACACTACCTATAATCCTACAAAGCTATATTTCGGCCATGCATGGAGTATTGTTTCCACATATGGGCTGGTGCATTTGCTAGTAGTCTCTCGCTCCTAGACAGGGTTCAGAAAAGAGTCATGAACCTAATAATCCTGCACTATAAACTCCGGATCTCCGAAATGAGGCATCTCTGTGTCTGTTTTACAAGTATTTTAATGGAAAGTGCTCTTACGAACTCAAAGCGCTAGTACACGCTCTACGTAGATACTCCGACAAACTCGACAAGCAGCAAAATTCCACCCCTGCATTGTAGATATCCCTAGATGTCTTAAATACTTCTACTCAAATAGTTTCTTCTTTCAAACTGCTAGACTTTGGAATTCTCACTCAGGCCCCTGCTCCCCAGACTGTACTAACCTGTAAAAGTACAAGTGTAATGTGAGCAGCATCTTGCTGCCCAACTCCCTACGTAGTATCCCTACAAATTTGGTCCTAAATAGTAGCCCCTTACGACTTAGTGACACTGTGCTTTGTTTTGACTAGATAGATAGACAACAAAATCCCAATTATTGTTGCAAATAGTAGGACTTCTTGTTCAATCTGTGGTGACATGGGAACCTCACAATTAAATGACCACCACAAAGAGAGAAAAAGAGTGCAAAGCTGGTGTTAACCTCAGTGCCAGAGTCGGAGATCTATTTGCAGCTAAAACAAAGGTACACTTGATGATGTTCATCCATTGTTGTCGATGAAGACCACAAACATCTCTGGTTTATAGTTGATTGTGTTTGGTGAATTGGCAGATGACCAATGCAGGCCAATGCAGGCTTCAAAGTATCGGCCACAGGTGGAGAACCTGACAGTCAGTTGCTGTCGTTGAGTTGCTTGCTGCCCTCAACTTGTAGTGTGCACTTTCCCCCTTTCTCATCGAAACAGTTTGTCTCTGTTTTCATGGTGTCTCTTTTGATTGGTCCATGCCACTTACATTTGTTCATATGTCCAAGGTTTTGATTGGTTGGTTGTTTTTGTTTTATGGCATATCAACCCTTTTCAGGTTATTTAATGCCAAATCCAGTGATTTTGAAGAAAACATTTTTAATAGAATATATTTGTTTTTTTTTTCAAGTCGGTTTCTATTTAACCCATAGTTGGGACCCTAACAGGTACTACTACTCTGGATCAGAGTGGACCCGGGAGCAATGGCAATTAAAGGGTGGCTCCACACACCATCAGATATAGTTTAAGGTCATATCCAGGACCCTAAGGCTTTGAGGGATATCTTTAGATCATCTTTGAAGCATTTCTTCTGGCCGCCTACATGCCTTTTTCCACTTGAAAGTTCACCATACCGGAGCTGTTTTGAAAGGCGCTTATCTGACATACATGCAAAATAATCAGTCCAATGAACCTGGGACTTCTCAAGTAATGTGAAGATAGATGGTAGTTAAGGGCTTACAATCATCTCAAAAGTCATCTAAAGACAGCAAATTCCTCATTCTCCCTCACTTAAATGAGTGTAATGCGAAAAGGAAGAAGACCCTCAAAAAACTTTTGACAAAATTTGAGGAGAAAAGGATTAAAATAAAAATGTCTATGAATCCAGGAAAGGGCAAGTTTGTTAAAATCATGCAGCTCAAGAAGTCGCTTACAACCTCAAATACTCTCAGTTCCCACTCTCTTCCAAAAGCATCCACCTCAAAATAGGCCCAGCAGACAAGCTCCCATCCTCCATTGACGAATGCAATGCTGAGCATCCCACAGAACGAATTTCAGCCCAATCTTGAAAGCCATGCCCTCACTGATCACCATTCCCATAAAGGAATGAGAGTATAAAATAGTCCCTCTAAACACTCCAAAAAAGAAAAACACCTACTCCACAAGACCTTCTCCTTGTCTCCGACAAAAACACCTACTCCACAAGACCTTCTCCTTGTCTCCGACAAAAACACCTACTCCACAAGACCTTCTCCTTGTCGGCGACAATGAATGATTTTTTCCAATTTTTTATATTTTTTTGTCTGAGAAATCACTTTTTCTATCGATGCCGCATTGTGCATGTATGATGCAAATTAGAAAAGGTTTTAACGGACATACAGACACACAGACATTTGCTCCTTATATAATAGACTAGCATGGATACCCAGCATTGCCCGAGTTGACATGAAGCTCGGCTTAGACAAACCTGCTTATGCTAAGAATATTGAGCACTTTCATCGATACCCCCAAAAATGAAAGAATAGAAGCGCCCAAAGAAGAAGTGTGTGACAACCTTCCCACCAGATATTTTGGCAGAAGGCATACAAAGAGAAGCTATTCTCTAAATATCAAGCACTTTTTATTGCACGTGCGCTGGACCCCCACCCCACCCCTAAAAAAATAAATAAATGAATCAAAACAATTTTACTTTCAATCAAAATAGCAACAAGTTGCCTGTGTGAGCAAAAAAATATAAAAACGAGCAACAACAGCCAGGCTCGAACAAGAAACGCAAAAGAGGAGAAGAAGGGAAAAAGTTACTGGCAAACGCATTTGTTGACACGGCCATGAGTTCTTATGGCATTGCAAAATAAGGTTTTCAAAAATAATTTTAGTTATTACATGTGTGTGACTTGTGAAAATAGTGACGTAAAAAATGACCCCTTCCAAAATGTGGTCCAGTCGACTGCCACAAAATTAATCTTTTTTTCTAATTTTCACATGATATGGATCCGAGGGATTGCTGTTTCGGATGGTCTCAGTTTTGACCCAGTCGGATACGCCAACAAAAACTTTTAGCAGACATATAAACACACACACATCTTTCCTTTATATAATAGACTAGCCTGGATTCCAAGCATTGCCCGGGTCAACATGAAGTTTGGTTTGAACACAGCTGCTATGCTAAGGATATTGAGCACTTTCATTGATAACCTCACAACAATTTAAAAAATAAAAGAACAGATAAAAACAAAAATGTAATCGCCCCTAATCGTCAAGAGAGGAAGAGAGAGAAATGTTAGAATTTAAAAATTTTTTCGTTTATAACAAGCAATTGATAATATGTATGAAAAGTTATCGTCTGCTGCGGGGAATTGCAATTGTAAAAAAAAAAAAAAAATTAGATTAAATTAAAAATAAATAATAAAAAAATAAAATTAGCATGTTACCAACAGGCAATTTCTATAATTTAAATTCTTCTAATTTTGGAAAATTTGCAGATTGGCACACTCTGTTACTCCATCTCTTCAGATTCTACTTATTTTAGGTGAAAATACTTGAACTCACTGAAAAACTTGACAGAAAGAGAAAAAAAAAAAGCAATTATTTTAGAATTTAGAGTGGGGAATCAGTTTTGTACCTAAATGTAACATAGGTCATCCTAACTTTTTAAGGTAATTAACAAACTTTTTTTTTTACCACTAACCCGAAGTCCGAGTAGCAAGGTTGTAAAATAATGTTAGCTATTGGTAGGCAACGCCAAGAAGAAAAACATTCAGTGGGTTGCCCACATGCAAATGGATTCAAATGTTAAGAATTTGGTATTTCCATCATTGTCTAACAGAATGCATAATTTGACCCAGAAATATGCGAGCAGATATCGGTTAAAGGTTGAGACAATAGACATGCATCCTTGGTGAATCCAAATAGCTGGGTCAATTTTTATGGAATTTCATACTAAGGTACTTTATGAACCTGGCAGTGTTCTTAGATAGGTCTTCTGTCAGAATGTCTTTGATAGGTATCAATAATCAAAATAATCCAATGAAAGAAGGAACAGGCGATTTGGGCTAAAGTTAACACCTTACACAGCCTAACATCACAAGTGCATTTGAGAAGTTTTATTACCACACAAGCCGAAAGCCCCACCATATAAAATCAACAGTAGGCTGTTTGATATGACACAAGACACATTCGAAATTAATGTTTCTGTTTAAAGCATAATTTCACAATGATACTTGACTTTTATATTTTAAACTTAAATTCAAGCCATTATCACCACACAACCAGTAATGCCAGGCATATAAAATCAACAGTAGGTTCTTTGATATGACAAGGGGCATTTTAAAAATGAATGTTTTTGTTTAAAGCACAATTAAAGCATGATAAATGACCTTTGCATTTTAAACTTTAATGCAAGCTATTATATATAAAAAAATCTTTTATAAAATCAACAGTAGGTTCTCTACAGTGTAATGTAGACTACAATATATTGTGAACTAAGTTATTGTGAGGAGGCATGTGAAACTTCCTCCAGGTGCATTGCAATGGGTCCCCAATTAGAGCAAGCAATCAATCAATTTGATTGAAAAATGGGCTATTTCATCGAGTTCCCATATTAACAATCATCCGAGCCGGACTAAGTAATTTTTAACAATAAATTGTCTGCAATTGTCTTCCCTGAAACCTCTCTCCCACAGGAAAGACGTTGCGAGCCTGTCTTTGTTTTGTCATTACTTCCATGGCAAGTGCTCGTCTGAGCTCCAATCCCTGGTCCCCCTCGCTAATCTTTCACGAAAAACACCCGTCTAGCTGAAACCACTGTCAAAGATTTTCCCCACTCTTTATCTGTGCCAAAACCAAAACGTACATTCCATGAAAAAAGCTTCTTTCTTAGAAGTGCACGCCTGTGGAACTCTCTTCCGTTTGCCTGTTTCCCACCTGACTACAACTTGGATGTCTTCAAGTCCAACATAAACAAATTCCTGATGAACCACCCCTTAAGTGAGACACTTTATCAAATCTCAACACTAACATACTGTACACGCAATAACCCTTATCCCTTAATAAACAAAAAAAAGAAACCTTGAATTTATGTATAGGGAGTTTATTATATATATTCTTGGTGGGGGAGGGAGATGGATTGACCTAGTGAGATGAAGGACCGTTTGAATAAATGCACAATTATTTAAATTTGTAATTATTACAAAAATTCTGTATAACTTGCGAAAGATGCTGTGTTTTACGTTTGTTCTAAAAATGGAATGGAAATTTAAATTTTGTTCCATTTTAATCGAAAGTAATCAAAAGTGTAATATTCCACAGTCGCTTTATATATATATATATATATATATATATATATATATATATATATACTTCAGAATAATTTTTTACTTAACAATCAGTTGGTATGGAACCTCTTGTTACAATAACAGAAGCCTGTTCTTGTGAGTAAATATGAAAATAGGATAGTCAAGGATTCGAACTTGCGAATCTAGATTTGGAATTGAAAATTCCAATCATAAGTTAAAATAAATACAAAATCTTATTGAAAATAAGGAATGTGGAATCGCAATTGTTTAGCTCACACAAATGAGTTAGATATGGAATTTGTTTCTGTTGTAAAAACGAAAATTAAAATAAGGAATTTAATCGTCAATTGAAATTGTAAACATATTTTGTAATGAGGTTACTCGGAAAATAGGTTACTGAACTCGGGGTCATGTCAAGTTTTGCAACGTGACGCATGTCAAGGAAACATGCTCGGTGAGCACATGTTTAATCATGCGATGACGTGACGAGTTCTCAATATAGGTAGAGTTTTAAATGCAGTCTGGCAGAAAGAGGGAAGAAGAGCCTAGAGAGACAGGCTGACACCAAAACCTTGGAAGCGGAGGTTAGAGAAGAAAAGCCATATAAAGAAACTTTGAATTCCTCGAGCGAAATCAGGACCGGTCATAAAATAAAGGACGTCATCATGTGTTTTTGCATCTGCGTCATCGTGTTGTTATTCAACAGAAAAGGTATTGTCCATTTATATTATAAGAACCTTGATAAAATCATCATCTAAAAAAAATGTGTTAGAAAGTATATGTGTCAAAGTATAAATGTTATAGAAGCACTCCCGTTCACATAACTGTCAAAAGTATAAACGCACTATCTCTCGGTCTATCTATCTATATATCAAATCGCCTCTCAAAGTGTATTTATATGTACTCTGTCTCTATATCTCACAATGTCTCCATCTCAACAATATGAACACTCCTAAGACCCTAATCTCACACTAAGACAATACTACTACGAACAGTCAATACCAAAGAACAAATACATACATCATCCCTTCTAAAAGATAAGCATTACATGTGATTATAAGATTTACAAAATATTACTGGCGGTAATATTCTGTAAGTTATCCCATCTAAATAAGAATTGCTTGATATGCAAGATAGAGGAAATAAATTAAATTGTGATTCAATGAATTTCAAAAAACCCTTATTGAAATGAACTGGTTGAGTTTCATATCAAAGATTTTTATTATTCTAAGCAAGACAAAGAATACTTTAGAAAATTAATCTCCTTACCCTATAGGGTTTCGATGTCTACCATCTCATCAGAGGAGAGAAAATATTAGCAAATACTTATAAAGGTATGTACCCTATTTTCTAAAGTCAGTGAGGCATGGAAAGTCAAAGTCAAAATAATTAATAATCAGAAGTCCTGTAGCAAGAGGATTTGAATAAAAGGATATGAAAATTGTAGATCCAGATTGCGTGGTAAAATCCATGGTGGACGTTCTTTACAGCAGTTGGGTAATAAGGTCCAAGTTTTATATTGGGTAATCCAAGTTATATATTGGGTAATCCGCATAGCTTCGTAGATATCTGAATCGGGCAAGTTCTTGTATAAATTTGTTTGTGGGTCCAGCGAAAATAATTCAAAGTCTGGTGGTATCCTTTTCATTAGAATTCTATATTATTATTAGTGGGGTGAGGTGTTAGTTGTAGGGAGAGGAGGTAGTGGTGAAAGGTAGGAAGTGGGGTGAACACATGTGCATATATATCCATATATACATGCACACATATATACATACACACACACACACACACATATATATATATATATATATATATATATATATACATACATAGCAGAATAGATATCTCTTTAAATAAAGTTCAAAGACTCATAAAAAAGTTTGACCGGTCGTTTAATTGAGGTCAGGTTGTGTACTGGATATAGAGACTGGATCAGGGAAGGAAAGGGGGAACAAGAAGAAACATAGAGATAAGAATAAAAATAAAAAGAAGAGGCCAAAAACGCAAATGGAATAATGCATTTTTTCAAGATTTATACTAGTTTCATCTTAAATCCCTTTTTCAGTTTAAATCGAATTTGTTCAGTCAACTCAAATTATATATCCTATTCATGAGGTGCTATTCTTATTAATTTTATATGCATTTATAGTTTCCCTTAAAACAGAGGATTGAAATAAAGCTTTAGAATATACTAATGTTTATGAGTGAATTACCAACTGACCCAATACCTAGTAACAAATGTAACTGCCAAAATAAAAATGAATGCCCTCTTAATAACGATTGCATATACAAAGGCAAGATATTTAATCAGTTTTTGGGTGAAACTTTGGCTGTCAAGAGGTCAAAGTTGAAAAGTTGACCTTTGCAAACTCTACCAAACTCCTCTGCCAATTTTGGGTTTAATCATTTGAAATCTTAGATGTAGGTTACTGCACATGAATCAAACTTTTTAATATATATATATATATATATATATATATACACATATACACATAAAGTTATGAACAGTACAGAGGCCTGAGCAAAGCCGGGCTGGACTGCTAGTATATATATATATATATATATATATATATATATATATATATATAAAATCAGTAAATTTACAGTACGTTTTTGTTATTTTTATTTATTGCATTTCCATTTTTCTTTTTTTCTGGTTTGTTTGTTTTGGATTCATCTGCGTCTGTTACTTCGCTTGGCTTAATCTGATAGTTGCCAGTCAAGCTTGAGCTATGATTGGTTTAAAAACCTGACGATCTGGTCAAATATTGCAAGAGTAACAAATTTTATTAAGGTCCAACTTTTAAAATCTGGTTGACTTGATTTTATATTTTAGATATGTACATCAAATAATGTTTCTATTTAAGCATTCGCTTATACTGACCTTTTGTCCTTCTGGGTAGATGATAATTAGAATCTTTTTCAAGGAACCTTGCTGTGGTTTAGCTTGAAATTTTGCAATAGCAGATTCCATTTCGGCCGCAACTTTTTGGGGTGAATAGTTCAGGTTGCCAGTTCCAAGAGCAGGAAAAGCAATAGATGTAATGCCAATATCCAATGCTTTTTCTAAACATTTTTCAATGAATATTGAAATGTTCTAGCAGAAAAAAAATAGGAAGAAAAACAAAGGACAAACATTAAACAATAAATATAAATGTACTACAATCAACTCTGAAATAAAATTTGCTTCCTTTTATCTACATAATAAAGTGTTGCAATGTAAGCTGATATACCTATTACAAGAATAAATAGACTAAATACCAATATCCAATGCTTTTTTTTAAAACATTCTTCAATAAATATTGAAATATTTCTAGCAGACAAAAACATTAAACAGATTTACAATTAACATAAATGAAATAAAATTGGTTGCCTTATATGCACAGGGGAGATAACCAAGCAAAACTAGACAAAATTCATCCAAAAGCAGCAAAATCGAAGCTGGCCTGCCATGACACTATACATTCAAATGTAGGCAGATTTGGGCATATTTTATTGGTTTTGAAAATATAAATTGTTTTTTACCAATTGTCATAAAATATTACAATCTTCAAAAAGACTTCAAATTTTTATGTACACAGGCAGCAAAAAGAAAGTTTGCACTTGTAATCTTTTCAAAAACTGCAAATTCAAAGCTAAATTTAATTTAACTGTTCAAACAAACTATACCTCATTTGATTGGCCTTTTATTCTCCTATAATTTTACCTCTTCATATTTGACTTTTAATTGAAATATTCTAGTGTTCATGTCAATTTAAAAAAAAATACAATTACGGACTTTCTTTTTGCTGGCACTGTAGTTTCATACAGATAACGAAAGATATGAGCATTTTAATATTCAATTGGGCTACCAGTATATATATATATATATATATATATATATATATATATATATATATATTGGTCAGAATTTAACAAATGAAGGCTCATTGGATAGGTAATCACCTGAATTGTGTAGTGCATTACGTGACAGTTGCACATTGAAGGGGTCAGCCATCATCCAGAGCCTATTTTTGGCACTTTTTAACCTTTTAGAAATAAGCAACAAATTGTTAGATTTTTACAAACTAATTTTTTTTTTAACAGCTTTAGCTTAATTTATGTAATACTAAGCTTGTGGATATTCGTTTTCAGCATATTCGAAAACCTACAAAAATTGTCATTTGAAAGCTTAGTGTGAAGGTGGAAAGAAAGTAAAAAAATACAGAAAGACTATTTCTTTTCTTTTTAACCTCTCCAGATGTAAGAGATAATCAATGGCTGACAAAAATCATTAATTGTTAAAATTTGTAAAATTTGATTTTTTTAAATTAAAAAAAAAAAAAAAATTCTAATATGCGCCAAGTTTTCTTTTAAAATTTTCTTCACCATTTCAAGCTGCCTTTATGTTATTACAAAATATATTTATTGGCAGGTTCCATAAATCAAATGACTCCCTCCAACTAGTTCCAAACCGGTTTGGATATTGATCCATGATGAATGCTTTAAGTTTAGCATTCACGAAAAAAAAAAAATAAATAAAATAATAATGGTTATTTTATGGGCATTTTTCTACTGATTTTTATCCATGTTAATGTATTTATTAACTTTAAATCAAACCTTTTGTCTAATTGAAATTTCCCTTTTTTTTTTATAATTTCATTATAATTTCAGATTCTTTTCTACATTTCTTATGTCTTCTATTGCCATAATTATGACATTCCTTATTTTTAAATTAACAATTTTCATCCAAGTTGTTCTGACCTCATCCATAAGAAAGATTGATTTTAAAGGAAAAAAGTTTTTGATCTTTCATTTTTTTTCAGTGTCATGGTGTCATTAATTGACATTCTTGAGCAATATTTTGTAATGTCAACTTCAAGTCTTGTACTAGTTTTAATAATAGACATGATCTTATGTTTTTTTTACAAAGAAGTCACCACTTATCAAGATCCAGAGGCCATTCTAGGATAAGGGTTAATGAGGGTTTGGTAATCAATGGAACAATATCATAGTAATCGTTAGTAGTGGAAATTTCGTAAATTATATAAAGTTAAAGTTAGAGTTATCGAACTTGGTGGCTTTCTTCTTTATATTTAGTTATTTCTCTTGTCTCGAGTGGATATTAAATATGGCATCTGGCTATCAGTAACACGTGTTCATCCAATGTAGTGGAATGTACTAAGTGAACTAACATTGGTTGCAGAGCATAGTTTTTTTGTGTGACAGACATTATATATGTTGTAACACAATTGAAAGAAAGATGGCGGCATTTACAAAACAGCAACCTATTTTGTAGAATGAAGAAATGTACATCAAATGGAAACAAGATATAACTACATGGTCCATCTTCACGGATTTACCTAAGGAAAAACAGGGCTCAGTAGTATTTTTGTCATTGCCACAAAACATATAAGAAAGAATTTGACACTTAAACATTACAGATATCGGCCGAACTAATGGATTAAAAATAATTACAGACAAGTTGGATATTTTTAAGGGATGAAAACACAATGGCATACATGCCATTCAAGGAATTTTACTTTTACAAAAGACCTGCTGGAATAAACATAAACGACTTTTTAGTGCCTTATGAATTCTTGTACCAGAAATTACCTAAATATGGAATTTCTCTGCCGGAAGGAGTTCAAGCATTTTTTGTTTTAAATGCAGCGAATGTAGGGAAAGAAAACGAAAAATTAGTGCAAGGACAACATGTGGAAGTTTAACTTATGCAGCAATGAAGGATACCTTAAAAAAGTGTTTTCTGATATTTCTTCATTGGAATGCAAAACGATTTTTCAAGGAAGAAATTTAAACTGTAAAATTCAATCGGAACAGAAGTAAAAGGGAACAAAAATTCTATTGGGGAAACAAAACAAATCTAACGGACAGACAAGGTAAGACAATATGTCGGTTTCAAATGTGGTTCTATTAGGCATTTTGCTAGAGACTGTACTGGTTTTAGTCCTAGAAATATTTACACTGTTGTGGATTCAGACCATGTACACCTGTCATTAATTAATTCCGAGTCCTGTAATCGAACATTGATAAATGATTCTAATATGAAAATGTCCAATCTTGTAAAAGAGACACTGGGTATGGCAGTGTTGGATTCTACCTGTTCTAAAACTGTTTCTGGAGAACTTTGGTTTAATGTATTTTTTGGTACATTAAATGACTGAGATAAACAGTTAGTGAAGACTTTTAAATCCAACAGGACATTTTGTTTGGTGATGGAGAGGAGGTAAAGGCAATTAAAGCAGTTAAATTTCCGATAACTATATGAGGCATAAAAGGTGTCTGAGCATACATTGAGGCTGACATTGTACAAAAATGGTTTACCCTTATTACAAAGTCATAAATTAATGAAAACTGCTGGCATGATACTAAATTTAAAAAATGACAGCTGTAAGATTTTAGGCAAATATATAAAATTGCAAAAGACAACTTCTGGAGATTATAGTCTTCCATTAACAAATATGCTTTTCCAGGCTAAAAGTCACCAAACTTTGTGTTATATTGTGAAGCTTAAAAAAATACACTAGAATGGAGAAAAAAACAAAGGCTGAAAAATTACATACACTGTTTGCTCATGCATTAAAAGAGAAATTGGTATCATTGGTGAGAGGCAGTAGGGTTTTTAATGATAAGGAATTTCTGGCTCTTATTAAGGATGCCTGTGATCCGTATTCAGTTTGTTTAAGGCTTAGAAGACCCTCTCTTCGTCCGGTGGTGGGATTGGCTCTTGGAAACCGGTTTAATGAGACTGTATGTATGGATTTAAAAGAATTCAGACATAATCAATTTTGGATTTTATACTTAACTGCTGACAGGCTGATTAAAACCAAGAAGAGTGAGAAATTATTTGCAACATATTTTTAATGTGGATAGCAAATTTTGGAGTTCCTAAACGCTTCTTAAGTGATAATGGGGGAGAATTCAATAATGATGGTTATAGAGAGATGAATGAAAAAATGAATATCGAAACTTGCACTCCAGCCGCTGAAAGTCCATTTAGTAATGGCACTGTGGAACATCATAATTTAATATTGGCTGGAGCAATGGAAAAAAACATTGGAAGATGAGAAATAGCATGTGCTTCGGCTGTTAGTGCCAAAAATGCTCTTCAGAATTATTCTGGACATAACCCAAATGAGCTTGTTTTTGGATCAAATATAAATTATGCCATCAGTTATCCGCATTAGACATTGCAACAACCAGTGATATGGTTAGAGTCGATTTAAATGCTTTACATTCTACAAGAAAAAAAGTTTATGGAGGCTGAATCAAGTGAAAAAATTCAGAGAGCACTACGATTTAATATAAGACATTATGTGCATGAACAATTTGTGACAGGGGACAATAAAGGATGGCGTGGCTCTGCTAGAGTTTTGGGTAAAGAGGGTTAATGTGTATTGATCCGACATGGAGAAGCATTCTACAGGATGCATCCATGTCACTTGATGAAGATGAACAAAGACCTTGGTAGGCCAAGAAATAAAGAAAATACAATTCCCTTAAATGAGATGAATGAAGTCTTAGCAGAGAAAGTTGAAGATCAGCATGATGAAAATTCCAATAGTAACAGAAAAGAACTGAAAGACAATACTATTAGGCCGAGTAAAGGGAAAATAGTTGACTATAAAATTATTGGAAGTAATGAGTGGAGAAAAAAAAAAGATTATGAGTACACAACCAAAATCAACTGGAAATTATGGCCATTGGTGGAATATAGAACCAGCTGCAAAAAATGAATGCCCAGTGTGAATCAATTGGGATAAGGTTGATAAGTAGCGAAGACTTCCCCAATTAACAGAAGGAGTTAATTAAGAATACGTTTTCCTCACAACTGAATAAGAACAAGCAAAAAATGTGATTGATACAAAGGAGAAAGAAAAAAGAAAACCCTGATAACTCATGAAGTGTATTACTGTGTCCCTAACATAGGTCAAAAAATGCATATCAACAAGATGGATGATAACAGAGAAAGTTAAGGATAACAAAAAAGATGACAAAACCTCATCTTGTAGCATGTGGTATGAAGAAAATTCACACAACCTAAAAGCAGACTCTCCAACATGCAGTCATGAAGCTATGTGTCTTGTAATGTTAACAGCCTCTGTTAAGAATTGGCAGGTGGAGATCCCTGATTTCACCTCAGCATTATTGCAAGGTGATATGCTAGAGAGAGAAGTATTTCTCAGACCACCATCTGAGGCATGTCCAGAGTCACAAGTGTGGAAGCTGAAAAGATGTATTTATGGATTGAATGATGTGCCCTGTTCATGGTACAAGAGAGTTACAAGGGAATTAGCTAAACTAAAAGGAATGGTAAGTACATATGACAATGCACTGTTTCTTTGGAACGATTTATCCAAGAACTTGATGGATATTCTGGTAATGCATGTAAATGACTTCATATTTTGTGGAAATGATTATTTAAAAAAAAAATGTGATTCCAGAATTAAAAAAATATTCATATAATAAGTGTTCATACTAAGTGAACTAACAGACCAGTTGGAAAGTAGGGACATGTGGAAGAGACTTCCACAGGCATGCAGTTCTAAGAAAAAAGCTTTATTTATGGAATCTACATTTAGGTTTAGGCACAGGTAAAGAGTGAGGGAAATTATTGATAGTGGTTTCAGCTAGACAAGTGTTTTTCATGAAAGTTTAGCAAGGGGAACCATAGACTGGAACTCAGATGAGCACTTGGCCATGAAAATAACAATAGAGCAGAGACAGGTTCACAACGTCTCTTCTGAGGGAAAGAGGTTGCAGAGAAGAGAAAAGGGCATTCCCTACTAGGCTACAAAGTTTATTTTAAATTCTGTCAAGGCAGGATAAGTTGTTTCTAGCATCTAGCCAGATGTGGCAACAGTACTCCATCCTAGGACGTACTTAGCGCTCTTATACAGATAGAGAATTTCATCAGCAGTGTGATATCTACTGGAGTGGTAGAATGATCCCAACATTTTTCCAGCGACTTTCAAATATGACACATCTGAACACTTCATCGATTAAGTTAGTAGAGTTTGAATTTGTCTCTATTCACTATGCTAGCAAATGTAACATAATCTTCCGTATCCTTTTTGGTCAGATTAAGCCATTATCAACACATGTTAAAAAGTGAACTCCTTTTGTTAATTTTTTGTTAAAAAACAAAATGGTTTCCTGAAACAAAATATATTTTGAAGTTTTGAAAGTATGTAATTAACAAACTTTTCATGTTCAATTTCCCAGTCAATTTTTTTTTTTTTTTTTTTCATCTGACCATGTAGAACAATGTTTATAAAAGATTGTCTTGTACTGTCTTGTATGCTGCAGATGTGACCACATTTTCTGGCCTGTACCTAAATTCTTTAATTACTTTGATTGATTTCCTTTGAGAAATTTTCTAAAAGTTTTGAAGATCATTTCTACTGTCAATTGAGGCATTTTCAAGCCTTTTATTATCTTTACTATTTCAGCTATTTTTCTTGTTGATTTAAAAATTCTTATATAAAACTTTTGAAGTCCTCAACATTTTTTTGTAAATTGGTGGACTTTCTTTACGTCTTTGTTTATAAACTTGTTAATAGTGCATAGGCAAGCTATGTGCATGGGTCGATACAAAATTCTTTGCACGCTGCCAATCTATTGTATTTTAGTTTGTCAGTTAAACAGTAATAAATACATTCAGAATTCAATGTTGGAAATCAACTATTTTTTTATTTCTGAATATGCTGTAAATGTGACCGCATCTTCTGGCTTACATAAAAGTAAATTCTTCAACTGAGTCGATTACAGAATTCACACACACATTAGCCTTGCTTTAACTCATGATGCATGTACTCACATCTGAGATTCACCTCACTTAATTCAGCTGTCCATAGCAAAAAACATGCAAGCAACCATTTAGATTGCAATGCAAGTCTGCACTACACTTTTCTTACGCTTCACAAATGATTACATTTGTTTAGGACTTAAATGAATGAAAAGAACATGGATTTAACTTATCCCATGGAAGAAAGTGTTATGACAAAAATGTTGTTTTAATGAAAATTTTATTAAGATATGGGAAACGGGGAAGTGATGAATTATGGAAAGGAGAAAGAGAGTATAAAACCTAAGGAAGTGAAGAGATTGTTTTTTTTACTTTTATAAAAGAAGAATCAATCAAGGCTTCTCATTGAGTGATTTAATCAAGTATCAGCACCTCCTATTCATTTATTTTTAGACTTTTTGATGCAATTCACAAAAATGTTTTGAAACAAAAAAGTGTAATACTTACTTCATTAGGTTCTTCATTGGGTGGAATTGCTCCAAAGAAAACATATTTTGCTGATAAATTATAGCCATTTGCGATTGCAATCTTTGGAAAGTCAAGGTCATATTTATATTGTCTATAACACTCATTTTGCATTAGTATACCTGCTTTATCGAGTATAGCTTTTGAGAGTCTTCCATTTTTTAAATCTAATGAAGGATGAATACTACTGACAATAACATCCACCTGTCAAAGAGAAAAATTCATGTGTAAATTTGTAATTAAGAAATTCAATTTTGCTAATATATTAAAACAAGAAGAATACCTGAGGTATTGCAGAAGGGTCTCATGGGTCGATTCTTAGACCTTTATTATTCCTGATATTTATCCCTTCCCTGTTAAAATTGCATCTGAGATGCATATATTTGCTGATGACATTACCCTCTATAACAGACATGAGGGAAAAAAGATGTACACATATCCAAAGCAATGGCAGTAACCTCAGAAAATGACCGTCACTGTGTAGTGCAATGGGGCCGTAAATTGATGGTAATCAGTGTAGTATCTGTTATGATGCTATACTTCACATTTTCTATCCTCAGTCAGTGGAGGAGAGATACTTCATGACTAAGACAATTTTTACTTTTTGTTCCTATCCAGAGTGCCCCTTTTGGGGAGGTGGATTTCCCCCACATTAAAAACAGACCTTGTGTCTAACTCTGCTCTTGTGGGGAGGCAAATAAATAGAAACATTCTAATACTAAACTTCTTTCTTTTAACAATTACAAGAAATTTCTTCAACCACTATTGTTAGACCAGAAGTTACCTGCATCATGGACTCTTCCAGTACTATATCATGATGTGAGATAACGCTTTCAGGGGAGCCGTATTGTAATACCTTAGAATCAGCAGGAGTACTAGTAGTATACAGCATATATTACTACCTGTAATGGACACGACCAGATAGTAAGCTCCACTTACCTGTTATCCTATCCTTGTAATCTTTTGATTAATATATTTTTTGGATCCACATCAGTGGCGACAGAAGGATTCGAAAAATGCACTCATGCTGAAACCCCAATGCCTGACGAGTCCCTCATCAATTCAAGAAATTCATTGGGAATTTTGTCCTCACCACATCAGTAATGAAGTAGTGATAGAGGACCCATCTAATCACACAGCAGTGTTGAACAAAAAATTAAGCTAGCATTACTACATCAACAAAATAATATGCCGGTTACGAAAATCAGTGATGAACTAGCAATTTGAATATTTATATACATATATAAATATAGCTACTGAATATTTAAAAACAGTCAACCAAAGTGGAGAACGATTGTTTACAAAAAAAAATAAAAACTATTTGTTCACAAAACAAACTCTTCAACTCAAGAGTGAAGTTAAATTCCAGCAAAATTTTGCGTATAAAATAATCATCCCCTCAAATTTACTGAGGCGAGTTCTTTACTTTAAAAGAAAAAAAAAAATAGGCAAGTTCTCACACAAAAGAAAAAAGAAATTTCAAGAATTTAAAAAAAAAATGCCAATCATTTTTTTTTCTTCTGTCCAAAGGATAATTTTTCTTTTCTCCCCTGCCAACACTTTTAAAGAAACCAAAATGTTAAAGAACATAAGCAATGAAAAAAACAAGTTGTCTATAATTATAAAAAAAAACCCAGTGAAAAACAGAAAAACAAAACATGCTTACTTGCATACACGTTAGCAAAAAAGAAAAAAGAAGAAAAAAAAAACTGTTGGATACGCACACAAAAAAAAATTTTTTTCTTTTCATTCCTGACTAAAATATATATTTGTTTTTTTTGGCTAACAAAAAAAAATATATAAAATATTAAGTGTGAAGAAAAAATTTAAATGACTGCATTGGCAATGAAATACAGTTTCTCATAAAAAAAAAAAAAAACAGTAAGTTCAGTTAAGCAAATTATGTGTCTATTTTTTTGTTTAAAAAAAAAGAAAAATTTTCTGGTGTGTCTTCTCTTTTGTACACGGGTCTTCAAAACAACAGTAATCGCTGTCAGTTTTTTTTTTTTGTCATCCTTTTATTCTACAGCTGTTATAATTTTTCCTATCCAAATATGGAAAATTTTCAAAAAATATGCAAATGCTAAAGGTCCACATGTATCAGCAACAATAATCAGAGGAAAGGCAGCAACAAATAGAATTCCAACAACTTAAAACTGAACTACAGCAAAAACAACTTGAAGAATTATTTGTAAATTCATTAAATGTCTCTAAAAACTTTGAAAAATACATTATTTTTTCCAAGAATACAATCTACAACTTGATTGAAACATTTCATAAAAATAAATTGATGCACTGCTCTCATTGCCAATTTGTGCGATTTTACATCATATCGCTTTATTTCCTACTACTATATTTTCAAATGCTCTGATCTTTTTTAACAAAATTTAATTGAGATTTTCTATAAAGCATGAATTCTTGCTGTTCCCACTCAACCTATTTTATATATACGTGTATGTGTATGTTTATTTTAATTGAACTTTGAACTGAAAAATTTCAGGAGAGGAGCGCCATCTCTTGGATTTCTTTTACTTGTTTTTAACCAAGGCTGAATTTCAGGAGAAATGTGAGGCAGTTGGAAAAATGACATGGAGAAAGTTGAGTTGCACTTTGATATTGTGATGAGATGATTCATTAAAGTTTGAAAATTGACACGTTTACTACTACTACTACTACTACTACTACTACTACTACACTATTTAATAGTATACAGAATCAACTATTCGCTGCATTTTATCGTTTTTAACAACTATTATGAATCTAAAATGGTCTAGGTCTTTTTGCCTGTAATTTTCACAGTCTGCGTGCACAAATGAAGGCAAAACTCAAGTTTAGGGCTTCTAATCTATGGCTTGCATGGTTTATGTTGGCCAAAGGAGAGCAAGATTTGAGTTTAGAGTTTCCAGTCTGTGGCTTGCATGGTCTGTGTTGCTCAAAGGAAAGTTGAACTCAAGTCTAGAGCTTCTAATCTGTAGCTTTCACTGTTTGTGTGTCTGAATGTCACTTCTGCTTTCTCGTTCGGAAACCCATTAATAGTATACATAATCAACTATTTGCTGCATTTTACCGTTTTTAACTACTCTTATGAATCTAAAATGAAAGATTAATAACAAAAAAAATTAATTCTGTCCTGAAAATCCTATATATCAATTTTTCTCAAAGTGAATGGTACTTTGATATTGGGAGGTAGGCAGTAATACAAAATATACACACACATATAGAGGCAATCAAACAACTTTTGTTTAATATTGTTGTTTTCAATGAAAAAAAGTTGTATGTGTAAATCAAGGGTAATTTCAGAGATCAAAAAATGGCTGATTCGATTAATTATTTTTTTTGAAAAGCAAATTTTGTGTTTAATATTATTTTCAATTTGAAAAAAAATGTTTTATATGATTATTTAGGGTTATTGTCAAGATCGCATAAAATGTATACAAGGCAACAAAGTCGGGCTTGTGTACTATATCATTGTTTTTAAATACATATTTTGTTTATAATATTGTTGTTTTCACTTCGGAAAAAAGCTTATATATGTTCATGGGTTAGGAGGTACTACCAGTCTATTCTAGAAACCAAAGGGAGTGCTAGCCTGAAAAAGTTTGGGAAACCCTGTTGTATATCGTTAATTTGAATAGAAAGGTATCCTTAATCATTGCCTATACACCATCAATATATTAAAAAGCTATTGTTCTTCTTTTTTGAATATGAACCTAGTATTTTAATCTCACCATCAGTGTAATAAATGGATCAATTTTATAAAGACTGTTTCAAGAGTAAGCTGCAATCCTATACCTGTATAAGAGGCAAGTACATCCTATGATCGAGTATTGTTGCCACATCTGAGAAGGAGCTGTTTGGAGCACCCTATCCAGTGTTAACAAAGTTCAAAACCAACTTCGAAATCTAGTAGGTGATGCCCTTTTCTTTTCCCTGCAACCTCTTTCCAACAGAAGAGACGTTGCAAACCTGTATCTGCTCTATCGTTATTTTCATGGAAGATGCTCATCTGAGCTTCAATTTATGTCTCTTCTTGCCAAACTTTCATAAAAAAACACTTGTCTAGCTACAACCACTATCAACAATTCCCCCCACTCTCTATCTGTGCCTAAATCTATGAACAGATTCCATGAACAAAGCTTCTTTCCTAAAACTGCCTGCCCATAGAATTCTGTTTCGCTGGCCTGTATAGTTGTCTTCAAGTCCAATGTAAACAAGTTCTTGTTGAGCTGTCCCCTTGAATAATCAAAATTATACCCAATTTCCACCACTAACGATTACTATGCTGTTGTCCCAGTGAATTCACTACAAGTTAGGCATGCAAACGGGCACCTGTTGTACTACTGGTATTGGAAGGGAAAGCAAGATAGGCATTATTTGAATTAGGTATTGGCACACTAAATGCTGAAGATGGAATGGACAAGTTATACCAAAAACGTGAAGTCCTCTTTTTAGAAGACGCCAATCAAGCAGCATTTAAAGCATACAAAACTTTTGAAAGTCATCAGAGACAAGGAACATTCTATTGTAAAATTTTCTCATTGGGTTTGAACGTCAAATTGTAAAATTAAAAGAACACAAAATAATTCTGCCTTAGTCTGTTCTCACGTACAGAGTATTAAAAAGCACTAATCTCACCCTGAAAAATGAACGGATAATAAAAGCCACCTTTTCTGAACTTACACTTGATGAAATGTAAAAACAATTTAAAAAAATACTAAATGACAGCCAAGCTCAATCTTCATTACTAAAAAGTTCCGGGGTCATAGTAAAGACCGAATCGCACATTGTTTTCAGCATGGACAACAAAAACAAAACTAAGAAGACCTACTACAGTAGTCGCCATGATCGAAACCATTCCAGTTTTAATAATTGAGGTAATGGCAGAAGGGACCACAACAAAAACTTAACATGCTACACAAAAAAAAAGTTTAAACCCCAAACCTGAAAGCGATGACACTACTAAATGTTTCAAATGTGGTTGTAAATATCACTTGGTCCGTGAATGTCCCTATGTTGAAACTGAAGACAGTGAAAACAGAGGCCATTTACTCACGTCCAACTTTATATTCAAAAAACGAACAAAAACAATGTGGCACCATCAACACGTTTTTAGGAGAGACACCTGGATCAGTCATCTTGAATAGTGGTACATCTGGAACAGTATGTGGAAAAAGTGGTATAACTCTTTCTGGAAACCATACCAGAAGAACAAAAACAAAAAATAAAAATTGATGCACTGCTCTCATTGCCAATTTTTGGGTTTCACATCATATCGGCTCTGACAATACCACTTCACTCCATTTCCTGCTAAATTTTTTTTGAATGCTCTGACCTTTTTTAACCAAATTCATTTGGATGAGGTTAGCACTTTATTTGATATTTTCTTTGAAGTACAGATCCTTTCTGTTCCCACTATGCCTATGTGTGTGTGTGTGTGTGCGTGTGTGTGTGTGTGCGTGTGCGTGTGCGTGTGCGTGCGTGTGCGTGTGTGTGTGTGTGTGTGTGTGTGTATATATTCTAATTAATATTAAAGAATGTTTTTCTTTTAGCACAATCATAAAAACACTTACGGGTATTTCAGTGATGAAGCCTTCTTTAATATCAACTGTGAATGGATTATTTGCAGCACCTGGAATTCACAAAAATAATCAAGAAGACAAAAGTAATGAAGGAATATTTCAGGTGAATTTGGAAAGAAATTTCATTTAATATGGTGCAAAATGCAAACAAAATTGGTCTTCTTTGAACTGAAAAATTTCAGGAGAGGAGTGCCATCTCTTGGATTTCTTTTACTTGTTTTAAACCGAAGCTGAATTTCTGGAGAATGGCATGGAGAAAGTTGAGTTGCACTTTGACATTGTGATAAGATGATTCATTGAAGTTTGAAATTTGACTCGTTTTACTACTACTACTACTACTACTACTACTACTACTACTACTACTACTAAGACTACTACTACTACTCCATCACTATCATATTCAATGTAACATTTGTAACATAATTTGTATACTGCCATATTCTGAATGGCTTTTAGAAATTGATTTTAAAAACTCACCTATTTGTGACCAGCTTTTTATTTATAACTCTTTCTTTCAAGCCTATTTTTATTACTTCCTCCCATGTTTTCCTTGGCTTTCCCCTGCGGACTGGACCTACTAACTTAACTGCTCTACACCTACTGATCCAAGAACCTAATACAATGTAAACTGTGAACAATATTAGTTTTTGAAAGACAAAAAAAAAGTCCAGATTAATATTCCATTAGGTTACAGATTCTTAGCAAGCACTTTTTTTTTTTGTAACTCTAATTCTTGGTTTCTCTTTTAAATGCAATCAAAGTTTAATTAATAAAAATAATCTGATTTCTCTGCTGTTGAGTATATTGCCACACACACAGGATTTTGTGTGGATTAGGGCTAGCAACCTGTTATTCCACTTCGCATGAATGACTGGACGATCTTACAGAGTTTGTGACTTTCACAGTTTGTATGGCTCAAAGAGAGACAAGATGGGTTTAGGTCTCTGGTTTATAGATTTCATGATTTGTGTGACCAAAAGATGAATGAGACATGATAAGGAAGAGACTCGAGAGTACGGTTCCCAGTGTGTGCCTTACATGCCCCAAGAAAAGACAAGATATGGGTCTAGGTCTTACTGTCTATGTTGTCGAAATTAGTAACATATTCAAGACTTATGAAAAATGATGAAATGTTAGTTATTAGTTATTTGATTGGTGTGTTTGTAAGGAAATAACTAGCCAGACAATGTCTCAAAGTTATTATTTTAGTAAGATGAAAGGGATTATGTGGGTTAAATCATGAGAAATGATTGTCGATGGCACAAACAAAGGCAGGACTGAAGTCTAGGGCTTCTGGTCTGTAGCTTTTATGGTTTGTGTGGCCCAAAGGAGCATAAGACATGATTCTAAACTTTCCGGTCTATGGCTTTCATGGCTTGTTTGTTCAAAAGAAGAGTGAGACTCTAGTTTAGGACTTCCGGTTTGTAGATTTCATTACTTGTGTCTCAAGGTCATCTCAAACTCACCAATAGTATACAGAAACAACTACTTGTTGCATTTACCAGTTTCAATTATTTAAAATGGTTATGAAATGATTGAATAATAATGAAAAGTAAAATTTGTTCTGAACATCCTGTGTATAATTTACTTTGAAAAGAAAGGTATACCTCAAAGGTATCCTAGTCTATAAGGCTTTGATGAGTTGTGTGACCAAAAGTAGAATGCGACTGCCAGTCTGTGACTTTTTTGTTTGTGTGACCTGAATAAGAGAGAGACTGGAGACTAGGACTTCCACTGTGTGTCTTTCATGGTTAGTATGGCCCAAGAAAAGAAAAGACATGGATCTAGGTATTTTTGCCTGTAATTTTCATGGTCTGCGTGGCACAAGCAAAAGCAAAACTCAAGTCTAGGGCTTCTAATCTATGGTTTTCATGGTTTATGTTGGTCAAAGGAGAGAGCAAGATTCGAGTCTAGAGCTTCTGATCTGTGACCTTCACTGTTTGTGTGTCTTAATGTCACCTCTGTTTTCCAGTTCGCAAACCCATTAATAGTATACAGAATCAGCTATTTCCTGTGTTTTACCGTTTTTAACTACTATTATGAATCTAAAATGAAAGATTAATAAAAAAAAATATTAATTTTGTCCTGAAAATCCTGTATATCAATTTTCCCAAAGTGGGCAGTGCTTTGATATCGAGGAGGGGGGGGGACAGTAACGCAAAATGTGGCAGATGGGGGGTAACTAAAAAATATACAAACATATATATAGAGAAAAAAATAGGCAAACAAACAAATTTTGTTTAATATTGCTGTTTTCAATTAAAAAAAAGTCGCATGTGTAAATTAAGGGTAATTGTTTTATGTGATTATTTAGGATTATTGTCAAGATCGCATAAAATGTATACAAGCAAAAAAAGTTGGGCTTGTGCACTATATCATTGTTTTTAAATACACATTTTGTTTATAATGTTGTTGTTTTCACTTTGGAAAAAAGCTTATATGTGTTCATGGGTTAGGAGGTGCTACCAGTCTATTCTAGAAACCAAAGGGGTGATAGCCTGAAAAAGTTTGGGAAACCCTGTTGCATATAGTTAGTTTGAATAGAAAGGTATCCTTAATCATTGCCTATACACCATCAATATATTAAAAAGCTATTGTTCTTCTTTTTTTGAATATAAACTTAGTGTTTTAATCTCACTGTCAGTGTAATAAATTCCATGAACAAAGCTTCTTTCCTAAAACTGCCTGCCCATAGAATTCTGTTTTGCTGGCCTGTATAGTTGGGCTTGTATACTAGTGTTATATAGCAGGGGACTCATATTAACGGGGACATATATAACGGTGGTGATGACAATTCTTGGGGAGACATTTATACAGTTATTTGAGCATCATGACGACTGTGATGATAAATATGGAGCGAGACATTTATATTTGACTGGGATGATTCTAGGAGACTTAATATTAATAGGGACTGAGAGATATGATACAAGTTCTTAACACAGAGGAGAGGAGGAGATACTTCACTTATGATGGAGGGGAGGACATAACTTGGAAATGATAAAACACATTTACCTTTTTGTTGTAAGGAATGACGAGACAAACAGTTACAAACACATTTGGTTCTTTATTCAATCGACCGATCGGTGACATCAGGAATTCAAACTTTGATTTACATGGTCTATTTTTCCTCCACTCGCTTCTAAGGGGGGGCTCTCCTCTACAACTGACTCTAACTCATCAACTGACCAACTTTTGACTGACCAACTCTCCAACTCAACTGATAACTGACTAACTTCAACTCCTCTAACTCCGAACGCTTCGATTCCTATATTGAGAAATGACGTCTCAAGGGTGTTTTCAAATGTGACTAATTTTCATGTGGCTTTACATATGTTTGTCCAAACACACTTTTGGCAAACAAAGAATCCTCAATTCTAATTCTAACCTATTTTTGAACAATATATTTTTAATTTGCATTGTTCATTCTTTTAAATGATATATTTAATATTCAGATTTCTAAAAGAATCTACAATCGACTCTTTTTCCGACATAAACAATATTTAACTATTTCTAACAGAATTAACAATGGACTTAATTTCTATCATTCCATTTTCCATTATTCTCTTTAACACTTGCCTACAGGGTTCGATTCCAGCCTTATCCTAATATCATTTTCACTTATCTAGTATGTCTTCTTACTTACATGATAAGGGACAGCCCTTTCATGTAACACTATATCATTGTTTTTAAATACATATTTTGTTTAATAATATTGTTGTTTTCACTCCAGAAAAAAGCTTATATGTGTTTATGGGTTAGGAGGTACTACCAGTCTATTCTAGAAACCAAGGGAGTGCTAGCCTGAAAAAGTTTGGGAAACCCTGTCGTATATAGTTAATTTGAATAGAAAGGTATATACACCATCAATATATTAAAAAGCTATTGTTGTTCTTTTTTGAATATGAACCTAGTGTTTTAATCTCACTGTCAGTGTTATAAATGGATCAATTTTATAAAGACTGTTTCAAGACTAAGCTGCAATCCTATACCTGTATAAGAGCCCAGTACATCCTATGATTGAGTATTGTTGCCACATCTGAGAAGGAGCTGTTCGGAGCACCCTATCCAGTGTTGACAAAGTTCAAAACCAACTTTGAAATCTAGTAGGTGATGCCCTTTTCTTTTCCCTGCAACCTCTTTCCAACAGAAGAGACGTTGCAAACCTGTATCTGCTCTATCGTTATTTTCATGGAAGATGCTCATCTGAGCTTCAATTTATGTCTCCTCTTGCCAAACTTTCACAAAAAACACTTGTCTAGCTACAACCACTATCAACAATTTCCCCCACTCTCTATCTGTGCCTAAATCTATGAACAGATTCCATGAACAAACCTTCTTTCTTAAAACTGCCTGCCTGTGGAATTCTGTTTCGCTGGCCTGCTTTCCAGCTGACTACAATATGGTTGTCTTCAAGTCCAATGTAAACAAGTTCTTGATGAGCCGTCCCCTTAAATAATCAAATTATACCAAATTTCCACCACTAACGATTACTACACTGTTGTCCCAGTGACTATCGTACATTCATTAACTCTTTGTAGCAACCCCCCCTAATGAACTATACTCTCTGGCGGATCAATGCTTCCCTGTAAGTTCTTCGGCCATAGACTGGCCAATCGACAGGCAGGGCGCATTGATCCTGCTGTCCCCAAAAAGAGTGGAGGGGACATCCAACAGTCAGCACAGAGCCGTGAGCGAAGACACACCTTCCTCTCCTCCTTGCCCAGCACCGACAGTCCGACGTGGACCTGACTCAAGAACTTCGAGCTCCACCACTATTATCTCGTGGAATAAAGACTTGCAAAGGTTCAATGTTAAAAGGAGTTTGTCGTTTTTTATCGAGGGTTCTAAAAGATAAAAGATTAGCTGGGGTACAACTACCCCACAAAAAATGGTGACCCGACGGAACGCTCCTCGTTAAAAAAAAAACTTCTCAAACAAAAAAGAATATTTTTTAAAGAGAACGTACAAACTTTCTTCCAAACATTTGCAAAAAACAAAAAGAAATTACGGAGAGCACTCAAAACAAACAACAACTACAGACTGAAAGAAGAAATAATATTTCATATATATATATATATAATTCTTCGAAGGGATTCGCACAAAAAGAAACAAAATTTGTTTTTACCAACCAAAGAAAAAAAAGGACAATTCTTTGTGTTAAAAAAATCCCACGTGGCCCCTCCCTCACCCACCTCCAAAACGCACATACACGTAAAAAGTATCGGCGTCAAGGTGTCTGCGGCTTACAAACGAAGGAAACTAAAAAAAAAAAAATGAATTTTTGTTAAAACAGCCATTTCCAGCTAACAAGCTCTCTATTTCCCCCCCCCCCCAAAAAAGCGGCCTGATATTCTCCATAGAGAATATTTTACAAAAAAAAAAAAAAACCCCGAAATCATCTTCCAAAAATCAAATACTTATCACCAAAAACCATTCAACAACACCGGACATATTGTTCCCCCACGGAAAAATAAAAAAACATCCCCGCCGGACACATTCATGCAATTCAAACACCACGTGTCATATATAGACTTAAAAACGTTTTAAACGGATATTCTTCCCCTGCCAGCAAAAGAAAAAACCAACGTGAGTACTTGCTTCATATAAAAAAAAACACACACACACACACATAGTTTTTCTATTTTACCAGAAATATAAAAATAAAAAGAAAAAGCATAGTCTATCAATTTATTTTATTGTTTAAAAAAAAAAAAATATATATATATATTTTTTTTTTTCTCCTACTACGTACAGTTCGATACCTTTTCTAAATACCCCACGCCACACGTGCTTCGGCTTAAATGTTCCTTTTCCTATTAGAATAGATTTTTTTTTTCTCGGTCCTCCCAGAAGGGACCCATAAAAGTATATTTCTTCATTTTTTTTTATTTTTTATTTTTAGTACTTCCAATATTTCTCGTGTTCCTTTGGCATTATCCTTCAAGTCGGATAACTGAATATTTTTTGGTCTGTTCCTTTTTTTTTTTTTCTTTTCGTTAGTTAAACATGTCCACCGTATTGCCTGCCTTTGCTGGCGACGTGCGAGTTTGGTTTGCCCAATTGGAATCCCATTTTTTGGCAAACAACGTATCGGAGCAGACAAAACTGCACATATTATTCAGTGCATTCCCCGCATCGTTGATGCCAGTTATCAAGGATTTGATAACTGACACCCCCATTAATTCTACCTATGAAAGCATAAAGCGGGAGGTGCTGCTCCGAACGTCAGTCTCAGCAGAGAGGCGTTTCCAAACGTTGGTCCATGATGAACTTTTAGGGGACCGTAGAGTGAGAATACTGGCAGAAGACGTCCCGGCTGACAGTGCCCTTATAAAGCAGCTCTTCATTTCGAGGCTGCCATCTCAAGTAAAGGCAATTTTGGCACCTATGGTTGAGAAGCAATCTGTAGATACCATAGCAGCATCGGCGGATAGGGTGATGGAATTCTCTAGGGGACCTACCACCGCTGCGATCCCTCAGCCACAGGCTGAAGTTTTTACACATGCTGCTGCGACTGGGAATGCAAGCCGAGACGCCACGTCTTTGGCTATACTTGACGCTATTGAGCGTCTCACCAAAGAGGTAAAAAAATTGAACACAACTAGAGCACCATCGCCCAGACGCCGCTACCGAGGTCGCTCACCATCTCCCCATCGCCGCCGCCAGTCTAACACGCTAGGGCTATGCTTTTACCATAGCCGTTTTGGAGCAGAGGCACAGAGGTGCACAATGCCCTGTTCGTTTTCAAACCAGGAAAACTAAGGTCTGGGGACTTGAGCACGGCAAGCTCTCCACCAGGTATGCACACAAACCGTGCCTATTTTATTATAGACTCGCTATCCCAGGCATGTTGCTTGGTTGATAAGGGAGCCGCTTGCAGCATATGGCCGCTAAAACTCCTCGGTAAAAAACCACCAGTATCGCCAATCACATTGCAAGCGATAAATCACTCGGCAATCTCCACGTATGGTCAAATTTCTCGTTCTTTAGACTTGGAATTACGGAGAGACTTTACATGGGTCTTCACGGTGGCCGACTTACCGTACCCCATACTAGGCGCGGACTTTCTGCACCACTTTAACCTATTAGTGGACATTCGAAGACGTCGGCTGATAGACGCTAATACGGAACTTTCCGTCTCTGGGGTAAAAACAAACACCCCCGCTATCAGCCCTGTATTCTTCATTGCTGCGTCTGATGACCCATACCAGACTTTACTGCAAGCATACCCAGAATTGACCAATTTAAATTTTGTGGTCAGCAAACCCACTCACTCAACAAAGCACCATATTGAGACCACAGGTGCACCTGTGTTCTCACGACCACGCCGCCTCCCTGCTGATAAACTTAAGGCAGCAAAGGCAGAATTTAGCCATATGCTGCAGCTGGGAATAATTCGCCCCTCGTCCAGTCCATGGGCTTCCCCTTTGCATATGGTCCCTAAGCGTGATGGGGATTGGCGTCCGACTGGGGACTACCGACAACTGAATGCCATGACGGTACCCGATCGTTACCCAATCCCACACATTCAAGACTTTGCTTCCTCGCTGCATGGTTGTAAGACCTTCTCTAAGCTAGATCTGGTTAAGGCTTACCATCAGATCCCGGTGAATCCGGCCGACATACCCAAGACTGCGGTTACAACTCCATTTGGAGTGTTTGAATTTTTAACTATGCCCTTCGGTTTGCGAAACGCGGCTAGTACCTTTCAGCGCTTCATGGACGAAGTAGTGCGTGACTTAGACTTTGTCTATAATTATATAGATGACATTCTCGTGGCAAGCGCCTCACCTGAGGAACATGCCACTCACCTCCGCCTACTGTTCGAACGGTTTCAGAAATACCAGGTGAGGATTAACCCTGGTAAATGCGTTTTTGGTGCTTCGTCGCTAGTTTTCCTGGGCCACATTATCAGCCCAGACAGTATATCTCCGTTACCAGAAAAGGTGAAGGCCCTACAAAACCTTCAACCACCTACTTCACTTCGCCAACTAAGGCACTTTCTTGGTCTGTTGAACTATTACAGACGTTTCATCCCACACTGTGCAGATCTTCTAGCCCCTCTTTCCGACCTGTTACGCAACAGGAAGAAGAAAAACGAGCAAATCTCACTTAATGAGGTCCAACTAGAAGCGTTCAACGAAGTGAAAACAAAGCTAGCGATGACATCCTTACTTGCACACTCCATACCTGATGCCCAGTATTCTCTGGTCGTTGATGCATCAGGCACAGCTGTAGGTGCAGTGTTGCAACAGCAGCACCAACAACAATTACAGCCTCTCGCATACTTTTCGAGACAGCTGAAACCGGCAGAACAACGTTACAGCACGTTTGGCCGCGAACTCCTAGCAATATACCTCGCAGTGAAACATTTCCAACATTCACTCGAGGGCCGTCAATTCGTGATCTACACCGATCACCATCCGCTTACATACGCACTGCGTGCTAAGCCGGACAAATATTCTCCCCGTGAAACTCGCCACTTGGATTTTGTTTCACAATTTACTAGCAATATCCGACATATTTCCGGTGAACAGAATGCTGCGGCAGATGCTTTGTCTCGCCTTTCCATTAATTCTCTGTCCTCACCATCGGATATCGACTTACAGCAAATGGCCCTAGACCAGCCAAGTCTGGACACTTTGGATCCGTCGTCACCTGAATTTGCAACTTGCAAATTCGCATACCTGCCTGTGCCCACTTCAGACACACAGATCATTTGTGACACCGCAACGGATTCACCTCGACCACTAGTTCCAATGACTCATCGTAGAGTTGTTTTTGACACCCTACACAATCTGGCACACCCCGGATGCAAAGCCACAGTGAAGCTGATTACAGCTAGATTTTTCTGGCCAAATATGAGGCGTGATATCACTGCCTGGACACGTTCCTGTGTATCCTGCCAAAAGTCAAAGGTGCACAAGCATATCCGTGCACCCCTAGGAACATTCAGCACCCCAGACGCTCGGTTCAGCCATGTTCACATAGATCTGGTTGGACCATGGCCGGTCAGTCAGGGATTTACTTATCTCCTGACCTGCATAGACCGTTTGACACGGTGGCTCGAGGCCATTCCCCTCACAGACATTTCGGCTGAGTCCGTAGCGCGAGCCCTTATATCAGGCTGGATATCGCGTTACGGAGTTCCCACCACTGTAACCACAGATCGTGGTGCACAGTTTGAATCCCACCTATTCCAGGAACTTTCCAGAATTCTAGGGATCCAACGTATTCGCACGACAAGCTATCACCCAGCTTCGAACGGGATGATAGAGCGCTTCCATCGCCAATTAAAAGCTGCACTACGTGCTTATCCCGACCAACAGAGATGGAACGAATACGTACCTGTTGTTCTCTTAGGCTGTCGTGCTGCCATTAAAGAGGACCTGGGATACTCTCCGGCCGAACTAGTTTATGGTGCACCTCTATCGTTGCCAGGTCAAATGCTGAGCCCGACAGAGTCTGCACAAATGGATTCAGCTCTGAACGTTGACAGACTGCGAGCTTATTTCAATAAGCTCCCACCTATGCATACTAGGGAACAGACCATAAAATCTTCGGTCCAAAAGGACATTTCGTCTTGGACTCACGTTTTCCTTAGGAAGGACTCTGTGAAAGCCCCTCTTACTCCACCTTATACCGGTCCTTATCGCGTGCTTTCACGTACTAACAAACTTTTCACCATAGACATCAGTGGTAAAAAAGAAACCGTCTCTATTGACAGAATAAAAAAAGCCTTTCTGGACACGAAAACGCAAGAGCCACACATTCCCCCTACATACATGCATCATCAACATACACCTGAAGCAAGTACTCCCAATGCAGACAACTACGTTACTACCACGCGTAGTGGTCGTAGAGTGCATTGGCCAAAGAAGTTGTGCAAGACTGTATATATATAAAAAAAAAAAAAAAAAAAAAATTTTTTTTTTCCTCACACAAAATTTTTTTTGCACAAAGACATTTTCTTCTTTTAAAATAAAATAAAATCCTTTTTCTTCATCCTCAGCATGAAAACCCAGCTTTTCACTGAAAAGCAAGAACATTTTCTCATAAAAAAAAAAAAAAAAACTTTTGTGAACATTTTTTTTTTTCTCTCTTAACAACTGCTACATTTCTTCTTTATCGGCTTTCCGCCTAAGCAGGGGGTGATGTAGCAACCCCCCCTAATGAACTATACTCTCTGGCGGATCAATGCTTCCCTGTAAGTTCTTCGGCCATAGACTGGCCAATCGACAGGCAGGGCGCATTGATCCTGTTGTCCCCAAAAAGAGTGGAGGGGACATCCAACAGTCAGCACAGAGCCGCGAGCGAAGACATACCTTCCTCGCCTCCTCGCCCAGCACCGACAGTCCGACGTGGACCTGACTCAAGAACTTCGAGCTCCACCACTATTATCTCGTGGACTAAAGACTTGCAAAGGTTCAATGTTAAAAGGAGTTTGTCGTTTTTTATCGAGGGTTCTAAAAGATAAATAATTAGCTGGGGTACAACTACCCCACTTAACCTCGAGTGGCCTTTGGGCCTTGATAAGTAGTGACTTACTTGTAAAAATGTTTTTTCTTAATTTCTATTGTAAATGAGTAAAAAGCAAAAATAATTTACTTACTTGAAGTGATTCCTTGAAAAGAAACAACATCTGACTTTGAATTTGAAATTTCTTTCAGTGCTTCAACAATTTTGGTTTTCATAAACTCAGTCACAACAAACAGCAGAATATAAATCTGTCTTTCATGATTTGGGGATGAATTTCGGAATACCGTCAAAATACTTTTAGAGAATTCCTTAAAATTCACAGCTACATTGTCAGGAAGGCTGATTCCAATTGTACAAGAAACAGAGTCATTTTTAAAAACAGTTTTCAGGCAATTGTTAAAGATAGCAATCCAAGAATACTCCTCTTCCCACTTATCTGTCAGATAAATACCAATGTGATGATTCATAGCGATGTTCCAGGATTCATATTCTACGAGTTTGTATTTCTCTTTTCTGTCATGCATAATTTCTTTGCAATCTAAAAAAAAAAATGAATGAAGGACATAGTTTTAAGCAATCATTTTATTTTTAATACTAAAAAAACAAGTAACCACAACATATCGAACACTATACAACACACAATTAAAGATGATAAAAAAAGGTAAGCAAAAAAGAAAAATATTTCATTATTGTCTCGTTTTGTCTATTATCATCTAGTTTCTCATCTATCCTTTCGATTCACCTGCTGTTACAATTGTAACGTTGTCTGCTGACCAGTTTCGTTAAAAATTAATGAATGAGAATATCATGTCAAGTTAAAATCCATTTAGTATTACGCATGTAAACTTGAGAAAAGCATGCCTGAAATGTGTTTGCGTTATAGTGAATAAGCGAAATCACACATTAAATTAAATTCGTTTTTGTTTTGATTTTCAGTCACAAAGGAGCCCGGGCGACAAGATCAAAGTGTAGTATCTGTTCCGACAGATACTGCAAGCAAAGACCAGATGTGGAGGCAACCCCACATACCTGACCTTTAACCAGCTCCCATTTCCCACCTCTCGGGAGTTGGTCCCCTTTTTCCCTTCCCCCTCCCTTCACTCCTCACATTAAAAATTGGCCTTGTGCCTAATTTGCTCGGTGGGGGAGCAAATAAATACCCACAAAGGAGACCAAGACAAAAATTAAGAAATAACTAACTCACTTGTTCTTTTGTACGACACTATTTATTTCCTCATTGTTTACTCACGTGATCTAGAATGTTCTCCGGTGACGTCACTTCGCATTCATTTACATCCTTGCAATGCTACATTACCTTTGCGTTATTACAGTTTTGACTAATTGTCGTCTCCTCGTTCCGTGTTAATAAGAGAGAAAGAAACCAAGGGGAACAAGAGAGAGAGAGAGAGAGAGAGAGAGAAAGAGAGAGAGAGAAAGAGAGAGAAATATGAATATCAAAAAAAAGGAAAGAACAGAGAAAGACCATTCTATGCGTTTCCCCACAAGAATCATATAAGTCAGGCACAAGGCCTTCAAATGTGAACAGCCACAGCTTCTCCAAAAGGGTGCTTATCACTGTGTTACACAGCCTCCTAAAGCATAAAACATATCTGCACTATACACAATGTTTCGAACAAAAAAAAACATAAATACTCTCTCTCAAAACAAAAACATTAAATTTTGTTAGATCACCACTCATTTTCAGATTTCAACAAAATTAAAAGGCTGACATGGCTGCCAAAAAACTCACTAAAACTTAATATAAGTAATATGAAAATTACATACACAGACTAAATGTCAAGACAACAAAACTCTTTAAAATTAAAGCCATACTTAAAGAATGGACACCAAGGTTCTGAAAGTCACACAAGAAGAAAAGGGTTTTATCCAATATTCACATATGGCACACACATATAACCCATTCCTTCCTTCTGAAAATGAAGATCTCCCAGAACGCTTAATGTACCAAGAACACTTCCTTCTAGACTGTGGCTTTTTCACACATAAGCGTTAAAGAATGCGGCAAAAGCAGAAAGTGAAAAAAAAATTCTGTATAGTAAACTAATAATGATTTTATGTTGTTGATATTTATTAAATATTAATAAATGAGGAATCATTTGAAGTTAAAGTCGATTTAGTACTAAACATGTAAACTTAATAAGCAAAATCACACAATATCAAGTCAAATTTGATCAACATTTTGTTTTAATTTCGTAAAACACATAATCTTAATTTCATAAATATCTGTCAAACCCAGCTAGCATCAAATATGTTGTCAACTTTAGCTGAGCGAAGAGTTTCAATAACACTGTTTCGATTCTATGCATCACCCTACGAGAACTATAACGGTCAGGCACAAGGCCTTCAAAAATGTGAATTGTGAATAGTTCCAGCTCCTCTAAATTGGTAGATTTTATTTTTAATCAAGCGTGTTTTCACAAATTTACATGCATAATAATAAATGGATTTAAACTCGAAATTGTTTATCAATTGTTAATATTTAACAAAAACTATAAAAGTCAGGCACAAGGCCTTAAAAAATGTGAACAATTCCGGCTCTTGTAAAGTTCCTCCAAAGGGCGCTTATCATTGTGCCACTCAGCCTTGTAAAAGCTAAAACATATTTATACACTACACAGAATGCTTCAAGCAAATTACAACATCCGCTTATACAAACAAGAGTAAGCATTAAAGAAAATTAGAATGTGACAAAAAATCTGTAGAGTAATTAAAAATGGTTTTATGTTGTTATTTTTGTTAAATATTAATAAATAAGGAATCATTTCAAGTTAAAATCCATTTTTTTTTATATTCAATTTTCACCCCAAACAAGGCACAGTGCCACTTTGAAGCAGGGGCTACTATTAGGGACTTAATTAGCGGGGTCATTATGAAGGGAGATAAACTTGAGAAAAGCATGTCTGAAATTTTAACATTATGGTGAATAAGCGAAATCACACATCAAATTAAATTCGTTTTTGTTTTCATTTTGCTTATTCACATAATGCTGACACATTTCAAGTGTGTTTTCTCAAGTTTAGATGCATAATGCTAATTGGAATTTAACTCGAAACCGTTTCTCATTTCTTAATGTTTAACAAAAAATAACAACAAATTTTTTAATACCTATGCAGCTGTATGAGGAGTTGCTGAATTCGCTACGTTTTAAAAGCATTGCTTCGATTCAACATGTCTCCCCACGAGTACCATAAAAGTCAGGCTCAGCTCTTCAAATCTGAACACCTCCATGGCCAGTTTTTAAAAGCAAAACATTTTATATTAAAATTGGTAATTGTTAGATTTTTTTTAATTAATAATAAATGGATTTTATTTTTAATTAAGCATGTTTTCAAAAGTTTACATGCATAATAATAAATCGATTTAAACTCAAAATTGTTTTTCAAAACTATAAAAGTCAGCAGGCACAAGGCCTTCAAAAATGTAAAGTATTTCTCCACCATCATCTGTTGATTTTAATCTTTTGGCAAAAGATATTTAAATTTCAGCAAAGTGTAGTATCTGTTCTAATACTACACTTCATCTTTTCTGTCTTCGGAAAGAAAAATCCTTATAAACTGAGTGAATCATATTTTTGTTTCAATCCAGAATGCTCCACATTAAAACCTGAGTTATATTCAAGTTGAAGCAAGTGGGCTGGCACCAAGTTGTACTCAAGTTGAAGCAAGTGGGCTGGCACCAAGTCCTGCTGCCACACCCAGGTTCTGCCAACGGCCATTTCATTGCACCAGGGGATAACCACACTCTTCAGCATATTCAGGTACACTTTGGTGTTGACTTTCAAACAGACTTCAAAGATGTGAGGTGGCATGATATGGCCCTCACTTGAAACCACACCAAAGACCATAATCATGACCGGAAACTTTGTTTTCATCACCCTGGGCATGTCTTCGAGTGCTGAACCATTCGGATTTACATTTTAAGGATGCTGGCAATAGTCCTGTTGTCATAACTTGGATCGGTAGAGACCATGAGTTGTACAGCGGTGCATCTCTGATCTTGTTTGTTGAGAACATTGTGTCCCTTTCAGACATGATAGAAGGCTTCTATTGCTCTTGGGATTTGTACACAACTGGCCAATTAGTAGATGGTCTGCAACTAAGAAAACCGGTATTCATCAAAAAAAAAAAAAATGGAATCATGTCATCTTTTCTAGGGCAACAATTTTATCGTTTCACCCTTGCATTCCTTATGTTGAATAAAACCTCTGATATCCAACAAAGAAAATGGATAATATTCTGGCATTTGGATGATTTGAGAGATCGTCGGAAACAACTACTGATGAATGGAATCTCTGATTCCATACCGTTGTCAATTGCACCAACATATTTTTTTTTTTTGTAAAATGAAGTTAATAACTTGAGATATAAGGAATTATGAATAAATTCATTTAGTTTATACATTAAACAAACAAACATACAGGGAGATTCTGGCCTGAAAGTTCTCTTACATGTTTTAAAGCAGCTCATCCTGGCAATCCTCGTAACAAGCTCAGCATACTGATTAACTATGTATCGCGTAAAGTCTATTCCTAATGCCAAACTACACAACATTCGAAAACAACATTACCATTCTTCAATTTACATCAGTCAAAACTGTTAATTCTTGTATTTGCTCTAAAAAAACAACAACCAGGTGAACTAATTGATTAATTCTTCCTAAGATTGAAAAATCTTTCCTCCAAGAATTGCAAGATTGCAGACATCACTGCTTCTTCAGCATGTCAAACGAGTAATCAGATCCTACTTCTCTAACAACAGGACTTTCAGGGCAGAACCACCCTGTATATTTGTTTGTTTCCATGCAATGCATAAACTGAATGAATTTAAACAAACAGAATGAATAAAATAAAATATGTATTACGAAAATAAACATATATTTATTTTCATTTGAAATTTATAAATATACTGGCATGGATGCCCGGCGTTGCCCGGGTATTTGGCGGTGTATGTTGAGCAATAAAAAAAAAATTTTAAAAAGCGGTCAATTTTTTAAAACTTTGACCCTTATTATGACTCCTTAAAATTTATTGTTTGGGGCTTAAATCAAGTTATTAAGTTAGATCCAATGTCCAAGGAACCTATATCTAAAATTTCAAGTGTGTAGACCCAAAAAGTTCTCAAAGGTCAAATCATTGAACTTTGACCCCTTAATCGCCAAATATTTGGCCAAAAACCGATCACATCGATTTTTCCAAATCTCAGTACCCTGTATATAAAATTTCGAGTCTGTAGACTAAAAATTGACAGAGTTATTGCATAGGGAAATGTACACACACAGACAGACACTTTCAATTTTATAGATATACTAGCATGGGTGCCCGGCTTTGCCCGAGTATTTGGAGGTGTATGTTAAGCAAAAAAAAAAAAAAAGCGGTCAATTTTTTCAACTTTGACCCCTATTATGACCCCTTAAAATTTATTGTTTTGGGTTCAAATCAAGTTATTAAGTTAGATCCATGTCCAAGGAACCTATATCTAAAATTTCAAGTGTTTAGACCAAAAATTGTCGGAGGAGTTTGGTAGAGTTCTCAAAGGTTAAATCGTTGAACTTTGACCCCTTAATCACCAAATTTCTGCCCGAAAACCGATCACATTGATTTTTCCAAATCTCAGTACCCTGTATATAAAATTTCGAGTCTGTAGACTTAAAATTTACAGAGTTATCCCGTAGGCAAATGTACACACACAGACATACAGACAGACAGATACACAGACATGTTCACTTTTATACATATACTAGCATTTCAGCCCGGCGTTGCCCAGGTGTTTGGATGTCTCTGTTGAACACAAAAAAAAATGTGGTAGTAGGAAGGCAGGCTCGAACCTGTACCGTGAAGGAGGAAAAGAACGGGGTAAAAACCTGACGCCAATGCTGTTACAACAACCGCCAACCCGGAAGCGAGATTTTTTAAAATTAAGGCTACACAATCATAAGGAGATGATAAATTTCAAAAATATCGGCGAAAAAACTGACCCCCTGTAATAAAGTGCCTAGTTGAAGGAGAAGATATTAATGTTTTTAGCCAATTTTTCGATATTTGTCGTATGAACGGTCGAACTTTAAAACTATACTGATCTTGGTAAAATCCGTCGCCTCTGTTGAAAGTTTTAGGCAGACATGCAAACATACATACATACATAAATTTATATATTGGTAACTAAAAATTTTTGACCCAAACCAATGAAAAAGCTCACCCTATCTATGAATACCATTTATGTAAAATTTCAAATGTTTAGATCAGAAATTGTCTGAGTAATTTGGAAGAAACCGCAGAAGTCAATTATTTTTTAACTTTGATCCCTTTTTTGATCCCTTATCATTTATTGTTTTGGGCTCAAATCAAGTTATTAAGCTAGATCCATGTCCAAGGAACCTATACCTAAAATTTCAAGTGTTTAGACCAAAAATTGTCGGAGAAGTTTGGTAGAGTTCTCAAAGGTCAAATCGCTCAACTTTGACCCCTTAATCGCAAAATTTCTGCCCGAAAACCAATAACATCAATTTTCCCAAATCTGAGTACCCTGTATATCAAATTTCGAGTCTGTAGGCTTAAAATTGACAGAGTTATTGTGTAGGGAAATGTACACAGACACACACACGCACACAGACAGACACTTTCACTTTTATAGATATATATATAGATAGATCGATAAATTTCAGTTACACTTCATTCTTGAAATGTTACTTATTGGAGTGCTATTTATAAGAAATTGAGCCGAACAGAGGAGTGAGTAAATCAACGTTTATTTAGCATGAGAGCTAGGTAAGTAAGGTTACATCCGGGCCTATACAAAGGGAGGTAATTGATTTAGTGCATTACTACAACATCCTCTCTGTTTAGTTCATTGTGTATATTTGTGTGCATGTGTGTGTGTGTGTGTGTGTGTGTGTGTGTGTGTGTGTGTGTGTGTTTGTTTTTTCTTTTTTGGTTTTGTTGTTGTGACAGTTCATGTCATTGGTTTGTGAAGTGGGGTCAGTTTTTGTATCGTGAGGGTGTTCTAATAGTTCTGCCAGATTTGGTTTGGAGTGGGCCATACCTGCTTTTGTTCCGTGGGGTGTGTTGCTGTTGGTTTCGTTGGTTTTGTCCTCAGCCTTTATTTCCTCTGGCTTGGTCCTATCATGTGGAATATCAGGTTCAGGGATTTGAAAACATACTTTCTTAGTTGCTGGGAAAGGTATGGCACACAGATGGGTGCGGGTGCGACGGAGTCTTGCGCCATTAGGCATTTCGACTATATATGTGTGATCTGTCCTGCTGAGTATACGCACACATTGGCCTGGATATAGTGGTGATAGTCGTCTGGCTCCGCTGTGCTGATCATGGTGGGTCTTCATGTTTGACGACCTTGCCTGTAGTTGGTCGCGGTGGTCTTCTTTGCCTGGTTCTGACCGGCTGGGTAGAGTGGTAGGTATTGGCCTGCCAAACAGCATTTCGGCTGGCGAAGGGAGTTTGCTATCTATTGGTGTTGCTCTGGCCTGAAGCAGAGCAAGGTGGATATCAGTTCTCTCCCTTTTGCACTTCTTTATGATCGACTTGATATTTCTCACATGTCTTTCCTCAAAGCCATTGCTTCTAGCATAGTGGGGTGAGCTTGTCACATGTCTTATGCCCCAGGATTTTATGAAGTTTTGGAACGCATGTCCAGAGTACTGGGGGGGCCATTGTCGGTTATAATTTCGTCCGGGCGACCAAAATGTGAGGCATAGTATTTGATTTTGTCTGCCACTGCTTTGCTGGTTATAGGCAATATCATTTCATCGACGATGGGATATTTAGAGTCGATGGTGAGTAGGTATTGTTGTCCATCAATTTCGAATATGTCGGATGCGATGAGCTTCCAAGGCTGGGATGGAATGTCATGTGAGAGCAGTGGTTCGTGCCTGTGCGCATCCGGGTACTCTTGGCATAGTGTGCACGACCTGCACATCCTTTCAATATCCTTATTGATATTGATCCAGTACACACATTCTCTGGCAAGCCGGCATGTTTTTTCAATGCCTTGGTGGACTTGGTGGAGCTGGTGGAGAATGACTTTTCTCATGGTTTCTGGGATGAGAACTTGTCTGCTTTTAAATAAAATTCCCGATTCAACAGCAAGTGCATCGCGGAAAGACTAGTATGGGTGGGTCCCTGTAGGTAAATCACGGATGTTGTCAGGCCACCCTTGGTGTATGACCTCCTTGATGAGATTCATGGTTGGGTCTCTGATAGTTTCCATCCGTAGCATCTTCTGCTTTTCCTGTGAGAAGTTAATGGTTGAGATGGTTTGGTCTTTGTTGACCTCTGTGTTTAGGTTGTCAACCCTCTCATCCAGCTCAATTGATTTTTTGTTGTCAGGGTTGGTTAGCCGGCTTAGGGTGTCAGCAAGGATCAATTCATTGCCCGGTCTATACATGATGTTGTAGCTGTGCCCCTGGATCTTTAGCAGCATGCACTGTAACCGGTATGGTGCTGTATGCAGTGGCTTGGCGCAGATTATTACCAGTGGCTTATGGACCATGATGAAGGAATAGGCTTTTCCGTGAAGGTATGTATGGTACCATTGAATGCCATGCACCACGGCCAACATTTCCTGTTCAATGTTGCTGTATTGGGTTTGGGCATTGGTAAGCGTCTTCGATCCAAATGCAATCGGTTCGCCATTCTGGGTCAGGACTACACCCAGGCCCATCTGCGAAGCATCCACCTTGAGCGTTGTAGGCTTGGCCTAGTCGTAGTATGACAGGCATGTGTCCTGGGAGATCATCTCTTTAAGCTGGTCGTAGAACCTTTGGTGTCCAAAGTCCCAAACCCATGGTGCTTGGGATTTAAGAAGACCGCGTAGTAGGTGTGCCTTCTCAGCATAGTTGGGAATGTATGGGGACAGGTAGTTCAACATACCCAAGAAGTGTTGCAGTTCCTCCTTGTTTTGTGGGTTTGGCATCTTCTTTATATCACATACTTTGTCCGGGTCTGGCTTTATTCCATTAGGGGTGTAGACGTTCCCATAAAAAGATATGGTGGGCTGTTTTATAAAGCATTTCTGGCTGTTAAAGACGAGACCCGTTTCAGCTGCTCGGGTCATGAGTTTGCGTAGATTGATGTCATGGTCTTCGTTGTTCTGGCCAAATACTGCCACATCATCAGCGATACTGGCCACACCATCTAGGATTTAATCCATTTTTGCTTGGAAAATATCCTGGGAGACGTTAAGGCCAAATGGTAAGCGTTTCCAGCATACCCGTCCAAAAGGTGTCCTGCAGGTGGTCAAGAGCTGTGACTCTTCATCCAAGTGTATCGACCAGTATCCAGCCTTGGCATCGAGTTTGCTAAATACTTTGGCTTTTGAAAAAGCTGGGTTCATGTTGGGTATTTTGTGTGGGCACCTCTTGAAACTTGCATTAAGCTTCTGTGGATCCATGCATATTCGGAGCGACCCATCTTTCTTTGTGCTGTACACGAGGCTGGAGCACCAATCTGTGTGTTCTTTGACCTTCATAAGCACATCTTCCTCAGTGAGCCTATTGATTTCCTCCTTTATTTTATCCTTGAGGTGGATGCTGCATTTCCATGGAGGGTCAATGAAAGGCTCGGCACCTTCCTTCAGTAGGAGTTTGGCAGTCTTACTAAAATTTCCTATCCTGTCAAACTGATTTGGGAAACTGGACATCAGTTGGGTGATGGAGATGATGGGTGCAGCTGGGCATCTTTTGAGAGTGTCAACATGAATTGTGATAAGATTCAGCCTTTCACATGTTGGGAGCTCCACAACTGCAGGTCCTGGTACTTCTACAATGTAGAACAATGTATTCGTCCACTCCAAGTCCTTATGTTAACATGGGAAGCTAATAGATCCCAGGCATCGGATGTGCTCGCCTTTGTATGAGGTCAGTTTAACATGTGGACAGGGTTTTAAGATGGACAGGGCTGCTTGAGATTTGCCATACATGGAAAGTTCGCAGTGGCAGAGTGTTGCCTGATGCCCCAGAGTCGATTTTCATTTATAAGGTGTGGTGCGTTCTATACTTTAGGAGAGGTGGCCTGATGTTCAGGGTTGTGTAGGCCTCATCCCTAGGTCTCTTAATGATGCTGTTCATGTATTTTGTACTGACGATGATGGAGTGAAAATGCTGCAGATAAGCGTCCTCATCACTGCTGGTATCTATATGATCAAAACTTTTCCCATATGTCCTGCCTTCGGTTCTCTTTGGGGTTTGGTTTCGGTGTCTGCGAGAATTGCTGTGGTGCTTGCCTTTTCTTCTGTGGTCTTTGGTTTTTGCCTTTCTGCAGCATCTCGCCCAGTGTCCCTTGCTTCCACATGCAGAACACTCATCATTATATGCTGGGCATTGACTGGGCTTGTGGCTGGTATTGCAGTTCCCACACTTCCTGCCTCGGTTGACGTTGTCAATTCTTTTAGTTTTCAGCATTCCGACCTGGTTTAGTTGCTCATTCCCAGCGGTGAGGGCATCGTACTTCTGACCCTTGGTTAGCACGTTGGTTATGCTATACCCCGTTAGTTTGCTATAGAGCTCATTTCTGAAGGCTTCGTTATGGTGTTGAGAAAATAATCAGCTCTATTAATCTCTCTCTCAGCTCCTCATCTGTACAATCACATTTATGTGCTAAGGTTCTGGCTCATGTAACGAAGTCGTCCAGCGTCTCGTTTTGTTTCTGACAGTACTGCATTAGGTGAAGTCTGTGAATTCGGAAGTTTACATTCACCCAGAGTTGGCTTTAGAAGAAATTCCACAGGTGTTTCGGTGACTGCTTTTCCTCGTTAATGAGTCTTAGGCCTTGGTCGCCTATATCTTGGCATATTTTCTAAGCTTGCTTTGTGCGTTCAGTAATTTCTTCATCCTCTATATAGCGGTTCATTTTCTGTTTGAACAGGGACATACCTTCGCTGAGGTCTGGGTCTGACCAGTTCATAGTCGGTAGGAGGTGTGCCATAATTTATTGTTTGTTGATGTTTTCGACGGCAAATAATAATATTATTATTATTGTTATTATTTCTGTTTTTTTTTGTTATTTTTTACAAGAGCGAGGCTCTAAGAGGTGTAAATAATATGTACTCACGCTTTTTTTTCCAATATGGCGTCGTTCATATCCCCATGTGGTCACTGGCCGACTGTGCGTGTGCAAAGTTTCTTTTTCTGTCTGTTATTTTCTTTTCTTTGTTGCCGTCGTAGTGCTGTTCTTTATGTATATATTTATTTATGGCTATTTAATCCCACTGTTGCCACCATGAAGTGTTACTTATTGGAGTGCTATTTATAAGAAATAAAGCCGAACAGAGGAGCGAGTAAATCGACGCTTATTTAGCATGAGAGCTAGGCCAGTATTGTTACATCCGGGCCTATACAAAGGGAGGTAATTGGTTTAGTGCATTACTACAACAATCCTCGGTGTTTCTTTCTTTTCTTTTTTTTTTTTGCCATGTTGTTGTTGGAGTAGAAAAGAAAGAAATACTGAGGATGAAGCGTAACTTCGAAATATATTCATAAATTTCAAACAAAAATAACTTATGTTTATTTTTGTAATGCGTTGTTTTTGGCTTCAAATGTATCTAATACATATTTTATTTTATTCAAACTCACTGAATGCTTTTATCAAGGAACACACTCTTAATGCAAACAAAATGAATTTTAAACAAAACAAACATGAGGGAACACATGCTCGTTAAGATAGAGTCAACAGATCGACTTTTTGAAAATATGTTGTTTTAAGCAAAAACAATATTACATACTTAATTGTTACGCCGAAAATAGTAATATATCCAAAAATTATGAAAAATCATCAAGTAGAAAGTTAAAAGTAATTTTTACAGACAATTAGGTAAAATCGCATTTTTCTTTAGACATTATAAAGTAGACAGTAGGAGTTTACATGCAGGGGACATAACTCCGAAACGAATATTTTAGATTACTTGTTCATTACTGCAATATTTGTTGTCTATAGGGATAAACTTTTTTTTTTACTAAAAAATCTATGGTCCCCCCTCACAAAACTTTCACAAGAAACACTCGTCTAGCTGTAAACACTATCAATAATTCCCCCCACTCTTTATCTGTGCCTAAACCTAAACGTAGATTCCATGAACAAAGCTTCTTTCTTAGAACTGCACGCCTGTGGAATTGTCTTCCGTTTTCCTGCTTTCCGGCTGACTACAATATGGTTGTCTTCAAGTCTAACGTAAATAAGTTCTTGATGAGCTGTTCCATATAAGTTATCAAATTTACCGAATTTTCATTACTAATGATTACTATATTGTCCAATTTCTACTGTACACTCTTTAACCCTTATCCTTGAGAGGCCTC
This sequence comes from Euprymna scolopes, assembly GCF_053919585.1. NCBI lineage: Eukaryota > Metazoa > Mollusca > Cephalopoda > Sepiida > Sepiolidae > Euprymna > Euprymna scolopes. The sequence goes on along the minus strand of NC_136504.1, from coordinate 38,981,073 downwards.
TTGGCCTTGATAATGTGGTGATGCCTATGTAAAAAAAAAAAAAAAAAACACACAATAGCAATTGTTCTACTCAATTAATTTTCATAATTTTGGGATATATTACTATTTTCGACATGACAATTAAGTACATAATATTGTTTTTGATTAAAACGATGTTTTTTAAAAAATCAATCCGTCAACTGTATCTTAACAAGCACCCACATGTCGTATATGAAAAAGTTGCCTACCTGATGTCGGTTCATTGCAATCGATAGTGATGAGAGAGTCAACAGGAATACTTTTAGGATCGTTGCTCAAAACACAAGAAATGCTTGTCTGTTGATTTACGTGAAAAATTACAGGAATCTCTGCCATTGTCGCATAATGATACAGATTGCCTTTCACATTAAACTCTTTTTCCACATCCGATAAAATTAATTCCTTACTCGCTTGAAACATTTCATATTGGTTGTTGTTAAGTAGATAACTTTGGGAAGTTACTTTTTCCATTTCTTCCTTCAGTTCAGTAAAACGGCGTTTTTTGGAGGCGGAAAACTCAATCACGCTCTCATCCGTTTCCATAGGCTCTAAATCAGAGAATTCTCTACGACGCTTCAAAAATTCCATCATATACGGAGAAATTTTAATGCTGATGGGATCTACCATCTTACAAAGAACAACATATGATTTTGATGCTGACGTGCTACCATAAAAAAATTTGTGAAATGTTCTATTATTAAGTTGAGTGAAAAAAAAAAGTTTTAGAGGTTGACAAAATCTATTTGTTCAGTTTCTCTAACCAGAATTTAGTTGAACTCTGTGAAGTTTTATATATGAAAACACTTTTATTACATCAGTTGAAATGTATGTACCGCAACCCAGCAGGTAAGAATGATTCCTTCAAGATTGGCAGAGGACAGTTTTGCAGGAAAAGTCACTTTTAATCATAGATGGTTCTTAATGAGGTTTATCTACAAAATAAAAAGAAAAGAAAGAATATGTGTCCCATTTTTAGTTCATGCTGGATAATCCTGACAAAGTAAGAAAGATAATTAATCTAGACTTTTTTCAAAGATTATTTGGGGGAGGGGTGGGGAGTAAAGTTATTAATAATAAAACAGCAAACATTTGGGGAGGGGGGATAAAGAAACAATGAAACACTAATAAAAAAAACTAAGAAACAATATTTGGCTCTTCTGCATTTCAACTTTACAGGGCAATTTTTTGTTTTCTTTTTTGAAGAGTTCCACTCGAGACAAGAGAAGACAATCATGAAATTTATAGCCAAGAATTTCTTTGAAAATGGATGTAAATGCTCTTAATTTGGAAGACATATTTTATTTTATATTGGACTAGAAAGAAACAGAAGATTTATTACAGATGTAGAGATGTGTGCCTATAGATCCAAAATAATATTCACAAAAAAAAAACAGGCATTAAATAAAAGTGTCCATTTAAAAAAAAAAAAAAAAAAGAGAAAATGTCCATTTAATTCAATAAATGTTCCAGTTTTGTTTTGATTTACCAATAAATTCTGTGATTGCCTTCCTTTGTCCTGTGCGGAACTCTTCAAAAATGAAAGCAAAAAAAAAAAAAAAACAGAATAATAATCTTGAAAACTTAATATACAAAAGTGCTCAATATTTATAGTTTTTGAATACATAGAATAATATAAAGAAATACTTTACCTTTTTTGTCACCTCTACATGAATTCAATTAAATCTATCAGATTTATGGCCTTTTCTGCTCAATAAACACTTTCTGAGGGGCTGCCGATTTAACTTGTTCTATGAAGTCGAGGAAGCGTGTCAAGAATTCTTTGATTCAAAGCCAGCTGATGGTACTGTGACCAGATCCAGAAGCTTGCAGATCGATGGCAGAAAGTTTGGAAAATGATGGCCTTTATTTTGAGGATTAATTTTTTTTTTCTATGTTCTTACTCAGTGAGTTAAATTTCAATTTTTTAGCAAGTGTTTACGAACTTTTGAGGCAACATAATGCATGCAACGTTTCAAAAGAGAAGAGGGTTAAGAAAAATCATAAATTGTCATATTTTAATATTTAAAAATTGAAAGTGTTTAATAAATTATTAAACAAACCTTCCATTCTTTTACGAGCATAAAATCGAAAGAAGTTATCTCCCTTATTTTGTTAGCATTAAACAACGTAAAGAAAAGGTTTTAAAAAAATGTGCAAACAAATAACAATTTTAAATGTTAAATAACGAAACCTGAGTTGATTTTTCTCTCTTAGCTGGCGAGATTTCAACAAGGAAAAATGTGTCTGCATACTGGATAATGCGAACGTACTATGGATAGATATAGCAAGACAGGTTATCTATTTATTTTTCTAGCTCTTTCTGTTTCTCACATATACGAAAATACCGTTTCTCTATGACTGTATTTTTTGTTTCAAATAAATCTTATAAAAATTACACATAGGCGTCCGAGTAGTTTTGTGTCAATAGATGATCAGCAACTTGGGTTCACAACGACGACAATGACACAAGTGTATAATGAATTTATGTCATCTCATATATTTTTGTTGCTAGTTAGGAAGTAATAATTTTCAATGTTGATTATTTTTAAATGTTTTAAAAAAGAGTGGGAATAAAATCATAAAAAGTTATCTCCCTTACTTTGTCAGCATTGAGCAACATGAACTAAAAAAATAAAGGACTCAATTTATTAACAGATATTTTTATAATTTCTTTTACGTACTCATAGTAGTGGACAACCTGTAATATGACGGATTTCTTTTCTTTTTTAAAAATTTTTTTTCACCTAAAGCACAATACCACTTAGATGTAAGGGGCTATTACTTGGGATCCAAACTACAGGGATACTATTTAGGGAGTTGAGCAGCGAGATGTCTATTCACATTATACTTAAATTTCTGCATGTCAGTACAGTCAGGTAAGAAGGGACCCGGGATGGCATTTCAAAGTCTAGCAGTTTAGGGGAAGAAACTATTAGAGTAGAAGGTTTTCCGGCATCTCTACAGTATAGGGTTGGGTTGGTTGGTTGGTTGTTTTTGTTTTACGGCATATCAACCCTTTTCGGGTTATTTAATGCCGAATCCAAAGATTCGGAAGAAAAATATTTTTAATAGAATATATTTGTTGTTTTCACGTTGTTTTCTATTTAACCGATAGTTGGGACCCTAACAGGTACTACCGCTCCGGGTCAGAGTGGACCTGGGAGCAATGATAATTAAAGGGTGGCTCCACACTCCCCAAAGCCCACAAGCTGGGGCCTCACCACTGGATATAGTTTAAGGTCATATCCAGGACCCCCATTGAGGGACTTTTACCCTCTGCAGGGGGGCAGTCGGCATATTCTAATGCCCCACCGACAGGGCCACTATAGGTTAGGAGTTTACTACTTGTCATTAGAATGTTAGGAAGTAATAACTTTCAATATCGATTATTTTTTAAGCGTTTGAAAAGAGAACAAGAATCAAATTACAAATAAGTTATCTCCTTTTTTCAGCATTAAACAACATAAACTTAAAAAAGGACCGAATGTACTAAGAGGTATATTCTTAATTAGGTCCTTCTTAGACAATAGGACCATCCAGGATGTCATCGATGGGTGTACATCCAAGCAGCATAACATTAATGCGGGAGTGCTTCAGTGGTCGAAATTTGGACCACTATTATTCTTGATATTCATAAACAACCTCCCTGACAATACCGTGTCTGAGATGAGTATATTTGCTGATGATACAATGCTCTATAATATTCACGACGGAAAGACCAGTTGCACACAAATCAAAGACAATGGTAGAACCGTTAGAAAATGACCTCCAGACGGTAATGGAATAGGGCCACAAATGGATGGTAACATTTAATGCTAGTAAGACTAAACTGCTCTCCTTTGACAATTACAAGACGCCTTTCCTACCACCGATATCTATGACAAATAACACCTTACCTGAAAACTCATCGGCCTAACATTCACGGTCAATATGAACTGGAACAAATACATTGAAGACATTGCAAAGGCTGCTGCAAAGAAAGTGAGTTCCCTCTATTGAGCTAGAAGACTACTCACACCTGAGAGTATCCTGTATCTCTAAAAGGCCACCATTCACCCATGCATGGAGTATTGTTGCCACATCTGGGCTGGTGCATCTACCACTATAGTCTTCCTCTTGGGTTGGGTCCAAAAAAAGAGTCTTCAACCTAATAGGTCCCACTTTGTCAACTAAGCCCCAACATCTGTCCCATCCCCACAATGCTGCATCTTTGTGCCTGTTTTACAAGTATTTTAATGGAATGTGCTCTGATGAACTCGTAGCACTTGTGCCCCGTCTCAACATACATATTCCCAACAAACCCGCTTAGCAAAAAAATCACTCCCCTTCATTATTGAGGTCCCTAAATGCCAGAAAGCTTTCTACTCTAATAGTTTCTTCCCTCAAACAGCTAGACTTTGGAATTCCCTTCCAGTTGCCTGATTCCCTGGCTGTACAGATATGCAGAAGTTTAAATGTAATGTAATCCAATATCTTGTTAATCTTTCCTAGGCATGGTTCCAAATAGTAGCACCTCACGTCCAAGTGGCAATATACCTTGTTAAGAGTGAACGTAAGTACAAGAAAAAAAAATGCAATTTTACCCAAAATTTTCCATAAAAATTACTTTTACCGATAAATAACTTTCTACTCAATGAATTTTCGTAATTTCTAAATCTATTACTACTTTCGACATGATAATTAAGTACGTAAAGCTTTGCTTAAAGCGGCATATTTTTTAAAAAATCGACCTGTCAACTCTATCTTAACAAGCACCCAAAGTTACTAGTCTATCTTTCAGATTTTACATTGAGGAATTGTACAGTAAATTGCGACCACATGTGAATGGAAAATAAAGTATTCTTCATCGGTCATACTGTTGTTCCTCATATTTAGACCTGTGCTACTGTTATACATATATATTTTTATGGTTTCGCTAATACATATTTTATTGAATGCATGTGCACGAAAACAAACATGGCGACCAGTGAAAACAATACAAAATACATTGGATCATAAGGTTCTCAATATCATAAAAAGTACTTGCCGGCAACAATTTTAAATATGAGATTAGTTCAAAACAAACCCGAATAATCCTAAGAATTAATTTTTTACAGGTAAGTCTTTAGTTGGATGGGTTGCATTCAGTATGGACTTCGGGGCTAACTAACAAACTGAAAAGGCAGTTCTTCAAGACAGTGGTAGAGTCTGTCCTTGTTTACGGTGCTACAACCTGGACACTCACCAAAAGATTGGAAAGAAAACTAGCCGGCACACACATACACTTGTATGCTACGAACAGTATTAAATATATCTTGGCAAAATCATCCCACGAAGCAGCAACTTTATGGCAACCTACCTGCCATATCTAATACCATCAGGAAAAGACAGCTTCGATTTTCCGGTCATTGTCTGAGAAGCAAGCATGAATTGATGAGTGATGTATTGCTATGGACTCCATGACATGGACGCACAAGCAAAGGACGACCTAGATCCACGTACATCCAGCAAATAGCATACAACGCCAACTGTGAACCTGAAGATCTGAGGCAGCTAAAGGAAGACAGGAAACTCTGGAGAGGAAGAGTCAAATTGGTCTAGGCAAGGAGCCTGTCCTGATGATGATGGTGATGAAGTCTTTAGTTTGTACTCTAGCTCACATTGACCATTAATTATTGCCACTAGATTGATAAATGAGAAATTCTTTATATAAGAGGGGTGTGTGTGTTCTCATTGAGTGGTTCCAAAATGGAGGATTGATTTACTAGAACATTGTATTAAAAACTTAGCCCGACCTAAAAATCTTGAAACCTTTGCATTTTTTTTTTTTTTCATAATCTGGTAGTCCAATGGGTAATAATTCACTGAAAATGCACACACACACACAAAAAGAAAATAATAATATATAGGGGGGGGGGGGTCTCGTACATGTTGACCAATAAAACAATATTTATTCATGAAGTTTACAGTAGGTTGTTATATTTAATTTATTGGAGTACTGTTGCCACATCTAGGCAGGAGGTTCTCGGAGCACCCATTCCTGCATTGATAGTTAAAAAAAACCGACTTCGTAATCTCATAGGTGATGCCCTTTTCTCTTCCCTGCAGCCTCTTTCCTACAGAAGAGATGTTGCGGGCATGTCTCTGCTCTATTGTTATTTTCATAGCAAATGTTCGACTGAGCTCTAATCTATAGTTCACCCTAGCCAAACTTTCACAAAAAACATTCATCTAGCCTAAATCACTATCAGCAAATTCCCCCACTCTCTCTCTCTCGGTGCCTAAACCTACATGTGGATTCTATGCACAAAGTTTGTTCCCTAGAACTGCCCAACTGTGGAACTCTGTTCAGTGTGGTCTGCTTTCTAGCTGACTACACTATTGTCATCTTAAGTCCAATGTAAACAAATTCTTATTGAACCATCCTTGTAAAAAATTTTAACCCTTATCCTCGAGTGGCCTCTGGGCCTTGATAAGTGGTGGCACCCATGTAAAAAAAAAAAAAAATAAAAAAAATAATCTAATTATACAAAATTTCGCCACAGCCGATTACTACGCTACTGTTCCAATGACTACAATACACACATTAACCCTTATCCTCGAGTGGCCCCCAGGCCTTGATATGTGGTAACCCCCTTTGTAAAAAAAAAAAGAAGTTTTTCTTTTTTTTTCTTTTTAATAGTACATAATTAGTAACTGATAAATGTTATTTTCTGTTTCCTAGCATTTTTAAGATTTCATTTTTTTTTTTTTCATGATGTCTTTAAGAAAGTTATCTCCAACTTTTTTTAAAGAAACTTTTTTTTAATGATGGTTTTGTGAGTAATGTCCAAGATCAGTGCTTGGAAAAAAATAAGCTACCGGAAGTGGATATGGTTGATTATGTAATGCAAATGAACAAAAGGGAGTCACAGAGCGCAAGGCACAGAAAAACGGAACCATATATTTCTTTTAAAAAATTACTTTTGTGTTATTACGGAAAAGAAAACAAAAATAAAACACTTCTTGTATTATAAAATAATAAAGCAAATATTTTATTCAAAATAATTTAGTTTTAACACTAACATAATGTGGAGTTGAATGTAATAGTCAAAGAAGCAAGCGCCCACGTGTGTGTACATTGTGTGGCTGTACGACTTACCTTCAGGTGGGATCAGAGAGAGAGAGAGAGACAGATTAAAGATGGCAGCCATATCTTTAATGAGGTGTGGTCTCATGAAATTGCACAAGATCTCATCACCTACCGCATACATATGCAAATGAAATGCAGTTCGTTTTTTTTAATAAAAAGCCTGTTGGCAGAGGTGAAAGCAACAGATGCATACTAGAAGTTGGCAGAGAAAATTGTGCGGAGGAAATACAGTGACGAATTCTATTTGTGAACTTTTGTTTGTTTTGTTTTTTCGCCCAAAATACCATTTAACTGCACATAATAATTTAATAACTTATTTTATATAATAATTTAATTTTATAATACAAAAGGTTAAATAAACTAGTGATAAGACAATAAGCGTAAAAATATTCAATATATTATTTCAAAAAGACTATTTAAAGAAATGTACAAGTGGAACATTAGGTGTGTCAGAATTTTTGGGGAATTTTTGACATACTTAACACAAAACTGCGAATAAAATATAAAAAAAACTCGTAATTTCTTTTTTTTTAAAGTGGGTTGTTTAATTTCTTTATGGAATATACTTCCAAACTAAACTATTAAAGTTTTTAAAAAAATAATATATTATTATTTTTTTTTCTAAAATGTTTACAAAGTGCATGCGCGTGCTCATGCAGCCATTTTTTCTACAAAATGAAATGAATTGAATTTTATGAGTTAAATTTTTTTCAATTTTTTCAATTAAAAATCTATCAAAATTTTTCTATTGGTTCAATTTTTACGATATTTGCAGGTTTAATGTGAAATTTTATGCTCCTTCCAATAAACCTAATATAATATTCTAGACAAGCGTGTTTTTTTTTTATTCACCCCCCCCATTTTGAAATGTCTATTAAAATGAAAATAATTAATTTTCTCGCCTAAGGTTTATATATTACAAATTGAAGATAAAAGATCAATAAATAAAATAATCTAATTTAAAACAAAAACAAAAGAATAGTTATATGCAAATTTACATGTAAAGTCAAAAGTTTAAAACCTTTTTAAAAAAAAACATGTTGATTTTTTTTTTTAAGTGGAACCTCATAATTTGTAAATATTGTCCAGTAAATATTGGACACTTACAATAATCTTTTCTATTTCATTCAATGTTTTTTGAGTTTTTTTTAGATATTTAAAAAAAAATTAATTCTGTAAAGAAGAAATGAAATATTTTAAATCAAAAACTCATGTATTTCTTTAAGAGAATATAAAAAAAAAAAATGGAAAATTTGTCAGAGATTTGTTTATAAAAGTAAACTTACTTATGAGTGAAATGTGATCATTTTTCAAGTACGGTGACCCATATTGACTAACTTTGTTTACAGCTAACATGTCAGAAATACAAAGGGGAGATAAGGCACATGTCAGAAATAATTAATTAGACCTCCGTATTTGTCAACTGGGAGATAAATCTGCTCTGTGAACATCTGAGATTAGAATTTAAAATCGCGGTCTTTTCAGATGCTTGCTTAAAAAATTCTTTTATTTAAAAAGTACATGGAATATAAAATATAAATATGGACAAATTCTTATAAATAAAAAATGGAAGTACCTATTGATTAGTATTTTTTTATCGGTAAGTGATTTTTTGGAAGTTTTATATATTTATCATATTTAAAGTAAGTTAAAATTCATTGAATTTCTTGAAATCTTTTTTAAAGAAAACCGATTTAAAAAAAGAAATATTGCATATTTTTCTATTAAACCTGTTATTATTTTAAAATTTGGTCTTTGCTCCTTCTATTGAAAAAAAATTAGGATTTAAATTACATTTTTCAAGTAGTTATAAGCTATGAAAGATAGTTAGTCGAATTATTCAAATGTTTATCACTCATTTTTAATGGCGACATCTGAAACTGGTAGTGGAACATTTTCTTTTTGTTTAATACAAGAAGTGTTTTATTTATTTTGTTTCATGATAACACAAAAAAGTGTTAAAACTAAATTAATTTTTCTGAATTAAAATATTTGTTTTATTATTTGTAATACAAGAAGTGGGCAGGCCTGAACTCTGTTCCGTCTGCCTGCTTCCCACCGGACTACAACTTGGATGTGTTCAAGTCCAACGTTAACAAATTCCTAATGAACCGCCCCCTTAAGTAAACACTTCATCAAATCTCCACACTAACGTAATGTACTTGCAATAACCCTTATCCCCGAGTGGCTTCCGGGCCTTGATAAGTAGGGGAAAAAAAATTTTTTGTTAAGTTTATTACATTGCTTTTAACTTGGAGGATCACTTTTAAATTATAACATTCTATTAATTTTTTCTTTTACACCACAAAAATAAGTTAATAAGAGTGTTGCTGATTGACCTAAAAGTGGGGGATCGATTTAATAGAACGTTAAAAGACATTATATAAACTTATTAAAAAAAAAAGTTTCTTGCTAATACGAAAGTTAAGTCTGTTATCGACGATAATCCGCGGAAAATTAAAAAAAAACACGTTAAAATGAATTAATTTTACGGCAGGGGAGAAAGCTTCAAGACCGTCAAGAAGTGTTTTCTTTTCTTTTTTTCTTTTCTTTTTTTTTTCATAATAATACAAGAAAGCCTTAAAACTAAAGTAATTATTTTAATAAATATATGGTTTCGTTTTTCGTGTCTTGACTCCGTGATTCCATTCCGTTCGGTTGCATTATCCACTGCTGATAGCTTAATTTTTTCCGAGCACTGATCATGGACATTACCAGTTTCTGCGTTATTAATTTATGACATGTATTTTTTAAATCGCGAAATAAAATTATTTGTTTTTTAATGCTTCCTGAATTAAAAATAACAGAAAATGAAAATAACCGAATATACAATGTTATAAACGGCTATTTTTTATTTTATTTATCTAGACAATTATGCTCTTATGCACTTATTGTACCGCGCTATTATTTAAATACCAAATTTTCATGTTAATTCAATTTTTACGATACCTTTTTTTTTAATCATCAAATTACTAGCATTTACGCCCAGCGTTGCCCGGGTGTTTGGATGTGTATGTTGAGCACAAAAAAATTTTTTTAAGAAGCGGTCAATTTTTTTAACTTTGACCCTTATTATAACCCCTTAACATTTATTGTTTTGGGCTCAAAACCACAGCCCATATGTAAAAAAATTGTATTTTCTTTTTAAACTAGCGGGGGGGTACCCGGCGATGCCCGGGTGTCTTGAGGTAACTCAAAACTCCCGGGGGGGGGGTTAAATAACAAAAAAAAAATGTTTTGGTAGGTGAGTGTATGAGGATTGAACCCGTACCCTTGAGTTGGAAATTAATGTGTGAAAAAAAAAAAAGTGCAACATTAACCATTGAGCCACGGCAACAGACAACGTTAAGCATGTTTTAATTTATTTATTAAACTATAAAAACAGGCGTGCGCAATAAAAGTTAACTCTGCTGCTTCCATTTGACCTAATTAAGAAGTTCAAATAGAAGTCACGCAGTGTTTGGGTTTGTTTATCCAAATTTGACTGTTTCTTCCCCCAACAGATGTTTGGGAGGGGAAAGCAGCTCCCAATTGTCCAGATTGAATATCAACTGTACAAGATTGATCAAAGCTGATTGCTTCTGGGCGTTTTTCCCGGCGCAATGCCGAGAAGACGTCGTTTGAGTTTAGTTTCACATATTTATACTAAAAAGCCCAATCAACACGCGAGAAGCCAAAATAGCAATAATTTTGTAAAAGTCGACGTAAATAAATCTAGATGTGACGCGCTTTCCCAAATCGTAGATATTATTATTTAGGACCCATATAAACAGTTGTAAGTGATCGTAATGACCTCGGAACCGTGTGCGAGAAAAGCCTTTTGAAGACATACACGAAATGATCGCACACATTTTGCCTTTTATATATATAACTAGCGGGGGGTACCCGGCGATGCCTGGGTGTCTTGAGGTAAATCAAAACTCCGGGGGGTGGCCGTTAAATAATAAAAAAAATAATGTTTTGGTAGGTAAGTATGAGAATCGAACCCCTACCCTTGAGTTGGAAATTAATGTGTGAAAAAAAAAAACCGGGCGACGTTACCCATTAGGCCACCGCGACATACTACGTAGACAGGTTTGAATTTATTGAACTATAAAAACAGGCGTGCGCAATAAAAGTTAACTCTGCTGCTTCCATTTGACCTAATTAAGAAGGTCAAATAGAAGTCACGCAGTTGTTTACCCAAATTTGATTGGGTTTTTTTTTTCCCCAACAGATGTTGGGGGGAAACCAGCTCCCAATTGTCCAGATTGTATAGCAATTGTCTGATGTACAACATTGATCAAAGCTGATTGCTTCTGGACATTTCCCGGCGCAACAATGCAGAGGACTTGTTAACTTTGAATTAGTTTTGCTTTTTATACGAAAAAGCCTCATCAACACGTGAGGAGCCAAAATAGCAATACTTTTATAAAAGTCAACGTAAATAAATCTAGATGCAACGCGCTTTCTCAAATCGTACATATTATTATTTAGGACCCATATAAACAGTTGTAAGCGATCGTAATGACCTCGGAACCGTGTGCGAGAAAAGCCTTTTGAAGACATACACGAAATGGTCACACACATTTTGCCTTTTATATATATAGATAAATAGAAAAGAGGGTTTTTAATATGAATATCAATCCACACAAAAGAAAAACGAATTTATAGGAGTATAGAAGATAGATAGATAGATTAGGTGAAAATACAGAATAGTTACAACACACTCCCTATGTTAAGAATGGCTTTCTAAATGATAACGTTATTACTTCAGTGCAATGGGTTGTTTTTAGTTCTCTCCCACTGCAAGAACTTATATACCAGGTCCGGAAAATGGGATTGAGAAATTAACGCCTTGAGGAGGGGTACTCTGACCTACAAAAAGTACCTTGGAAGCTCCGTCGGCATTCTCCGGTAAGGATGCCTCAAACGATTAGCAATAAACTAACCTTGGTAAAACTTGCGGAGAATGCTCCGTTTTACGTTTGTTTTAAAAATGGAATGTAAAGTTAAATTTCAGTACATTCTTTACATTACGTCTAACTCATCGTTCACATTTGACATGTCAACTTTTATAGGTTTCCGAGTATGTTGACATACAGAAAGCTGTTCTTAACATGGTGAGGTTTGGGTGTTTATTCGTTGTAAGCATACCAGAAAACGCTTAAAAGTCGATATTTGCAATGTGAACGGTAAGTTGGACTTATGTAAAAAAAAACATACCAAAAGGTATACCAAATTGACTTTTTTGCGTTTAAAAAATTAAATTATTTTGTTTTTGTTGATAAAATTCGCACTTCTGCATGTCAATGACATGAGGCGTCCAAAATGAGTTATCGACCCCTGTCTTTTACATGCCCTCTATCGGCTGTTCTGTAAACCTCAAATATAAACAAGTGTCTCCAAGAATGCAAAAATATATACTCTATATATATCTATAAAAGTGAAAGTGTCTGTCTGTCTGTCCGTCCGTCCGTTCGTCTGTCTGTCTATCTGTCTGTGTACATTTTCCCTACACAATAACTGTCAATTTTCAGTCTACCAGACTCGAAATTTGATATACAGGGTACTGAGATTTGGGAAAATCTTTGTAATCAGTTTTCAGACAGAAATTTGGCTGTTAAGGGTCAAAGTTCAATGCTTTGATCTTTAAGAACTCTACCAAACTCCTCTGTCAATTTTGGGTATAAACACTTGAAATTTTAGATATAGGTTCCTTGGACATGGATCTAACTTAATAACTTGATTTGAGCCCAAAACAATAAATGTTAAGGGGTCATAATAGAGGTCAAAGTAAAAAAAAAAATTGACCTCTGCGGTCTTTACCAAATTACTCAGACAATTTCTGGTCTAAACATTTGAAATTTCGCATAAAGGGTATTCAGAGACAGGGCAAACTTTTTAATCGGTTTGGGTTGAAAATTTGAGCTCCAAATATATAAATCTATTTATGTATGTTTGCATATCTGCCTAAAACTTTTGACAGACATGACGGATTTTCACAAGATTAGTATCGTTTTGAAGCTCGATCTTTCAGACGACTAATACCGAAAAATTGGCTAAAAACATTAATTTCTTCACCCTCAACTGGGCACTTTTCAACAGGGAGGGGTCGCTTTTTTCGCCGATATTTTCGAAAGTCATCCCCTCTTTTTGATTGTCTAGCCTTAATTTAAACATTCGTCACTTTCGGTTTGGCGGTGGTCGTAACAGCAAAGACATCATATTTTTTTTTTTCACATTTTTTTCCTCCTTCGTGATACGGGTTTGAGCCTGCCTTGCTACTACCACTTTTTTTTTTTTTCTCAACACACACCTCCAAACACCCGGGCAACGCCGGGCACCCATGCTAGTAACGAAATAAAGAATAAGAAAATATATGAAATCAAAACATCTATTGTATAAAAAATGTATCAAAATATAAATTTAAAGTTTTAATAGTATTTCTTTTCCTGAGTGAACTGAAAATAAAAAATAAATATGTAAAAAAAGATTAAACATTTATAGATTGTTTTTAGAATTGTTTTTTTTTTTGTTTTTTTTTTTGTTTTTACAGTATAAAAATGTATCAAATGGTCAATGTAGCAAAAAATAATTTTAAAAACATGAAAGATTTATAGAGGTTTAAGAATATATTTTTTGGTAAATGTTTACTTTAACTACAACAGAACACCGACCAATAAAATTTGGTTCTTTATAGGTTTTTGGGGTCGCTGACAACGAATTTGATATTCAAACCCGTTGCAAATTTACCGTTTCCATGGTATTAACCCCTGAACCCTCGCACTATTTTGTGCCAACTCACCGCCATCGTTTATGCTATTCTTACATGATGCGTTCGCGCATGGACGCGCGTAGTAAGGTGACTTGTCACATCGCGGAATAATTTTTTAGCAGACATTTGAAATAAAGTTTTCAGAAACAAAAAAAAAATGTTCACTTTTCTGGGTTATGTAGTTTTTTATGCGTTTTAATTGATCTAAAAGTATAAGTTTTCACAAAGTTTTCACGAGCGGTTTACAAAAGCATTTTTATTTATTTTATTTTTTTTGAAGAGGGATTATTCGATTATAGAACTTGTACAAAAGGTGCTTGCTTCTGCAGTTTAATCTACCATTTTTCCGAAAGTAACGCACCCCCCACCAATTTACCGTAAGTAACGCGCCGACATACACCGAGCAGAAGCACTTTAATTTTTCACACAAATTCTATTTACATTGCAGGGGGGGGGGGGGGGTTGTCGCGCACACGACACCCCCTGCCCCCCCCCCCTCCAAAGAATTTGTGTGAAAAATTAAACAGTTCTTCTGCTCGGTGTATGTCGGCGCGTTACTTATGGGGAAAACGGTAAATTAAACTGCAGAAGCACCTGTTAAATGTTGTACATTGAATAACCCCCCCCCTAAAAAAAACAAAAAAAAAACGAAAAGTAAAAATGCTTTTGTAAATCGCTCGTAAAAATTTAATTTTTTAGATCAATTAAAAAGGCATTAAAAACTACGCAACACAGAAAAATGAACTTTTTTTTTTTTTCTGAAAACTTGTTATTTCAAATGTCTGCTAAAAAATTATTCCGCGATGTAACAAGTCACCTTCATGCACGCATCATGTAAGAATAGCATAAACGATGGCGGTGAGTTGGCACAAAATAGTGCGAGGTCTGCGAGGGTTCAGGGATTAATACCATGGAAACGGTAAATTTGCGACAGGTCTGAATATGAGATTCGTTGTCAGCGACCCCGAAAAACTATAAAAAAATGAATTTTATTGGTCGGTGTTCTGTTGTAGTTAAAGTAAACATTTACCTTTTTTTTGTACAGAAAGATGTTTTTTTTTTCCTTTTTTCACAGTAAGATTGTTCAAAATAAAAGTATGAGTTATCGACCCTGTTCTAGGCTGAGAAACGCCCTCTTCACCTAATGCAGAAGTATAAAATTTTATTTTTATATTAAAAAAAAAATCGTGACACTCCTTGGGCGTTGAGTTTCATGGCGACCAACATTAAAAAAAACAAGCGTTGCGTTGCTCCCTTCCTGGCGCATGCGCAGTAACATTTTTTTTTATTTACTGACGTTGTCGTTGTAACTAAACAATTATTTGTCACATTATTTATTTATTTTGAAAAAAAGTTTTACTCTTTATGAATATTAAAAGAACAAAAATTACTAAATTTATTAATGTCTCACTTTTACAGACATTTGTTTTTAAATTTCTTTTTAAATGATGACTTTTATCGACTTTTTTTTAATAGCATTTGCGGATGGATATGCTGACATTTGTTTTTAATTTCTTTTTAAATGACGACTTTTTATCGACTTTTTTTTAAATAGCATTTGCGGATGGGTAAAAAACGAAAAAAATAACTAGACCATTTACTGAAAATTTCTCAGTATCTTGACTTTGATAACATTTAATATTTGTAAAAGTGAGAAATTATCAGTAAATGGTTTAGTTTTTACCCATCCGCAAATGCTATTAAAAAAAGTCGATAAAAGTCATTTAAAAAGAAATTAAAAAAACAAATGTCTGTAAAAGTGAGACATTATTAATAAATAAGAGTAACACTTTTTTTCAAAATAAATAAATCACGTGATAAAGAATCGTTTAGTTACAACGACAACGTCAGTAAATAAAAAAAAAAAAAAGTTACTGCGCATGCGCCAGGAAGGGAGCAACGCTTGTGTTTTTGTTTTTTTTTTTATGTTGGTCGCCATAAAACTCAACGCCCAAGCAGTACCAAAATCGTTTTTTTGTTTTATATATATATATATATATATATATATATATATATATATATATATATATATATATATATATATATATATATATATATATATATATATATATATAAAAAGTACGATTGTTAAATGTTATTTTTCGATTACTTTCGTTGGGGGGAGGGTACAATAAAAAAAATTAAAACGGAACGAAATTTAAATTTCCGTTCCATTTTTACAACAACCGTAAAACAGAGCATTCAGCATTCCCCACAAGTTTTACACTAACCCCTTCTCAAAGAGAGAATGCAAACCCTGGTAGGCTGGACCTCCTAGAACTGCACAGAACCAAACTCTTACCGCAAAATCAACAGGGACCGCATGATGGTTAGGTGTATCAGAATTTTTGTAGGAATTTTTGACACCCCTAACACGAAACTCGCTAACTAAAAAACTCGTAGTTTCTCTTTTAAAAATGGGTTGTTTATTTTCTTTTTCCAAAATAAACTATTAAAGTTGTTTTTAAAGTAATAGAAATATATTTTTTTAAACAGTAATGAAATTTTATGTTCTTTCCAATAAACCGAATATAATATTTTAGACAAACGTTGTTTTTTTTTATTTACGCCCCCCCCCTTTCAAGTGTCTATTAAAAAGTAAATAATTAATTTACTCACTAAAGTTTTATATACCACAAATTGAAGAGAAAAGGTCAATAAATAATATATTCAAATTTTTAAAAAAAGTAGTGTCTTTTAGAAAATTACCTGTAAAGTTCGAAGTTTAAAACCTTTTTTTTAAACCACGTTGTTTGTTTTTTCTTTTTCTTTTTTTTAATGAAACCTTGGTCCTTGCTCCTTTAATTGAAAAAAAATTAGGGCTTGAATTACATTTTTCGAGTAGTTAGTTATAAGCTTGGAAAGACAAGGGGCGAATAATTCACGCCTCCAATTTTGAAATGTTTATTAAAAAATAAATAAGTAATTTACTCACCAAAGTGTTATATATCACAAATTGAAGAGAAAAGGTCAATAAATGATATATTCAAATTTAAAACAAAAAAAGTAGTTTTTTTTAGAAATTTACCTGTAAAGTCCGAAGTTTAAAACCTTTTTTTTTTTTTTTTTTTTTTTTTAATTTTTTTCTTCTTTTTTATGAAACCTTGATCCTTGCTCCTTTAATTGAAAAAAAAAAATTAGGGCTTGAATGACATTTTTCGAGGAGAAAGCTTGGAAAGACGGGGAAAGCTTGGAGGAGGCTTGGAAAGACGGGGTGGAATTATTCACTATTTTTCACGAAATTTCTGACACACCTACCGCATGGTCTAATCGCTGTTGATTTTGGGGGTCAAGGATAAAATCCCTAAGCTCGATACAATGTGCTTCCACTGTTTCAGTACCGAGAAAATAAATTTTTAACTTTTGGTATAAATGCCACGGTAACATTTATTGGGTTGGTTTCTAACACAACCCCCCCAAAAAACATTGTTAATGACCGATTGACCGACGGTCATTATTGGCCGTTTTGGTTAAAAAAAAAAAAAAAGAAAAAAGTTGTCTTTTTGTGCGGAGGTGCCAGCTGCAAAATGAAACTAGTTTTTTTCCATTTATTTTATTTTTTTTTTTTTCAAATTGTATTTTTTTTTTTCAAATAACCGTGCTTGTTAAGATAGAGTTGAAGAATCGATTTTTTAAAAATATGTGGTTTTAAGCAAAAACAATATTATTTACTTAATTGTCGTGTCGAAAATAGTAATATATCCAAAAATTATGAAAATCCATCAAGTAGAACAACCAACAAAAAAATTGTCCTACGCGATGAATTATCGTAATTTTTGGATACTTTTTTTCGGGATGACAATAAGATAGCTAAGTAATATTATTTTTTTGCTTAAAACGATATATTTAAAAATTCCATATGCCGACTATAGCTTAACAAGCACGGGCCTTTTTCCTGGTGACTGCGGTATAAGAGTGAGTTAGTTTATTGTTAATCGTCCGAAAGGCGTCTCTATCAAGGAGTTGCCGACTGGGCTGCCCAAGCATATTTTGCAGAAGTGTTCTTCCTCTAGGGCACTTGCTTTTTCAAATCCAACTTTTCACACATCTTCCTTCAGTGGGAGAAATAAATAACTTCATATGTAATCGCCTAAATAAAATGTAGAATCTAACTTGGGGGGGGGGGTTGCTTCAATATTTATAGTAATAAAAAAAGAAAAGAAAACTAAAAAAACGATTTCTTTTAAATGTTACTTGAAAAATGAAATTATAATAAATTATATAAATAATTATAAACCGAATAATGTTTTTTTCCTCGCTCTCAAGGAGAGAGAAACTGTTTTTTTTTTTTTTTTTTGATAAAGTAAAAAGAAAAAGTTTCGATGAAATAAATTGCAAATGGCTGTTTTATAAAACGACATAAATTAAATAAATACTTACTCAAAAAAGGAAATAAACTAAAATGAAAAATCTCTGGGAGGCGAAATATTCCGACGTAAATAAAACTGAAGCTTTAAAGTTCAAGAAACAAAACGGAACAGTATATTTTCGTTTTTTCACTAACAAAGTGAAAGTAAAAATTCCCCGGTTTGGGTGGGTCAGATTTTCTTAGAAGAAAATTACTTTCATTTTTTTAAGATAATCGACATTTTGAACAAATAAAGTTTAATATATAAGCATTTTTTAAATGTGAAACAAAAATTAAAAGTAATTTAAAAATAAAAATAATTTTAAATAAAAAGAGTTTTTGTTGTGGTTCCTTCTTCTTTTTTCTATGTTATTAAATTAGGAACTATTCTTAATATTAAGCATTTAATCCTAAGAAAAACACGTTTGAAATGTGGGTGCTTTCGACACTTTATTGCCGAGATTGGAGACGCCATTTTATTTCACGCACCTGCTGTCCAAATCCAGTGGAGAAATCATTATATTATAAACTATGGCCGAAGCATGAAATAAAAAATGAAACTGGAGAACGATTGCTTACGCAAACTTTTCAATAAATGTTTTTACAATTATATTTTGATTCCCAGTTAAAAAAAAAATAATAAATAAAAAACAACCCACTTCCCCGTTAATTTAAAAAAGAAACAAACATTTAAGTTAATGTTGTTAATGCAGAGAGCGATCCGCGCTATTTTTTTTTTTAAATCGGATTTCCACGTTTAATTAAAGTTTTATGATGTTTGTTTTTTTTTTTGTTCAATTGTAAGGTTAAAGGGTAATATCACTTGAGAGCGTATGGTGGTTATATGAGAAAATAAAACTGTGTACGCATTATAAATGTTTCTTTTCTGTGCCTTATGTTATACATTAGTAGATTAGGGGTCATTTCAAGTTCAAAGTTTATTTACTGCATCCATCTGAACTAGAGAAAATCATGATTAAAATGTGTATGTCTCGTGTAAATAACTAACGATGAATATCTAATATGGCCGACTAGACGGGTGATCAAAAAGTCAGATCGAGCGTACCGGAAACCGAAATGAGACCAAATTGACAACTGGCCTTTTTTTTTTTTTTTTTTTTTTTTTTGCTTGAACTTTGCGCTTGTCGGATTATTTTGTTATGTTTTATTTTCTTGATGGATATTTGGGCTGGCGGGTTTTTTATTTGGTGGGGGGGGGGGGTGCAGAGATTATAGTTATAGGTAATTATTAACAACAAAATTGGTGCAAAAGTCCAGATTAGTAGTACTTGTAAACAAAAATGAGTACCTTTTATTTTCTTGAATAAAAAAAAAAATAACTCGACGAGAACACGACAGTTTTTGCTTTAATAATTATTTTTTATCCAAACTGTAACAAATAAAAATTTCAATTTGGATTGAACTTTGCGGTTTTCGGATTATTTTTTTATTTTTATTATTGTTTTTTTTTTAGCCGGATTTAACTAACAAACAAAACAAAAACAATTTTGGTACTTATGCACTTATGTTACCGTTATTTTGTTATGGTTTAAGTGCCTTCCCCAATGTTTGAAGTGTTTCTAATGTTTTTTTTTTACCTATAACTATAATCTCTGACACCCCCCAAAGAAAAACGGCAAGAAAAAGCGTATCCACCAAGAAAATAAAACATAACAAAATAATCCGAAAAGCGCAAAGTTCAAAAAAAAAAAAAAAAAAAAAAAAAAAAGGCCAGTTGTCAATTTGGTCTCATTTCGGTTTCCGGTACGCTCGATCTGACTTTTTGATCACCCGTCTGGTCGGCCATATTAGATATTCATCGTTAGTTATTTACACGAGACATACACATTTAAATCATGATTTTCTCTAGTTCAGATGGATGCAGTAAATAAACTTTGAACTTGAAATGACCCCTAATGTACTAATGTATAACATAAGGCACAAAAAAGAAACATTTATAATGCGTACACAGCTTTATTTTCCCATATAACCACCATACGCTCTCAAGTGATATTACCGGTTAGAGTACAGAATAGGTACAAAACACCCCACCCCCTCCCCATGTTAAGAATGGCTTTTTAAATAATAACGTTATTATTTCAGCACTGATCACTCTCTGCACGAGTACCAAATTAATTTGTTGTTGACCCTTCAAAGTTGCTTTAATTAAAAAAAAAATGTATAAAATTATTTATTTGTCCGAAAAAAAAACAAAAAACACACAAAAAAATAAACCAAAAAAAATATTTTATAAAAATCCAATGTTGCTTTCATTACAAAATTGTTTTATTAAAATTATATTTTCTTACGCAAACTTTTCAATAAATGTTTTTACAATTATATTTTGATAAATTTTTATGCAATAAATGCTTTGGTTTTGTTTTAGTCTTCAAATGGCGCTCCGCCCAGTTTAAATCATTATGAATGTATCATTTGATTTTCTGTTTTTAATAAAAAACAAATGTTCCATGAAAAACTTTCCCGTTCTCATAAATTAAATCGAAACATTTCCAATCAAACAATTACGGATATATGTTCTCTTTCACTTTCTTTATTTACGTTTTTCATAGTTCTTTCCGGAAGTTTAATTTTTTTGTTATTTATTCATGCTTCGGCCATAGTTTAATGTAATGATTTCTCCCCTAAATTTGGACAGCAGCTGTGTGAAATAAAATGGTGTCTCCAATTTGGGCAATAAAGTGTAGAAGCACCGAATTTCGGCAATAAAGTGTAGGCCACAAAAATCGGGTTTGTATTATTGTACACATAGATTCGAAAAAGTTGTCAAAAAAAAAACAAACAAATATATAACAAATAAATGTTATCAAAGGCAAAATAAGTTACTTTTCAACCTAACTGGATAATTTTTTAGTGTTTTTATTTAATGTAACATGTTTATTCAACTCGAAAAACATATAGTATTTACCGATGTATTGGAAAATTAAAAATGGCGCCCGACTCTCTCTTTGACACGGTATGTTTGGGAAAAGGGAGTTAAAAATAAAAAAACTGGACAAAATACTGTTAGAAATTCGCTCAATATATGTTACCGTGACATAGGCTGACATATATTCGGTGGGTTTTGCGCGAGCCTTTTCTAGTCTCACACAAAAACATGCGTTCACATCTCAAGCTATATTACTTGTCATATACATACGCGCACACAAACATACGCGCCCACGTCCATGTCACACGTACATATATTCATGTTCGCGTACATACACTCACATTTACGTGTATACACACACGCTAACGTATGCACATGTACACACACATGGACAACGTCACTTCCCCTTTCAAAGGAAATCCACACATGCGCAAAAGACACACCGGAAACACCTATAAAAGGAAGAGACAAGCTGTTTCCAACCCTTTTCAGACCAGCTTCTTAGCTGGGCGGTCTACAGACTGACAGCGTGCCTTTTCGGCATGCGCGCGCACGTGCGTGCCTCACACCACTTGCTACTAGGTGGGACAAAAAGCTATCAGACCGTACGTACACTTTATATGCTGTTTATCTCCATAACCTGGATTGACTTTCTCACTCTATCTCCCCTTCGGTCTTAGTCCATCAACACAGACATGTGCATGACTCTCTACTGAGCTTAACCCTCTCTTTCTACAGGCCGGCTTGCCACTTCGTGTTTCTCTATTGCATTCCCCTTTCCTTCCACGCGCGTAGTCGTCAACGTCCGAATGAACACGTGTACACCCAAGACTTTCATTTCTCAACAGAAAATAGCGAGAGACAAACGCAGACATGAACACGTGTTGTACCCTTTTCTTTCACTTGTCTCTTCACGAAATAGATCCTAGTTTGTTTAATTCAATTTAGCACGTACTTCATCTCTTTCTCAATTCAATTCATTAGTCCTAATTTGCACCACCTCAACAAATTGGTGACACCCGAACGCGAGAGGAACACGCATTTCCTCCTATGCCACAAATTCACAACAAACCACCGACCACAACGAGATGTGAAACGAACAAGCATGGTGACCCTACCTTTTTTTAAATTAATTGTTTTGAGGGAGACGCGTGTTTTATTTGATAAAGAGAAAAGCAAACTTTTCAACAAAGAAAAACAAGTGAACCACTACTGACAGGAATAACTACTACAAACAACAATGACGAGACCCCTCGTCAGACTCGGCAGAAAACAAACACTTAGCTGTCGACTTCATACCGAAATAAAAAAAAAAATTTGAGCTCGACAAACATTTTTCACGGTTTCTTGACATTACCCTGCAACAAACGCGAGGAGCAAAATCACATAGGCCTATACACATTCCCTCCCGCACAGCAGACGCAACAACAAAGAAACAATTACAGGACATCCCTATCAACACATAGGAAGAAGTTAAATCAACAATACGAGTTGAGATGCACCACGCACGCTGATAAACTCACAACTTGGAAGTTTCGTTGACAGCTGGCAATCACACCCCGTTCAACACGAACGAATGTGCAACTAGCGCTCGTCCAAACAATATATACACACTCTACCGCAGATTCACTTGCGAAGATACTGTCAACTGGACACACGACGTCAATAACGAAACAAAAATTTTCCTTCCAAACGAACAAGTCACTTCACTGTCAAAGCAACTAGTTGCACATGTCAGCACACCCAAAAAACAACCAAACAAATGTCACCCTAAAAAAAAAGTAAACGCCTTTTCCACGCGTAAGTAAATACATTTTTTTTTATGAACACACTTCGTTTTTGACATTTTGTTTTAAACAACCACACCAACAGCAAAACACAGTACGAAAAGTCAATTGCCGAAAACATTACTTACAAAACAAAAATATATATATATATATATATATATATATATAAAAGTGAACGTGTCTGTCTGTCTGTGTACATTTCCCTACGCAATTTTTAGTCTATAGACTCGAAATTTGAAATACCGGGTACTGAGATTTGGGAAAATCGATGTGACGGGTGTCAGCCAGAAATTTGGCTGTTAAGGGGTCAAATTTCAACGATTTGACCTTTAAGAACTCTACCAAACTCCTCCGACAATTTTGGGTCTAGACACTTGAAATTTTAGATATAGGTTCCTTGAACCTGGATCTAACTTAATAAAGTGATTTGAGCCCGAAACTATAAATTTTAAGGGGTCATAATAGGGGTCAAATTAAAAAAAAATTGACCTTTTTTTTGTTTTGCTAAGCGTACACCTCAAAACACCCGGGCAAAGCCGGGCTGAAATGCTAGTATATATATATAAATATATATACACTGCCTATATGTTTTTTCCTAGGAAGGGGAGTATTGCGCGAGTCTTTTCTTGTCTCACACAAAAACATGCGTTCACATCTCAAGCTATATTACTTGTCATATACATACGCGCACACAAACATAATCGCCCACGTCCACACATGTACATATATTCACGTTCGCGTACATACACTCACATTTACGTGTATACACACACGTTAACGCACACACATGTACACACACAAAGACAAAGTCACTTCCCCTTTCAAAGGAAATCCACACATGTGCAAAAGACACACCGGAAACATCTATAAAAGGAAGAGACAAGCTGTTTCCAACCCTTTTCAGACCAGCTTCCTAGCTGGGCGGTCTACAGACTGACAGCATGCCTTTTCGGCATGCGCGCGCACGTGCGTGCCTCACACCACTTGCTACTAGGTGGGACAAAAAGCTATCAGACCGTACGTACACTTTATATGCTGTTTATCTCCATAACCTGGATTGACTTTCTCACTCTATCTCCCCTTCGGTCTTGGTCCATCAACACAGACATGTGCGCGACTCTCTACTGAGCTTTCTACAGGCCGGCTTGCCACTTCGCGTTTCTCTATTGCATTCCCATTTCCTTCCACGCGCGAATGAACACGTTTACACCCAAGACTTTCATTTCTCAACAGAAAATAAACATGTTTATTTTATTCCAGCATTTGAGTTCTTTGTTTCCTTCATTCAATTCGTTTCATTATTTTTTCTTGTAGCGAGTTAGGGTATTTATATCCTGGTTCGCAACAGTTTTTAACGGTATTTTGTCTATTTTTTTATTTTTAACTCCTTTTTCCAAACTTACCGTGTCAAAGGGAGACTCGGGCGCAATTTTTAATTTCCCACGGTAAACACTGTTTTTCGATCTGAATAAACACGTTACATTAAATAAAAACACTAAAAAATTATCCAATTAGGTAGAAAAGTAACTTATCTTGCCTTTGATAACATTTATTTGTTATATATTTGTTTTTTGACAACTTTTTTGAATCCATGTGTACAGCAATAATACAAACCCCAAAAATCGTGATGTTCACAAAATAGAATCTTTTGTTTATTTTTTTATTTTTATTACATTTTCACCCCAAACAAGGCACACTGCCACTTTGGTGTAGGGGGCCACTATCAGGGGCAACAACTACTGGGGTACTATGTAGGAATTTGGGCAGCAAGATGTCGGTTCACGTTACACTTGAACTTGTGCATGTCAGTACATTTGGGGAAGCAGGGACCTGGAATGGAATTCCAGAGTCTAGCGGTTCTGGAGAAGAAACTACTGGAGTAGAAAGATCTTTTACATCTAGGGATCTCTACTGTGTGGGGGTAGGATTTTGCAGCTTGTCAGGTTTGTCGAGGATGTCTATGTCGTGGGGGCACAAGCGTCTGCAGTTCACCAGAGCATTCACCATTAAAATACTTGTAGAACAGGCAGAGGGATGCAACATTCCATTGATGGGACAGAGGCTGAAGCTTAGATGCTAGTTCAGGGCCTATCAGATTGGCGACTCTCTTTTGAACCTTGTCAAGGAGCGAGAGACTAGTAGCCGATACACCAGCCCAAATATGACAGCAATACTCCATACATCGGTTAATGGTGGCCTTATAGAGGTACAGGATACTTTCAGGTGTTAGTAGTTTTCTAGCATGGTAGAGGGAGCCTACCTTCTTCGCAGCGGCCCTGGCAATGCTTTCAGTGTAATTGTTCCAACTTATGTTTCCTGTGAACGTTAGGCCAAGGAGTTTGAAAGATGTACTCTCAGGTAAAGAGTCACTGGCCATTGCTATTGGTGGCAGAGAAGGTTTCTTGTAATTATTGAAGGAAACCAGTTTAGTCTTGGCAGCATTGAATGTGACCATCCATTTTTATCCCCATTCCACTACAGATTAGAGGTCATCCTCTAGTGTTTTTGCCATTTCTTTAGATATGTGTTCATTTGTTTTCCTGTCATGCCTGTTATAGAGTGTGGTGTCATCAGCATATATACCCATCTCAGAGGCAATTTTGTCGGGGAGGTCATTTATGAATATTAGGAACAACAGAGGTCCAAGGATAGACCCTTGAGCCACTCCCGCATTTATATCATATTGTTTAGATGTACGACCGTCGAGGACAACCTGGATTTTTCTCTTATTTAAGAAGGATTTAATTATGTTAAGTATTCTACAAGTGATACCATATGATCTAATTTTCCTGAGGAGACCCTCATGCCATACCCTGTCAAAAGCCTTAGATATATCTAGAGTTACCGCTCTGCCCTCCCCCGTTTTGTCCAGTGAATGGTATATATGTTCAGAGATTACAGTGAGGATGTCTGGTGTGGAACGGGCTTGTCTAAATCCATATTGTTGGTCAGTCAGAAGTTTAGCATCTGTAAGGTGATGGACTAGAGCATGATTAATTATGGTCTCAAATATTTTGGCGAAAAGTGGGAGGAGGCTAATGGGGCGATAATTTAATGGGTCAGTTCTTTCGCTAGAATTCTTGAATACTGGTACCACAGAGGCAGTTTTCCAACAGCCCAGAAAGCAAGATTCATTAAGGCATTTGTTGTAGAGTTTGGAGAGAACTGGAGCTACTTTGGCTGAGCACTTTTTTAATAGCGCAGCTGGGATGAGATCGGGTCCACATGCTTTTGAAGTGTCAAGGTTTTTTATGATAGCATGCACTTGAGCAGGGGTGATTTTCAGATCGTCTAGCGTGACGTCTGTCCGCAAAGGAAAATCAGGTAGGGGGTGGTTGGAAGGGTCCAGTGTGTAGTTTGAGGCAAACCGACTGCCAAGCATGTTAGCCTTGTCGGTTGCTGAGCAAACAACCTCGTGATTGTTGATTAGGGGGGGAATTGTTGATTGCCCATTATTTACTACACTGTTGTAGATTTTCCAAAAGTCTTGAGTTCCTAATTTTTGTGTTTCAATGCGTTTTTTAGTGGTTTCAGTAAATTCTCTCTTAGTTGTCGCTATTTCTTTAACATTACTTCTAGCTTCTATATACTTCTGTCTGTTTGAGCTGGACTTATGCCGGTTAAATCTGCGGTATGCATGCTGCCTTTGAGCAATGACAGTTGCGCAAGTGGAAGTAAACCATTGGGGAGAGTGGGGCTCGCTATAAAATTTATGGCTCAAGACGAAAGATATGAAACTTTTTGGTATTTTTTTTTATGACAGAACCCAGTGTAGTATAAATACCCAAACTTCCCTATGTTAAGAAGGGCTTTCGAAAATAAACAGCCCCACAACCTCCCCATGTTAAGAACGGCTTTTGAGGTTGGGGGTGTTTATTCCGAAAGCCGTTCTTAACATGGTGAGGTCAGGGATGTTTATACTACGCTGGGTACTCTCGTACAAAAATACCAAACTTTTTGTTAAACTTTTACTTGCTTTCCATCGTGACAATTGCCTTTAAAATGACTTTGAGAGGTTTTCAGGTATGCTGAAAATGAATATCGCATATAAATTTTCTGCAAACAAGTAGTTTTCCGTATATTAAGCAATGTAATTTCTTTTATGTTAGTAATGATGCACAAACGCGCATATTTTTGGCCACAAATTGTTTGTGGCCAAAAATATGCGTGTTTGTGCATACAACAATGACCACCAGCGCTAACATAAATTGACTTTCGACTTGACGAGATGGGAGTGTTTCAAGCTCCCGACCTGAACTGAAGTTGTTTAGTTCTTTTCCCACTGCAAGAACTTAGACACCAAGTCGGAAGGGGAGATTGAGAAGTCAGAACCTCAGAGGAGGGGTTCTCTGAACTGCAAAAAGTGCCTTGACAGCTCTGTCGGCTTTCCCCGGCGAGGACGCCTCAAGCGATTAGCAATTCTCAAAGAGAGAATGCAAAGTCTAGAACTGCACAGAACTAAACTCCCAACGCAAAATCAACAAGTGTAGAAGTGTGAGCCATGTTTAGTTTCATAAAAGTTTCAGATGGTTTGTTGTTTTAAACAAGTCTTGAGAGATGACTGGTTTGCAGTAGACAGAACAGTTTCCGATGGTTCGTTGTTCTAAAACAAGTTTTGAGAGGTGACTTGTTTGCAGTAGACAGTTCCACAGAGCAAAATATTCTTACCGTGTCGAGATGGGAAGAAAAAAAAACATGTGAAATTGCTCCAGAAAAGGTTCATTATTTATGAAGCAATTCTGGTTTCTGATTGGTTGGTAGCAGAACGTTAATTAATTCGATTTGTCAGTTCCT
Organism: Euprymna scolopes; assembly: GCF_053919585.1. Classification (NCBI taxonomy): domain Eukaryota; kingdom Metazoa; phylum Mollusca; class Cephalopoda; order Sepiida; family Sepiolidae; genus Euprymna; species Euprymna scolopes. Next base: position 38,953,371 of record NC_136504.1, on the reverse strand, counting down.
AGCAAGCATCGGTTATAAATAGAATCATCCGACTGTGTGGGATCATACCCCATTACAAGTCCAAAATATTGCAACAAGATCATTATAGGAATGGTCTAATCTCTGTTGATTTTAGAGGGTGGGCTGTATTTATTAGCTTCCCCACTGAGCAAATTAGGCACAAGGCCATTTTTTAATGTGGAGAGAGAGGAGGAGGGGGAAGGGAAAAGAGGACCAGCTCCCGAGAGGTGGGAAATGGGAGCTGGATAGTGATTTGCCAGCTGGTATGTAGGGTTGCCCCTACATGGACCAGAAGATTGTCACAAGGGCAATGGTCTTTGATTGCAGCATCTGCCGGAACAGATACTACACTTTGAGATATTAAATTCTTTATTCAAGCTAAAATTATAATGTAAGTCTCAACTAAACAAAAAACTTAGGCATAAGGCCAACTCAAAAGGTCAACAAAAAAAATGGGGGAAAATGGGGGTCGTCGGTCATCCTTGTCACTCCAGAACTAAACAAAAAATTCCTCTTAACTAGTATCTTCTTTCACTATAATACCGCATTAATCCTTTCGTACTGGGGGACGTCCTACTTAGAACCCAATTGTTTAAAACATTTTTATTTATGCGTAAAAACAAAAAAGATAACAATAATGATGATACAATAATTCATTTGTGTCGAGGGTGGTGGAAGAAAAAAAAGAAAATACTAAAGTGGTTAGTAGGACTCTCCCAACCCCGTCTAGTTGATAGGCCACTTGTTTGGATTGTAAAGGAACCTGAGCGCTTGCAGGCCGATCTCTAAGTGGGGATGCTCTATAGATGGGACGAAATGGAGAAAAGAAAATTTTGGGGGTGAGGGATAGGGCGTTAGTGATTGATTTCTTTCTCTCCAAGATGGGTGAAATTTAGAGTGAGGGGTGAAAAGAAAAATTACAGATAGGAGGGGATGGGTATCTTTGAGGCTTTCTAGTTGGGGAGGGATGAAGCATTCACTTGGTTAGCTAAGAGGCTGAAAATCGATTACGCTTGACAGAACTGCATGTTCCTCACCTAGGTAGCCCAAATGACCATTCTCGCCACGGCCAGGATCGTAATGTAGACCATTTGTCTTTCCCTGTCCCACGGCGGCCTCACGTTGTCCACAACATTGGATACAGTAATCGGGCGAGGATGCTCGGGATTGATGCGAGCCGTCATCTTGCTGACATACGACCAGTATTGGCAGAGTTCGCGGCAATCGACGAAAGCGTGATCAGTTGTTTCTACAGCCGTTGTTGCAACAGGGACAAGCAGGCGATTCCAAAAAACCTGAACTATATTGTATGTTAATTTATTTTTACATCTTTATAGTCCGAAATAAAAATAAATTGATATATATAATGCTCATTCAAAAATGAATTCCAATTAAGGAATAATATATATGCATTGTATGTAGTTAGTTGGAAGTGCATTTCGGGCCAATCGCCAGGTCAAAGAGGACTCCGAATTGTTTAGATGACTCGAACTTGGTGCCTAACTCCACGTGGAGCGGATCTCACTCTGATACCAACCCAAACACGTGCATAGTGGGTCGTCGGCAGCCCCCCCTCACTAGATCTCTGTGGAGCAGTCACAGGGTCACTGGACCTTGGTAGTCGTTTTAGAGCAGCTCGGAACTCTTTTAGGAAGGCTGAATCTCCTCATGGCCTTTGATGACTCTCGATAGAGGAGCCAAGAATGAGGTCGGGAAAGGCGACAGTGATCGCGGGGTGCCACGGTTGCTCTTCTTGAAGGTAGTGGCTCAGGAAGGCCAGCCTCTCATATCTCGATGACACTTCAAGTCTGGCATTCCCAAACCTCCCTCACACGGACGTTGAATACAGACCTGTCTGCTCACCCAGCGTCTTCCTCTGTCCCAAGGACAAGAGTTCGACAAGAGCTGTTAGGTGTTGTGCAGGCAGGGGAAGTACAGCCAGTCAGTAAAGGATGAGAGGGAAGACGTATGTGGCGCACGCCTCGGCTCTACCCTTTAAAGAAAGTTTCCTAGGAAGCCACGAGTTGACCGCAGCCTCCACCTTTACCGTACCTCCAGCCAGTTCTTATCAAGCTGGAGACCCAGTCCAAACCACAGGCAAAGGATCCAAACTGGGCCATTCGTCCAGCTGAAGGGTGCCTGGAGGTTTGTGTTACCACTCCAGGCACCCAACCGCAGTTTAACCGACTTACTGCGGTTTATCTTGGCCCCCGTGATTCTTTCATACTGTGTAAGCACCTCCGACATGATCTCGATGTCTCTGAAGCTCAACACGAAGACCGTGACATCATCGGCAAACACGGATAACTTGGCAGCTGGGCTGCCAGGCAGAGCCATTCCAGTGCAGGGCCGAATTTGCCTCCCCACGTCTCAGCTTACGGAACAGGGGCTCCAAGGCCAGAACGTAAAGCAGGGGCGACAGCGGACAACCCTGACGAACCGACTGAGAGATAACAAAGGGTTTCGAGTGCTTTCTGTTCACTTGCTGTGCGCTGTCGATACATGACGGAGATCCACTTGCAGAAGTCCAGTTTAAAACCGGCGGCCTCTAAGACAGATGCCAGGAAGCAATGGTCAACCCTATCGAAAGCTTTGAACTGATCTAAACTGATCAGCGCGGCTTCTGTGTCGTCTATTCCCCCCTCTAGGATCGTGCAGATGAGGTGCAAGTTGTTCTGAATCGATTTCCCCTTCACAGCCTAGTTTTGTTCCAGTTCAACCAACTCGCCGATAACAACCTGCAGCCGATTTGACAGGACCTTGGCCAAAATCTTCAACTCTGTGTTAAGCAGAGTTATGGGCCTGTGATCGTCTAACTCTTCCCCTCCATGCCCATCACCTTTCTTCAGCAATGTGATCACTCCCTTGGTGACTTGCCCTGGGATGGATCCCTGAGCAAACCAATGGTTGAACACATCCGTCAGAAGAGGCAGAAACATAGGCGACAGCCTCAAATACAGTTCGTATGACAGACCATCGAGTCCTGGCGATCTGTTACAGCTGACCTGCTTCAGCGCAGTAAAAACCTCCCTCTCCATGACCTGGCCCTCACAACTAGCTGCTCTAGCCGCCTCGAGGCGGGGAAAGTCAGCCAAATAGTCGCTAAACTCAAGGACCGGAAGATTGGGCTGCTGTGTTAAACGCTCCTCGAAATGTTCTCAAAACTCCTCGCAGATCTCCCGAGTCGATTCAAGGGTGCGTCCATCCGGATGTCTGACTTTCGCAATGTATTTGCCTGAGCCACGCCTAGAAATCTCACGACGCACATCTGCATCAGAATTGACTGCTTCGTTGCCTATCTTTCTAAGTCTAGCTTTAATTACTTGGCCTTCATAACACTCGCTAGTCTTGCATAGAAGGTCCTGCTTAGCTAGTTCCTGACTAACCCTATCACCCTCCCTCGTAGCCCAGGCTAGTTTCTGCTCTAGCTGCTTCTTTGTCTTGGCCTTATCTAGTGCAAGGCGCTGGGCATACTTGACGGGGAAGCTTCTGATCTTGGCTTTGAGACCTAACCACCATTTACTACCGGTAACCGCCCCCACTTGTGCCTGTTTAATTAAGTCTCTTAATTTATCTCAGAAGTCTTGTATCTCTAGAAGGGAGGTGTTTAACTTCCAGTACCCTGCTAACTTAGGCCTATTTCCTAGCTTCAGCTGGGCCATAACATAAATAAAGCTTCTTTCTTAGAACTGCACGCCTGTAGAATTGTCTTCCGTTTTCCTGCTTTCCAGCTGACTACAATATGGTTGTCTTCAAGTCTAACGTAAACAAGTTCTTGATGAGCCATTCCACTTGTTAACAAATTTACCAAATTTCCATTACTAACGATTACTATATTGTCCAACTTCTACTGTACACTCTTTACCCCTTATTCTCGAGTGGCCTCTTGGCCTTGATAAGTGGTGATGCCTATGTAAAAAAAAAAAATAAATAAATAAATAAATAAAAAAAAAATTAACAGGAATTACTAAACATACAACAAGGATGGTTTATAACAAGTAAAATCTTTGTTTGGATGGATGAATAACGCATACAGAAATAAGTCGGCAAGTTGAAATGAACACTTCATCTCAACTTGCCAAAAATATATTATTACATTTGTGAATGCAAAAATCCATTCATAGCTTAAAGTGGTTTTATTTTACATCTTTCTTGAATATCTGTCAATATCTCGAACGGTAGGGAATGTGGCTGGAGTGCTAAATATTTTGATTTTGATTCTAGCTGATGGTACCCAAGTAATTTTTTTTTAAATTTCTGAAATCAATACTATACATTAGGTACAATATAATATTCAATAGAGAATTGGCTCTGTAAAAATAAATACGAAATCTACAGGAATTAAGATGTACTGAAACATATTTTCAGACCAGGCAAGACCGAGTGCCCCTTCCGCTAGTATAAAATTTCTCCCATCGTTTGATGCAGCTCTGGAGACCGTTTTTGTAGAACACCCCAGGTTGGTCCTCCAACCACGATGCGACTTCAGAAATCAAGGCTGCATCATCTGGGGAAACGCTTTCCTTTCAAAAACAACTTCATGGCTGGGAAGAGGTGAAAGTCAGAGGGTGCAAGGTCAGGAGAGTAGGGAGGATGGGCGAGGATTTCATAACCACACGCCCGTGCTTCTGATCTGGTGACATGCGAGTTGTGGACTGGAGCGTTGTCCTGCAGGAGGAGGGTACCATTGCTGATCTTGCCCTACCTCTTGATTTTGATAGCTTCCCTTAATTTCCTCAAAAGTGAAGCATGATAGGCTCCTGTAATTGTGGTACCCTTTGCCAGGAAATCTGTCATCACTACTCCGTCCTGGTCCCAGAAGACTGTGAGCATGACCTTGCCAGCGGAGGGCTGCACTCGTCTTCTTTGGAGGTGGTGAGTCCAAGTGCTTCCACTGCATTGACTGAGCTTTGGTCTCTGGATCATAGTGATGGACCCAGGTTTTATCCTGTGTAATCAGTCTTTTGAAAAACTTTGACTCATCTTCTTGGCACATCTCCAAATTCATCCTCGAGCACTCAACACGTTCTCGCTTCTGGAGTGGTGTGAGCAACCTGGGAATCCATCTGGCAGACACCTTATGCATATGCAAATGGTCATAAATGATAGTTTCCACAGACCCTGTACTAATCTTGACATCTTGGGCTATTTGGCAAATAGTAATGCGCCGATCTTCCAAAATGGCAGCCTCAACTTGACGGACTTTTATATAATCTTCTATAATAAGATGCCTCATCAATGGCAGAAGGGGGAGGGGGCGATCAGCTCTGGAAGCTGTTTCCACAGACTTCCGGCCATGTTTGAGTTCACGATGCCAGTGTTTTACAAGGTCATATGATGGGGGCATTATCACCATAAGTTTCTTTCATTTCATCAAAAGTCTCCTGTGGTGTGCGTCCTTTCAAATACAAAAACCGGATCACTACTCGACATTCAACAGGCTCCATTTCACACCTGACTCAGTTCAAACACCTGTAAAACAGAAACCACAATTAGTTCAGAGCTGTAATTTGCCACATAACCTGTAGAGATATAAATCATTGCACATGCAAAATTTCAGCTAGATCAGACAACTGGAAGTTGGTCAAGGGCATTACTTATTGCACGCCTCTCGTATGAAGCTTATGATATTTACATGAAAAAAAAATCATTTAACAGTTTGAGACAATTTGAAGGGACTCAAGGGGATTGAGGAAGCAAGAAACGGAAAAAAGGAGATGTTAAAAATCCAATGGGAAAGACGGTAATATCCAGAACAGGAAAAATCCGAAATGGGTCTGTTGAAAATGCATTAGTAATCCATGGGAAAACATTATATATATACTAGCTGCTTGGCCGACATTGCCCGGTCATACAAAATGCTTAAATATGATATTTTGATTTATACAGATTGCTTATGTATTATTATAGAATAAAAAAAAAAGATAAATGGAGAACATATGCTGTAGAATGAAGAAAAAAAGGCCAAAGACCCTAGTGTTTTGATGTGATGTTTTGAATATAATAAACTAGTTATGACCAAAGTTTCATTTCATTCGGACAAAACACTAAGAAATGGGGCTTAATTAGAGTTGGGAAGGAATAATTTACCTAGTGGACCAATTCACAAAAGATTTTTTACAATAATAATGATAATGTCGTTCATCAAATTCCGTCTGTCTTTGTGTACAATATCATGTCAGCTGATATTTGGGCTTGATGATGAATGCCCTGGAAAAGTCACTTCTGATTAATGTTTAGTTTTAAAATATGCAAACAAAGAAATGGTTTGCGGCGATTTTGAACGATACCTCTTCTTTTATTTAAATAAATAAATTAAATTTAAATTATAATAAATTAAACTCATTGATAAGAAAAAATTAAAATAAAATGGTCAGTTATACCTGGGCTTGAATAAGGGATCATTAGATTTGTAGTCGAATTTGTAGATGATGAATGCCCTGGAAAAGTCACTTCTGATTAATGATCTACCACTGAGCTATATCTCTAGATGACAATATCTCTGTTTTTTGTTTTTTTTTTAGAAGAAATAATTTGCTGAGATTTTATTATTTCTCTTGGCCAGTGTAACGTAAAATATCCCCCTATAAAAATTCTTTTTTATCTATAAGAGAGAAGGGCTGTTTTTAAGATCAGATTTTTTCGATACTTATCAGATGAATTTCTGTACAAAACATATCTAAGAACACTGCCAGAAATATAAATTACCTTTGTGTCAAATTTGCAAAAGATTGACTCAGCTGTTTTGGAACCTACAAAGAAGGAAGGAACACACACAAAATGACTTTTATATAATCTTCTATAATATAAATCTCACCTGTCTGTATAAATGTATGTATGTATGTTTGTATGTCTGCCTAAAACTTTCGACAGAGAGGACGTATTTACACGAGATTGGTATCGTTTTAAAGCTCGACCCTTCAGACTTTAAATATCGAAAAATTGGGTAAAAATATTAATTCCTTCACCTTCAACTGGGCACTTTTTTACAGGGAGGGGTCGCGTTTTTTGCCGATATTTTCAAAACTCATCCCCTTTTTTCAATTGACTAGCCTTAATTTAAACATTCGTCACTTCCAGTTTGGTGAGGGGCACAACAGCAAAGACGTCACTTTTTTTTCACATTCTTTTCTTCTTTAATGATATGGGTTCGAGCCTGTCTGCCTACTATCACGTTTTTTTTTTTTTTTGTTCTTTTTGTTTTTGCTTAACACATACCTCCAAACACCCGGGCAATTACGGGTACCTAGGCTAGTAGTAAAGATAAAAGACAAAAAAAAATGATGAAAAATAATAATTTATTAATCCATAAAAAGATAAAAGTACAGAAAGATTTTTCTTATTCCATGTGGAATTATAAAAGTTGGATTTTCATTAATCCATATCTGTAATTCTGCACATCCCAGCATCATTTCTTTAATTTATATTGATTAATCATTGCTTATCAAGGCCTAATGGCCACTCAAAGATAATGTTAGCAATGACCAACACAAGTTAGAGGATCGGAAATGATGGGTTAAATGGTTAGAATGTGATTACTTAAGTGGACGGCTCAACAGGAATTTATTAACATTGGACTTAACAATGACCATATTGTAGTCAATTGGGAAGCATTCCTGCAGTATTGTGTTTCACAGATCAGAAGTTCTTGGAAATGAGCTTTTCTGTTTAATTTTTAGAGAAAAAGAAAATTTTTCATAGTGGCTTTAGGAAGAGGAGTTTTTGCTGTGAATGTTTTATGGGGGGGGTCAAAGATTGGAGCTCAGTCGAGCACATACCATGAAAATGATGATAGAGTAGAGAAAATTAGCAATGTCTCTTCTGTAAGAAAAATGCCGTAGGAGAGAAAAGAGATCATCTCCCACTAGATTACGAAGTCGATTTTGTACTCTGTCAAGGCAAGCAAGAGCTCCTAGACAGAGATTCTGGGTTTTATTTTTTCTCCTCTAACATCTTCCGGTGTTATGCCTTTGACCTTAAGTTCCTCAGAGACTCTCTGCAAATAGTTTGGGTCAGGATAGCCATATCTAAAAAAAAAAAATAAAATAAATAAAAATAAAGAAAATAAATGAATAAATATTAATGAAACTGCATGACATCTTATAAAATGATACAATAAAATAAATGGTACTTGTACAGTTTAATCAAGACATTAAAAAATGAAAATATCAAAAAAAGGTTAAATTGTATGCATCCATTATGGAATGAAGTTCTCCAAAAAAAAAAAAAAAAAAAAATTTAACTTAATTTCATCAAGTAGTTTTTGTTATGACACCGAGCAAAGGAAGAAAAACTAGGATTAAAGATGGGGAGGGAGTGCCGGCGCTTTAACGAGTTATCTCCTCATGGCGTGTTCAAAAGATTCCAAGATGGCTGACTTCAATGCCCTCTCATAAAAACATGTTTTTCCGCTGTAAAAAAAACAAAAAAACTACTCAATCAAATTAAGTGAAATTTTTTTCCAGGGATCTTCAGTCCAAAACGGATACGTACAATATAACCATTTTTTGATATTTTCATTTTTGAATGTCTTGATTAAACTGTACAAGTAACAAATAAATAAATAAATAAATAAAAAGTAAAAAATAAAATTTAAAAAATGGGCATCAATCTCAGCTGATACCGCGTAAACACTCAACCAACTACAACCAGTTGTTGTCAGCAAGTAATCCCTGATGATGACCTGTGTGAAAACTCCTAGAGAGTACAAATAATAATAATAGTGGTAAAAACATATTTAAAATAATTTGAAAAATATTTAATTAAAATACTGATAAAAGTAAACAACAAAAAAACAAAATTTACAAATAAATTAATCATCAGATTAAGTTAATTGATCGATATTTTGTTTATTTTTTGAGCTTTGACACATTACTGACACTCCGAAGACAGCATGTTCGGGGTCGGTCATGTTGTTGTCGGTTAAACTTACCAACTCGGTACTACTTTTTTTTTTTTTTACAAACAGAATCAAAGCTTTAAAATATGTTAAAAAACAAAATTTTTCCAGGTAGGTAGAAGAGTAACTTATCTTGACTTTTTTTTTTATTTGTTATATATTTGAATTTTTAAACCTTTGTTTTCTCATTTGTTGGAGGAAACATGTCTGTTATTTGATTGGCTCCATACTTTCATTTTTTCACTGCAACCTCCCTCTCTCTCTCTCTCTCTCTCTCTCTCTCTCTCTTTCTCTCTCTCTCTTTCTCTCACAGATGTGATGTTACTAGTCTCAATCATTTCTAAAAACACTATTATCACGTGTTCTTCAGAACTGCTTCCTTGTTACAGCTCGTCTGATTCGTCTGCCTAGATTTCTCCATCAATTTGTTGTTAAATACCTCATTGTAATACAACTTCCGATTCCAGTAACTTCTTTTCAAGAATTGCTCACTGTTTTTCCTTCTATCTAACAACTTGATCTTTTCAAGACTAAGGTCAATGGGCATCTCCTGCCAGTATAATAATCATCTGTAGTTCTAGTTAGCTCCTTACATTAAGTAGCTTTATGGATTGTCTTCAGCGATTTTCATAAAAACAAGTCGAGCATGTGGGGTCCCCCCCTACTATGACGAAAAATTTACTTTCGCAATGACCAATGTTTGCAAAATTTTAAAAATATCCAAGGCATGGTTATTGAGAAAAGTGAGAACAAACAAACAGATGGACAGGAGTGAATTACCAGGTCCAATTCCTACTTTGTCGGGAGAACCAAAAAAAAGGTCCGTTTTTCAGGTGATTCTTCTTGGACTTGGTTTTCCTAACAGACTCCAATAAGTTTCAACTAAGAGAGTGTCAATTAAGATAAAGACGATGATGAGGGAAAGAGGCAGGAAGTCATTCTTTGCTGAAACAAAAGTCATCCAACTCCTCTACTCACCTGATGAATCACGTGAAGTCTTAATCTCCACGGTAAAAATTACTACTTTTACTTTTCAGAAAAAACGGCCATAAGAGAGAAAAGCAGAGCAAGGCAAGGCAAAAACAGAGGGAGAAAAAGGAAAAAGAATATATACATACATATATATACATATATAATATTTAACAGGTAAACTCTTAAACTACTGGTCACATAACACTGAAATTAACAGTAAATAGTAATTATACACAAGGATGTTTTATAATGAGTAAAATCTTTGTTTGGGTTGAATAATAATAATAATAATAATAATAATAATAATATTAATAATAATAATAAATAAATTTAAAAAAAAAAAAATAATAATAATAATTGTTATGTTTAACGTTCATCTTCGTCGCCAACTGTTATGTTTGCAGGTTGAACCAAATAACACATAAGGCAATACAAATGAAGACTCAACAAAATAAAAGTAGATCAATAAGAAGTGTATTAGGAAAATTATATTTACAGTATATTTACATAATGGTTGCCAGGTAAGAGAGTCTTGGCTGGAGAACATATCTGCTCTCGGCTCGGCCTTCGGTGGCTTCTGGTTAACACACACTCAGACTAACCGAGTCTTGCTATTTATGTGTAATATTATCCACATATGTAAATGAGTGGGTGCCACCACAACAATAATAATAATAATAATAATAATAATAATAATAATAATAATAATAAACATATATCGGCATGTTGAAATGTGAAATGTTCATTTCAACTAGTCGACATGTTTATACTTTTTTCTGTGCATGATCACATAAAATCCATTATTTCAAGTGTGTTAATATTTAGACTTAATTATCTATGTCTCGATACCAACATCATTAGAGAACACGTCTACGAGGGGAAATGTTTTGGTTTGGATTCTAAGTCATTTATTTAAAAACTTTTGTCATCATATTTTTGTATTAATAAATGCGAATATCTGCATGATTTTAAATATATTTAAAATGTATTTTACAAGCAAGCAGAATCAAAAGCACTATCGTATATGTATAGATTCTTGCATCATATTTTGAAAGAAGAAGGATTAAAAGATAAAAGATTAAACTAGAAAAGAGAATTAGTGCTACTGACGAGACCTCTATAAAATAAGCCACACCTACTGCTCCTACCTCATGGAGGATGTGGAAAAAGGAAGACATTATGAATTAATGTTTCGTTTAATCAATAAGATAATTATGTATGAGGATGGAATATTCACATATATCAAATACAACCTGGTAACGCCGGGTACTTCAGCTAGTATATATATATATATATATATATATATATATATATATATATATATATATATATATATATATATATATATATATATACTATGCCAAACCAAATATATATATATATATATATATATATATATATATATGTCAAACCTTCATCAAAAAATAATTAGTTTTAACAATAAAAAAATTAATAAGCTACAAAATACAAATATACAAAATATAGCAGGCTGTAAATGCAGAAGAAAAAATAAATGTCCCCTACAAGGCTCATGTAAAATAAAAAATGTAGTCTATAGCTGCACAGTATCAAAAACTCCAAATCTAAATGAATTTAATAGCAACCATAACTCAACCACCCGATTAAATAATGACACCAACTTTAACCAATCTACCAATCAAATACAGACCAACCCACCATATAATAATCCAACACCTAATCTACCGGAAAATAATTACACTAAACAAGAGGCAATATATTTTGGTTCCACATCTAGCTTAATAAAACATAGAAATTCAACGCACAACTATTCTTTTAAAAATCACTCCCTGTTAAACCAAAGTACCCTATCCAAGCATATTTGGCGACTCAAAGATAACAATATTTCTTTCAATTTGAAATGGCAAATAATAGGATCTTACAAAGCATACAAGCCAGGAGATAAATTCTGTGCACTTTGTACAAAAGGGACTCTAAAAATTTTAAAATATGAAGATATAAAAAATAGAACCACCCTCTTAAATTCAAGAGAAGAACTTATTTTCGCATGCAGTCATAAACCTTGGTTTAAATTTAATAAATATAAACCACTTTAAATCATTAAAAATGTTACTTATTAATTTTCAATATTAAAATTAAACTATAACTTGACATGCTTATTAATAATAATTTTTGATCATGAATATTATTGTTATTATTAATTGATCTGATATATCGACCATTATTATATATTATTAACCTTAACCTATGATATATTTTTTAATTTCAGTAAATAAATAAATTATCAAATATTAAATTCAATAATTTCAAAATAGATTATAATATAGTTTGCTTGATTTATTATTCCTTATTAATAAATTAAGTTAAATACTAATTATCTCCCTTGCATTAAAGAAATAAGATTATCTCCCCCTTTCTTTTTTTAATTTTAAATTTAGCGTTTTCGGTCAAACGTATTCTAACCGATATAAAATATTCCATTCACGTTCTTTTCAAAACTTAACATTTCATAAGTTGAAAAGCTACAATTAACATCCATATGAATGCTTTGTCGTTGATTATTGATTTCAAAAGGCGAAGAATCAAAAGGTAAATAATTATATATATATATATATATATATATATATATATATATATATGTGTGTGTGTGTGTGTGTATGTATGTGTGTGTGTATATGTGTATGTATATGTGTGTATATATATATGTGTGTGTGTTTTGGTATTTAATTTTTAAGTTTTATTAGAAATATATTATCAAAATGTTATATTTAAACCAAATTCAGATTTATAATTTTATTCTATTTTATTTCTATCTTTAACCCATATTAATTTACTTATCAATTAAATACATACCTTTTTATTTTTTCCAGATACATCTGCCTTACTTTAAATGCTAGGTTTATTTATAGTATCTTTTACATATACTAGAAACCCTTCCCAATACTTTTGATGATGAGGAAACTTTGTTTTTTTTTTAAAATACCATATGTAAAAATTATTGAAATTAAACTATAACTTGATATGCTTATTAATAAAAATTTTGATCATCAATATTATTGTTAATATTAATTGATCTGATATATCGACCATTATTATATATTATTAAAATATATTCTTAGCCTTAACCTATGATATTTTTGATCTCAATAAATAAATTATCAAATATTAAATTCAGTAATTTCAAAATAGATTATATTTTGTTTGCTTGATTTATTATTCCTTAATAATAAATTAAATACTAATTATCTCTCTTGCATTGTTTAATTAAAGAAATAAGATTATCTTCCCCTTTCTTTCTTCAGTTTTAAATTTAGCGTTTTAATCAAACGTATGCTAACCGATATAAAATATTCCATTAGCGTTCTTTTTAAAAATTTATCATTTCATAAGTTGGAAAGCTACAATAAACATCCATATGAATACTTTGACCTTAATTGCTGATTTCAAAAGGCGGAGAATTAAAAGGTAAATAATTATATATATTTATATATATATGTATGTATCTGTGTATATGCGTGTGTATATATATGTGTATATATATATGTATATATATATATATATGTATACGTGTGTGTCTATGAATTTTATTAGAAATATATTATTATAATATTATATTTAAACCAAATTCAGATTTATAATTTTATTCTATTTTATTTCTATATTTAACCCATATTAATTTGCTTATCAAGTAAATACATACCATTTATTTTAATTTTTTTCCAGATACATCTGCCTTACTTTTAATGCTAGGTTTATTTATGGTGTCTTTTACATATATTAAAAACCCTTCCCAATACTTTTGCTGATGAGGAAACTTTGTTTTTTTAAAAATACTATATGTAAAAATTATTGTCCGTGGCTTAATGTCTACCACAATAAAAACATTGTTTTCCAAAACGATCATACAAATTATTGACTTTGTTGTTGTTCCTTCTTGTGAAACGGATTTTTAATTTAATTCTAATTTGAATTTTAAATTATCAATCACATTACTGAATATATATATATATATATATAAAGCAAAAGAGAAATGAGAAAGAGAGAGATAGGAAAAAGTAAATAAAATCCAGTAGCAAAAAATAAGGAGGTAATAATTTAGAACAAATCAACTTTTCCCTTTTTTTAAGGAAAAAAAAAAATGTAAAAAAAGACGATTTCAACCCATTGGAGTTTGAACTGAAAGGAATGTTTAATTTCAGAAGAGTTTTCGACGGGTTGCTAATCTGTATGAGTCAGGGTTTCCCAATGAAGTCTGTACTACCCACCAGGGAGGGGGGTGAGCGTTACGAGACTTTAGGTGGATGGTGGCCAAATTTATCATCTGAGATCCTATTGGGGTTGGGTGAGTGGTGATGAAAGACAGAACTTTTGGTAACATTACTAAGTGTTTCACAACACATTTTCTTTGGGATTCACAATTCATGTGACTTCGATTGCATCACACTTATTTTTAATTGGAAAAATTGATTCAAACATCCCCCCCCCCCATCCGTACTCTTGAAAAAGTTTCTTAGGTGTTTCTAACTGATTTCTAACTTACATTTTCAACAAATCTTTCTCATCTTTCGAATGGGTTTTGGGTTCTGGCAAACTTGACAAGGCCAATAGACCATGATTATGATCTATTATCCTATTACGATTTCTATACAAAGACTATATGTTGATAATAACATAGCTTGAATAACGTTAAAGTACAGTCGGATTTATTTACAAAGTGCAGACAAAATTGTCTTTTGTTTACTTCACAAAAATATAGTTGAAAATTGTATTCATATTTTGAAATTTAATTTACAACTTTTGATAATTTTGTTTTGGTACATACAATTCATAGATGGCAAATGAGTAAAATTTAGGTTTTAAGCTGTCGATATTGATAAAGAAAGTTTCAATCTTTTATATTCAGCATTGATGTAGAATCTTTTATATTTTATGTGTTAACATATTTGTTATAACGAAATGCACGTTACACAATAATAAATATAAGTAATTATGTATTACCACTACTACTAACATTACTATGTAAAGATGCATGTACAAAGGGGGCAGTAGTTAGTATCAGAGTGGGGTGTTTGCCGAAAAAAAGGTAAAGAAACCCTGGTATAAGTCTTAGAGATTAAAAAGAGTTTTTAGTGGGTAACTAATCTGTATAAGTCCTAGAGATTAAAAAGAGTTTTTAGTGGGTAGCTAAGCTGTATAAGTCCTAGAGATTAAAAAACATTTTTAGTGGGTAGCTAATCTGTATAAGTCCTAGAGATTAAAAAGAGTTTTTAGTGGGTAGCTAAGCTGTATAAGTCCTAGAGGTTAATAAGAATATTTGGTAGGTAACTAATCTGTATAAGTCCTGGAGATTACAAAGAGTTTTTAGTGGGTAGCTAATCTGTATAAGTCCTAGAGGTTAATAAGAATATTTGGTAGGTAACTAATCTGTATAAGTCCTGGAGATTAAAAGGAGTTTTTAGTGGGTAGCTAATCTGTATAAGTCCTAGAGATTAATAAGAATATTTGGTAGGTAACTAATCTGTATAAGTCCTAGAGATTAAAAAGAGTTTTTAGTGGGTAGCTAATCTGTATAAGTCCTAGAGGTTAATAAGAATATTTGGTAGGTAACTAATCTGTATAAGTCCTGGAGATTAAAAAGAGTTTTTAGTGGGTAGCTAATCTGTATAAGTCCTAGAGGTTAATAAGAATATTTGGTAAGTAACTAATCTGTATAAGTCCTGGAGATTAAAAAGAATTTTCGGTGGGTATCTGATCTGTATAAGTTGTGATCTTGAAACTTTTGTGAACAAAGAGCAAAAATCTTTCTTGTGTGGACAGAAAAGTTTTGTGCAGGAATTCTAAAATATCCCTATGTTTTACTGAGTGATCCTAGTTTCTGATTAGTTGCTAGCAGAGGATGGCTCTATTTGATTGGTCAATTCCTATCACCAGTGTCTATAAGCAGAACATTCAAATATTCTTTAATCATACCCTCTAATTATATTAAAAATATTGCAGCAAGGAGCCTCTTGGTTTTCCCAACAACTCCAAGCTGTTTCAACTTAACAAAATCAAAATTAGGAAATTTAGGTTCAAAAAGCAATAAAAAAAATAAATAAAAATTAAAAAAAAAAAAAAAAAAATTTGTAATGAATTGTGTTTTTTCTTACCTACTGGGACCGCCCATAATGCTGGTTTTATGATGAATGTCATTCCAAGTGACAACATCTGACATGTTAGTCGTTCGAGAATCCCCAACAGTAAAAATGAGTTTCTGTTCAAAGGCTCTCTGAAGCATCTTGACGATAGTTTCACCTTCTTTACTGCATGGCAAATAGGCAGTCCGTGTAACACCTGAAAAACTCGCTCCAGGATTTGGATGACTGCTCTGTAACAAAGTAAAAACATGGCAGTCAAATAAACTGGCATTGATAGTGTTTACTGATGTTCATTCATTGCTTGTGAACAAAGATGTCATATTCTGAAATTCACATAAAACGAATGAGCACATATTTAAGAATTGGCTTATAGGAAGATCTCCGGTCTCTAGTTGAATGGGGCCGTAAATAGATGGCAACATTCAATGCTGCCAAGACTAAGTGTTGTGAAGGAACATAACTGGCTATACACCGGTTACAAACTGTATATATATATTGGACTGTTTGGCAGACAGCGGCAGACAAGCAGTCGCAGTAAGACGGATAGTCTTACGTGTTGATTATCAGACTTTCTTCCCCATACTTGTTACTATGTACTTCTATTTACCTTAGGCGAGCAGCCTTACGTTTCTGTATTATAAATAAACCCCATTACACATACCACTCGGTGTAACTCACGTTTGTCTTTATTTCCTAAGTATTTAGGAATATAACAATGGCGACGAAAGGATGTTCTTTCTCTTAACAGAGATAAATTACCGTACCAAGGACTGTGTACAATGCAAGGATTTTTTGTTTTACGAAAAAAACAAACTACACAAGGATTTTTGACCACGTGCGTCAATGAATTTAAAAATTTTTCCTACCTAAAGTAGCGAAAAGTACGGATTTTTCTTCGTAAAGAACTCACAAGAAATTATAGAAACATGTTCAAGGTAAAGTGGAATTTATATTTATTTTGACAAGTAAAAAAAAAAAAAAAAAAAAAAAAAAAAATGGTCGCAAGTTGAATTCGAAACTACACTAAAGGATTACGAGTTTCGAAAGAAAAAATATAAATACAACGACTATTGTACCATTTTATGCCACGTGGGAACGGCAGCCATATATTTTTTTTTTTTTGGAAAATTAATTGTTTGTTATTGCCTTTATATAAATAATTGGAACTATTTGTCGTGGGAAGTAAGAAATATTTTGTGTATGAACTTACGTTGTTGAAAAAAAAAAAAAAAAAAAAAAAAAAAAGAATTATTTTACAAAGCCTGTTGAATTACTATGGATGAACTTTGTTGAAACGTGTTGTGTCTGCATATTGCTACTAATTTACGATATACGTAAATTTACGATTTTTCTTTGGAATTATTGTGTAGAATTCGAAAAGACATTTTTGTACTAGAAGCTAACATGGAACAATTAGCAGAGTTAACTAAGGCTCTAGCCCTTAGCATCCAGGAACAGACAAAAATGACTCAACAATTTTTAGCGCAACAACAACAACAACAACAAATTCAACAACAACAGCTACAGCAACAGCTGCAACAACAACAAGAAAGAACACAAAAAACTTTAGAGGCACAACAAGAACAAACAAACATACTACAACGACAAATGTCGACACAGCAAAAGAATTTAGAAAAGCTAATTCTAACGTCGACCGGGAAGAAGACTAATTTTTCTGCCGAGGGTATTTCAAATTCACTAACGGAATTTCGTTACTCCCCGGATACTGGTGTTACTTTCCCTGCATACTACAGAAGATACGAAACAATTTTTACGAAAAGATGTTTAGACTGGACCGATGAGGAAAAAGTTACCCTGCTACTACAAAAACTGGGTACTGATGAAAACACCAAGTATGCAAATCTAATTCTACCAAAAAAACCGGAGGAGGTTTCGTTCGAGGAAACAATTAGTACCTTGTCGAAAATATTTGATAAAAGGGATAGCCTATTTCACTCTAGATACAAATGTTTGAACATTCAGAAGGCAGAAGCTGAAGACTATCTAGAATATGCTTGCACTGTGAACTGTTTATGCGAATCATTTAAATTGAATGAAATTTCCGCAGACCAATTTAAATGTTTAATCTTTGTACAAGGTCTCACAGCACCAAGGGACAAAGATATACGTTCACGGATCCTAACAATTATGGAGGCGGATCCTAACATAACATTGCAAAAAGTCACTGAAGAGTGTCAACGTCTGATTAACATAAAGAAAGACAACACTCGCATTGAAGAGAAAAATATTTTTAAGGTGCAGCAAGTAAAAAGGCAAGGGACCACAAGAAAGTCCAGGTTCCAAGAACACAGGATCCTTAAAGGATACAAAGACCCAAAGCTAAAGTGTAAATGTTGTGGTAGTTTAAGACACAACAATAAGACCTGCTGGTTTAGGAACAAAATATGTTATGAATGTGGTCTCAGAGGTCACAAGGGAACATACTGTGCCCAGAAGAAAAGACAAGGGACCGATAATGTAAATACGCTTCGCATGAATAAAGAAAAAAGCTGCGAAAGACGGAAATATGTTGATGTTCGGATAAATGGACATCTGGTTACATTGCTTCTGGATAGCGGTGCAGATATTAGTATTATAAATGAAGATATATGGAAAAGGATAGGTCGACCTGAATTAACGAAAACCAGAAAGACGGCGAGAAGTGTGTGCGGCAAAAGATTAGAGTTCAAGGGAGAATTAAAATGCAAAGTGACATTCGCTAACCAGACTCATAAATCCAAAGTGTACGTCGTACCAGGAAAGAATACATGCCTGTTTGGGGTAGATTGGATTGTCCTGTTTAATTTATGGGAGAAACCCATAAATTCGTTTTGTAACGTTTTAACTGCAGAAAAAGCAAACCAAAGGGAAGACTTCCTGAAGGATTTGAAAACTGAATTTCCCAATGTTTTTGCCGAAGGACTAGGACTCTGTATTAAGACAGAGGCAAAATTTGAATTAAAGAAAAATGCCACTCCAGTATTCAAACCTAAAAGGAATGTGCCTTTTTCAGCGATGGACGCAATCGAAAAAGAGTTGGATAGACTTCAACAACTGGAAGTCATTGAAAAAGTTAACCACACAGATTGGGCAAGTCCAACCGTGTATGTAAAGAAAAAAAATAACAGAATAAGGGTCTGTGGAGATTTTTCAACGGGTTTAAATGACTGTCTATTGGACCATAATTATCCCCTTCCGTCCGCAGAAGATCTGTTCTCTAAGCTTAACGGAGGAAAAATTTTTTCTAAGATAGACCTCTCAGATGCTTACTTGCAAATTAAGATCAGCGATGAATGCTCCAAATACTTAGGCATAAATACTCATAAGGGCATTTTTAAGCTAAAGAGGCTTCCTTTTGGATTAAAGGTTGCTCCTGCTATTTTCCAGCAAATTATGGACACGATGCTGGCAGGGTTGGAATTTTCAATGGCCTACCTTGACGATATCCTAATTAAAAGTGAAAATTTGCAAGATCATAAGAAGCATGTAAAAGAAGTATTCAAAAGAATACAGGAATTTGGTTTTAAATTGAGCCCAGAAAAATGCGATTTTTTTATGAAAAAAATTAAATATCTAGGTCAAATAATCGACAAAGAGGGTCGAAGACCGGATCCACAAAGGACTGAAGCAATTGAAAAGATGCCTGCTCCAGATTCAGTGACAAAATTAAAATCGTTTTTGGGATTAGTTCAATACTATGCAATTTACATCCCTAACATACATAATTTAAGAGCTCCTCTTAACGAGTTACTGAAAAAGGGTGTTAAATGGAACTGGAATAAGGAATGTGAATCTGCTTTCCAAAATATCAAAAGATGTCTACTGTCAGACTTAGCATTGGCACATTTCAATCCAGAAAAGGAACTAATACTAGCAACGGACGCCAGTGATTACGGTGTTGGCGCTGTATTACTTCACAAGTATGAGGATGGTAGGACAAAAGCTATCGCCCATGCTTCAAGAACGTTGGTTGCAGCGGAGAAAAATTACAGCCAAATTGAAAAAGAGGCGCTGTCGATAATATTTGGAATTACAAAGTACAATCGATTTCTCCATGGACGATCTTTTATTTTGCAAACCGACCATAAACCCCTACTTACCATATTTGGATCAAAGAAAGGCATTCCCACACATACTGCGAATCGATTACAGCGATGGGCTGTAACCCTCTTAAACTATCAGTTTAAGATGGAACATGTATCCTCAAAAAAGTTAGGACACGCAGATGCATTATCACGGTTGATCCCTAAAAGAAGCGAAAGTTTCGAAGAAACGGTAATTGCTGCGCTTAAAGACGAAAGTGAATGTACAAGTTCAATGTGTAATATGATACGTGAACTTCCGGTAACTTTCGAAAAAATAAAAAAAGAGGCAGTAAATGACATTTTCATTAAGAAAATGAAAAATCAATTGGGATGGATAAAAAAAAATAAAAAGGTAGATCAAACAACGCCTTTTTCCATCTGTGAAGATGTGCTCATGTATGGTGAGAGGATCGTAATTCCACTAACGTTACAGAGGAAAATTCTGAAGGAATTTCATACAGGTCATCCGGGCATTTCGAGAATGAAATCCCTTATGAGAGGATATGTGTACTGGCCTGGTATGGACAAGGAAGTTGAAAAATGTGTCAAGACATGCAGAGGATGTCAATTAGCAGCTCGAGATCCTCCAGTAAAAACGACGCCATGGCCAAAGACGGACCTACCCTGGTCACGTCTGCATATTGATTATGCGGGACCTATAAATGGTTATTTTTACTTGATTATTGTAGATTCTTTTTCAAAATGGCCAGAAATATTTAAGTTTAGACATCCAACAGCAAAAAACACTGTGAGTGCGCTTAATGAAATTTTTAGCCGTTTTGGAGTGCCAAAAACCTTAGTGAGCGATAATGGAACAGCATTTACTGCTCATGAATTCAAAGAATTCTGTGACTCACTAAATATTCTACATATGACAACACCTGTGTACCATCCACGATCGAATGGGTTGGCCGAAAAATTTGTAGATACGTTTAAAAGGGCACTTAAGAAAAATCTTACTACGGACACAGACGAACAATGTATTCAAACATTTTTAGCAATTTACAGGGTGACACCAAATCCTAATAATAATGTCAATTCTTCCCCGGCTGAGCTAATGTTTGCAAGAAAGATAAGATCTGTCTTCGATAGGCTGCTACCAGAGAAAAAGAAAGTTTTCAAAAAAGAAAACCCTTAATACCAAGTGCTTCTCCCCAGGTGAAAATGTATATTTCAAAAATTTTCAAAATGGACGAAATCAGTGGGTTGAAGGTATTATCAAAAAAAGGATTGGGAGCATGGTCTATACCATCCAAGGATTAAGTTTTGTCTGCAAAAGACACAGAAATCAAATACGTCCCAGACTGTCTCCAAATGTGGAAGAGACACCAATGGAAACATTGTGCGATATTTTTGATATACCAAAACCAGCGTGTGTACCGCAAACAATGAATATTTCGCCTGAACCGACCATACGGGCTGGACAGAAACCTTTACCCCGGGTAACGCTGACCAGAAGGAAAAGCGCAAGAAAGAGAAAAGTTACCAGGAGATTAAGCCCTGACCCTAAAAGGAAGAGGTATTTAAGCTAAAATCAGGAAGATTTCAGCTTCAGGGGGAGGTGTTGTGAAGGAACATAACTGGCTATACACCGGTTACAAACTGTATATATATATTGGACTGTTTGGCAGACAGCGGCAGACAAGCAGTCGCAGTAAGACGGATAGTCTTACGTGTTGATTATCAGACTTTCTTCCCCATACTTGTTACTATGTACTTCTATTTACCTTAGGCGAGCAGCCTTACGTTTCTGTATTATAAATAAACCCCATTACACATACCACTCGGTGTAACTCACGTTTGTCTTTATTTCCTAAGTATTTAGGAATATAACACTAAGCTTATTTCCTTTAATAATTACAAAAAACCTTCTCAACCACTGATTCACATGGTTAATGAGACACTACTTGCAATACTTCATTCAGATTCCTAGGCTTAACATTCAGAGGCAACATGAATTGGAACAAATACATTAAGGTAATTGCCAAGGCTGATGCGAATAAGGTGAGCTCTCTCTACCGAGCTAAAAGGTTACTCACACCTGAGAGTATCCTGTATCTCTACAAAGCCACTATTTGCTCATGCATGGAATATTGTTGTCACATCTAGGCTGGTGCATCTGCCACTAGTCTCTGACTCCTAGATAGGGTTAAAAAAAAGAGTCACCAACCTAATAGGTCCTGCACTGTCGGTCAAATTCCAACCTTTTGTCTCATCGACGAAATATGACATTCCTGTGCCTGTTTTACAAATACTTCAATGGTAAATGCTCAGAGATACTCAAAGCACTAATACAATCTCCAACGTAAATAACCCCGACAAACCAGACAAACAGCAAAATCTCACCCCTACACTGTAGAGATCACGAGATACCGTAAAGCCTTCTGCTTAAATAACTTCTTCCCTCAAACTGCTAGACTTTGGAATTCACTCCCAGACCACTTCTTTTCCTGACGGTACTGATATGCAAAAGTTTAAGTGTAATGTGAATTTTCGTATGTTGCCGGGGTTCAAATCTCTCGACTGACGTTAATTGTGACACCCTGCACTGATGATTCCCAAAAGGATGAAACACTAGTGTTTGTAGGTATTTAATAATTTATTATAGTAAATAATAATATCAGCCCCTATAAATAACTTGTTTCTTATCGTTGAGCACTTCCAGTTGTAATAAAGTCAGTCAACTTAACTAATACGTGCAGATTGTCACATAATTACAAAATAACTCTCTGATCGATGCTAAAAAAAGCATTTAATGAGTATAAATGTTTATTTCAAACTGTATCTCTTGCGATTCGCAGTAGCCTAGTAGTTCGGACTCTTACTAATGAAGCCAGACATGACTTCTGTTGCCGGAGTTCAAATCTCTCAACTGGCGTTAATCGTAACACCCTATACTGATGATTCCCGAAAGAATGAAACACTAGTGTCTGTAGGTATTTTATAATTTATTATAGTAAGTAATAATAATAATATATATATATATATATATATATATATATATATATATATATATATATATATACAATGAATATTCGTAAATACATTGAATATTGTTGTCAGATCTTGGCTGGTGTATCTGCCACTTTCACTATGATTAATGTCTGTGCAAAATTTTTTTAAAAATTCAAGGCATGGTTATTAAGAAATGTGCAAGCAAATGAATGGATGAACGATTTGGGGGAAATTTTACCCCTATAATGGGCCCTAGGGACGGCAACCAGAGTTATCCTAGAAAATCCATTCTGGCAAAAATTTACTTTAACCATGACTAATGTTTGTGCAAAATTTCAAAAATAAGGTTCAAGGAGTGGTCATTAAGAAAAGTGTGAACACCATGGATGGACAAACGATTTGGGGGCAATTTTTACTCCTCTCCTCCATTATTCAATCCTTCTCCACAATCCTCTCTTTCACCTCTGCCCAATGTATTCCTTTTGCTTGTTTTAACATGTTGAAAAAAAAAACACTGTAACTCGTTTACTGTAGCGATCACTTTTAGAAGTAACGCCTATCAAGAAAAATTGAATAGATCAGCTTTTCAAGAAACTTTGTCAGTCTTTGGTTAGTAGTTTTTAACTTTTGGCAGGACATACAAACACACGGAAAGCTGTGCTTTATATAACAGAATAAGATTTTAATGAAGTTAATAATTACAAGTAAGTATTACCATCCTCCTATATAGAGCCACTGCGCCGAATTGTATAAATATCTCGGTTGGTATCTGGAGGCGTGTTTAACTCAGTAGGGGAAGATGCACCCTTGAATCAAGGCAGAAAGCAACAGGAAACTACCATCTTTACTTGTCTTCCCAAGATTACCATGATTCTACAATTTCGAGAGCCATGGTTGCCAACGCTGTTAAAACAGCAGGGGCGCTGATGATGATGACATACAGTACCTTGTTTACCTAAATAGTCACCCATCTAATAATGACTAGGCACAACATTGCCTAACTTTGGTGATATAAGGAGAACTAGTGTGTCGACTTCTTTATGCCATATGTAGTGGAGGTTTCAATGAATGAATTTGAATGAAATTACCGCCATCGACCAAGGGAAGTATACACCGTATGATGATGTACGGAAGTGAAACCTGACCAATAAGAGTTGAAGACATGCGTTGCATGGAGAGAAATGATATAAGAATGATACAATAAATGTTTAATGTGAATATTAAAGACAAGCTCTGTTCTGATGAGTTCAGAATAAGATTAAATCTGGACAGTATAATGAGTATGTGTAGGAGAGGAGACTTTGATAGTATGGACACGTTGAAAAAGTGGATGAGTATTCTTGGGTTAGTAGATGTAGAACAGTTAAGGTAGCAAGTCCAGTTCACAAGAGAAGATCAGGGAAAACATAGGAGGATGTGATAAAAGACGGATAAATTCAATGGGATCCCTATTCAGAGATAAGTAAGTTTACGAGGTGCTTTAAATAAGTTTCCAGACTTGTACTGTACAGGCATTTAAAATTACTGTAGATTCTTGAAAAATCAGTATGTTACTGCTATACATCTTGTGAGATGACTGACCAATTTTTATGATTTCAGGTTCATGAACAGTTATAGCAGGAATTGGAATACACCCTACTAAAGCCTAATTGTCACAGCTGGTGAATTTCAAAAATGCAATCTGAACGTGAGGACACTTAAGAATGATATGCAATAAATGAATTCTTTTTTAAACTTGAAAAAAAATGCCACAGGAACGTACGGAATGCTTCAGACTGCTTTTGGACCATCTTGCATGAACCGAGAATCAGTTTCTGAATGGCATAAACAATTCAAGGAAAACAAGGAGTTAGTGAAGGATAATGAGAGGTGTAGAAGGAGTAAGGAAGTCAGAACATCAGAGTTGATTGGCCAAATAAAGAATTTCATGAATAAGGACCGTCATGTGTCTATAAAGACAATGTGCACAGTTTGATGTCAGTGTGGGAACTGTACACGCAATTATTCACAAAGAACTGAAGATGCAAAAGATCAGTCCACAACTCCGTTCTTGTCACAGACTATTTGACCAAGATGGGCATCAAGACAGTTTCTCACCCTCCCTATAGTCCAGACCTTGCTCCCTGAGACTTTTGGTTAATCCTTAAGCTCAAAGAAAACCTTAGAGGCTGTAAGACAATTGAGGAGATGAAAGAGGATGTGACGAGGATCATTGGCACACTCACACAAGAGGTCTTCCATGGGGCCTTCCGGAAGATGTTACAACGGTACAACAAGTGCATTACAGCTGGAGGAGATTACTTCAAAGGGAACGAGTTTTATGTGTGTACTATCAATAAAAGTGCCCATATGAATAAAGTCTGGAAACTTATTGAAGACACCTTGTAGAAGTCAAAATTTGTAAAGCCGTCGAACACATGCCCGCATGTAAAAACACATTAAACTGATGATGATGATGATGATGATGATGATGATGATGATGATGATGATGATGATGATAAGAAAAAGAAGAAAAAATACAACAAACCGTTTGGATACCGCTTGGTATTTGGTAAAACACAACAAAATGTTTGCAACCTGGAAATCCTGGCAAAGATTTGCTTTCTCTTTGGACGGTCATTGTTCCTGGCGGCTGCAGTCCGATTACTTTACCATAAACAGTCTGGCAAATTGGACAGGAAGGGCCAACTGATGAAAAGCTTTGGTTAATACAAGCAGAACAGAAGGAGTGGCCACATTTTTTTAGGGTCTTTCGGTCAGTAAAATCACAAAGACAAATGGTGCAGGTGTCATTTGGAACAGTTGGGTCAGAGGACACTGTATCGACAAATGCTGTTGCTGCTCCCCCTGTGGCTCCTAGCCCAGAAGAATTGTTTTGAAGTGTGTTCTTCTGAACATTGTCATTTTGGAAAAGACTTCCACTGGATGCAGAATTTTTCGATGTGCTGTTTTTCCTTTTTCGATTTGAAGATAAGGAGTTATTCACATAAAAACTGTTTTAAGATAAAAAGAAAACAAAAAAGTTATTTAAATATATATTAGAAAATAGCAAACAATTGTATGGTTTGGATTCCTCAGTCTACTGTTCTCAGCTCGAGTGTCATTTTCACGTTTCGATCGATGCAACCGTTGACCTTCTTCAGGTGTAGTAGTAGTTTGCGTGATCTAAATTTACGAATGATCAATACTCAGTTCAAAGATTCAGAACTGTAATAGAAAACCATATTGTATCACTGCTACATTCTGTTTTATTTTTTAATGGAAATTGCTCCAGACAAGGCATGAGGGCACTTGATATAAGGAGCAAAAACAAAACACTTCAAGACCCTATCTTGCCTTGATGATCAAAACTGGCTTCAAAACCTAATAGTGGATGCCCTTTTCTCTTCTCTGCAACCTCTTTCTCACAGAAGAGATGTTGCGAGCATGTCCCTGCTCTATCGTTATTTTCATGGCAAGTGCTTGTCTGCCCTCCAATCTATAGTCCCCACTTGTTAATCTTTCACAGAAAATACTCAACTAGCTATAACCACTATCTACAGTTTCCACCAATCTGCATATGTGCCTAAATCTAAATGCAGATTCCATGAACAAAGCTTCTTTCCTAGAACTGCCCGTTTGTGAAAACACTGTTTCACTGGTCTGCTTCCTGACTGGTTACAATATGGTAGACTAAGGTAAAAAATTAGTTAACAATAAGTGATATATGTTATCCAATCCAGAAAACAACAAGTTTGCTCCTTTATCAAAAACATTACTCATGAAATGTGAAGGCTAAAGGATGAAATAACAAAAGCAAGAATTACAAGAGTTTTTACTAAATATAAAATTTTTATAGATATACTAGCAGGTCACATGATTCTGATTGTGCCATATACCTGTGGTTGGTATTCCTCAGTAGGGGCGCTTCAGGTGATTAGCAATAAACTAACCCCTTCTCGAAAAGAGAAGGCAAATCCTGGGAGGGTGGACCTCCTAGAACTGCATGGGAATACATTATTTTGCAATCAACAGGGACAAGGTCATTACAAGAACGGTCTAGACCAATGGTTTCCAACCTTTTAAATATGGCAACCCATTTTAGAACAAGCAATCAGGAAGCAATTTCAATCCTTAAAATATCTTATATATACATTCATTTTTTGTACAACAAACTGCCGTATATTGAGATTATTGAATTATAGATTATTTATTCTATACCTATACATTCCGTAAATTGATGATTAATTTCAAAATTTATTCATTAAAAAATTCCAAAGCTGCTACAAAAATTAATTGCAAATCAATTCTAAATTATTCGAACACACAAATTTCTACAAGTATGAAAGTTATGAACTGACATTAATGAGATGACTAGTATTACAGTTTTAGCAAGCACTTTGTAGCAGCAGCAGCATGTGTCCAAGGCTTAAGATTTTGAAGATGTTTGTTTTGTAACATTATTGCTGATTGGTTGTAGCCGTCAACTTCCTTTCTGGCTTGTCCAATCAAACGCCATCTCTCTGGCGAACTGAACAAGTGACTGAGTTGAAAAAATGGTTAAACCCACGGCAAATCAGTCTTTTTCTTCCTGGATCTTGGACTGAAAACAACTCCACATGGCACAGACCTGTCACCCCCAACTTCTCTCTTGGGATTCAATAGAGCTCACCTGACCTTCAGGCTTGGGGTTCATCTAAGACACGAATACAAACAAGCCAACATGGCTGCCTCTGCACACAGAATTCAACACGGTACACACACATGAACTCTCTTTTTATCACAGGGCACTCTAATCGTTTGTCCCCGTCCATACATGGACGCATGCTCTGATAACCAGCTTCAACAGGTATCCATGATTATCATCTCTCTTTCAACAAGCACATTTCTCGGCTTTTCGAGAACCGGTTCTTGGCCTTTGGGGGGCCAAGATCAAAGTGTAGTATCTGTCCGGCAGATACTGCAAGCAAAGACCCTATGGGGGACCCCACAGATAAGACCTTGGTCAATGTAGGGGCAACCCTTCATACCAATTGTCACTATCCAGCTCCCCTACTCCCCAGGGAGTTGGTCCCCATTTCCCCCTCACTCCTCACATTAAAAATCGGCCTTGTGCCTAATTTGCTCGGTGAGGGAGCAAATAAATACCATATGTTACTACACAGGAACTCTTTCCACAACTAACCCTTTCTCAATACAAACCTACCAACAAAGATAATTAATAAATCTGTTATTTAATGTTAAGACTTTTGTCTTCATTTTTACAAATTTTATCCTGGGATCTGTTGTCGTTATGGTACACCTAAAGTTGTCCTCCACCTTTAATTGATTTTGATACTTGTTTTTAAGGATGAGAAGTTTAGAGAACGCTACTTCACATAAACAAGTTCTTGGGAACGGCAATAAATTCCTTATGGCTATCTTTAATATAACTGAGAATTTTTGAAAAATTTTGCCCAAAATTTTTGTAATTTTTTTTATTTAGCTTCCAAATTACTTTATAAGTCGATGAACTCGTCTTCTGCTGCTACAAGAACATCAGATACACTGGCATTGAAAGGTTGATTGCAAAGGAGAAAGATTTTAAACATTCATCAGGAAAATAACTTCTTATTTGAACAGTAAGATTTTCTAAATACGCTTGTGTCAAGCCATATAAGTCGTCTTAGTAGCTAATCATTGTCGATGAATCATGAGCGAGATCCAATCACTTCTAATGTCACTTTTTGATAACAATTGGATCCAGACTTACAGCCAAGCATTGCACATGCCCTGTCAGCACAAACTCTGCACAATTTCTTCAATTCAATCAAATATTCTTTGGTCAGTTGGATGTTTTTGTTTTATAGCATATCAACACTTTTCAGGTTATTTAATGCCAAATCCAGTTATTTTGAAGAAATATTTTTTAAAAGAATATATTTTCTTCAAGTCGGTTTCTATTTAACCCATAGTTGGGACCCTAACAGGTATTACCACTCTGGATCAGAGTGAACCTGGGAGCAATGGCAATTAAAGGGTGGCTCCACAATCCCCAAAGCCTGCAAGCTGGGGCCTCATCATCGGATATAGTTTAAGGTCATATCCAGGACCGAATATTCTTTGAAGAAATCATCAATTAAATATAAAATAACAGCAGTAATTGAAGTTTATGAAGGCATACAATGCAAGAAATCTTTAATTAAAATTTTTTTTATAATATCGAACATACGCAAGAAGTTGTGAAAAGTTTGTCAACTCAGTATTTTCATCATGCTGTATGTTGAAAAGTTGGATTTTTTTTTTAATTCTTGAATAATTTGACATAAAATATCCTAAGACATATCTGTTATCCTTCGTTTTATCGTATTGACACGGAAAGAGGCGATAATTTATATGCTGCATCAGAACCAATCATGAGATGTACGATATCTTTGATGCATGGAAAAATAAGATTCTCAGCTATTGTGGGTGATTTTTAGTATATGCTGTTTAATGCAACCGTGTATGAAGCTTTAATGGGGGCTAAAATTTTATTTTGAAATACTCCATTGCATCAAGCCAGCAGCTTTTGACATGAACAACTTTTGCTTAAATATAAAATCAATACTTTTATCTTTCAAGTCAGGCTGCTTAGTTTGGAGATGTCTTAGAAGTTTAACTGGTTTCACAAACTCATCAGCAAGAACTTCTAAACATACTACACACTGTGGTCTTTCGACATCTTCAATAACTATGACAATGAATCACCACTTTAAGAAATCATTCCTGTACCTTTTTTTATTTTACACGCATTTGTAAAGTGTTAAGAATCACTCAGGCAACCCTAGGTAGGTGGGAAGAGCGGCACTGGTGGCGTGACCAAAACAAATCAGAAACCAAACATGCAATAAATACAGAGGCAAAAGGCAAGTAGGCCAGGGAAAGGCAACATCACAGGTAAGTAGTAGGAAGAAGGGAAGGGAATGATGGCTGCTTGTTATCATCGCCTGTGTGATAATTCTTCCTCTCTTTCTCTCTGTCTCCCAAATCTGTCACAGCAAAAGAAGGCACCAACACTTAGTATATGTGCACATTATAATACTATATATATATATATATATATATATATACACACTAAAGCAATATTCCCAACAGGTACATTACATGTAATAAATTCAACTCATTTCACGGAAAAATACCCATCTACACTGACAAACAAATCTACTTTTGTATCTTTCTGCCCTCAGAAAACGTTTCTTACATTCAATAGTAAACCAAAACCTTGCCTTCATAATAAATTTTTTTGACTGTGTTTTATATAATATTCACATTTGGCTCAAAATCAATTGGTGACCCCATGGCATGGAAGTCGCAACCCCATTTGGGATTGCAACCCACAGATTAGGAAACACCAAAACCTCTCCTTCATAATAATGTATTTTTACCGTGCTTTATATAATATTCACATTCGACTCAAAATCAACTGGCGACCCCATGGCATTGAAGTTGCAACCCCAAATGAAGTCGCAGCCCACAGATTGGGAACTACTAGTCTAGACCCTGTTGATTTTAATGCTGACGTTCTAAGGCTGTCTCTCTCTCCTTCCTCAGGAGCACTCTGGAAAGCATTCAACCATCTGAAAATGAGAATGGAACAATCAATGGTTATTATGGTCAAATAAGATACAAAATCGACTTAACCAACTGCAAATGTGGAGAGGAGGACTATATAATGCAGCACATTGTCTGCGCTCTGCTGCTCAACCAATGCAGAGTATAACACTAAGGCAAACGACTGGGTAAAAAAGTGGGAAACTTGTATCGCACGCATTAAAAAGATGAAAAGAAGAAGAATCATTTTTTTTTTTAAACTAAATAATGGGAAGGTTTTCTTTTCTCATCAAATCTTTTTTGCAGTTCATATATTAAATCCATTGCTCTTTCAGCTTCTCATAAAATCGATTCTCTCTTTCGCTCTAAACACTTTCTCACACCCGAGGCTATTCTCTATCTCTACAAATCTACTATCAAACCATGTATGGAGTACTGTTGTCGTATTTGGGCCGGTGAATCTCCATCCCATTTGAAGGTCCCTGATAAATTGCAGAAACGTATTTGTAATTCTGTTGGCCCTCACCCTTTCATTTTCTCTGCAATCTCTCTTACACATGTAGTGTTGCTAGTCTCAGTCTTTTCTATAAATACTATTATGACATGTGCTCTTCAGAATTCTCTGATTTATTCTCTTCTTCCTTTGTTCCAGCTCATTTGACTTGTTGATCCAGTGGTCTTCATCATTTCGCTGTTTTAATACCTCATTGTAATACAGCGTCCTATTCCAGTAGCTTCTTTCCAAGAACTGCAGGCTTGTTGAAGTCTTTTCCTGTTGACCGTTTTCGCCTACCTTCCTACCTATAACTTTTGTCTTTTCAAGACTTAAGCCGATAGGCGTCTTTTGTCTTTGCAATAATCATCTTTTCTTTTTTTGTTAGCTCCTTAGATCAAGTGGCTTCATGCCTTGTCTCAAGTGATTTCCATAAAAAAAAAAGAAAAAACATGTCGTTCTGCTTTCCTTGATATTCTAAATTTGCTGCATTAAAAACAAGTGGAATGAACTATTCACATGTGTGCCTCAGAGCAAACAAATTTGTTTTTTTTTAATTTATTTATTCTTTTTTTACTCTTTTTTTCACTCCAACAAAGTATGGCCACAAGGGGCTACGTTTTGGAATCATGTCTAACTCTGGGGAGTTGAGTAGCAATATATCTGTTCACATTACATTTAAACCCATGAAGTTTAGTACAGTCAGGGAAGCAGGAAACAGGGAAGGAATTCCAAAGTCTAGCAGTCTGAGAAGAAACTATTACAGTAGAAGGCTTTCCGGCATCTAGGGATCTCAACAGTGAAGGGGTGTGATTTTGGTACTTGTCAGGTAAGTCAAGAGTATGTACGTCAAGAGGGCACTAGCACTATGAGTTCATCAGAACACATTGCATTAAAGTACTTGTAAAACAGGCACAGGAATACAATAGTGCGGTGATGAGACAGGAGTTGGAGTTTGGCCGATAGTGCAGGATCTATTAGATTTTCTTTTAGCCCCTGTCTAAGAGCGAGGTAGATGCATCAGCCCAGACATGGCAACAAGACTCCATGAAATTTCTGAGCAGTTTTGATATGCCAAAACAATGAATCATGTTAATGAACAAAGGTTACTTACCTGCTATTTCCTGTTACATTTGAAGGTGAAGAAAAATGAAGACTGAAGGTGGCTTGGATTTCATTGAAAAGTCTCCCACTATAAACTACAAAATGGATTTCCTTTGGAAACAAGCTTCTCCAGGATTTCAGTTCAGATACATAAGCATCGATACATTCATCGTGTTTAAAATATGATTTGCCTGCAAAGGGAAAAAAATTGTTTGAGACAGTATTATTTACACTATTTCATTTTAAAAAGTATTATTTTTCAAAATTTTATTTGCCCCAAACATGACACATTGCTTCTGAAATGTAATGGGCTACTGTTAATTAGGAGCCAGATTTACAGGGGGCACACTAATTAGGGAGGTGTGCCGTGAGATATTTGTTTAAATTGCTGCATGACAGTACAGTTCAGGAAACAAGGAGTAGAGAGGAAATTTCAAATGCAAACAAGCCAAGGAAAAAAGTTATTATAATAGAAACTTTGGTTCTTGTTTAGAATTATACTTATTTTAAAAAAAACAAAAATACAAAAAAAATTCTTTATGATGAAGGAACCCGTCACAGAACAAAGATGTCATATTTCAAAAGTCTCGTAAATTGATCAAGTAGTTTTTTTATGTTTAAGAAAATCAAATTTTATGGATGGGACAGGCGATATGCGCCATATTTTTTTAGGATGCATTAAAACTTAAAAGCGAACAACTTGATTCGACTAACAAGATTTATCTATTTTTCTATAAGTGAGAAATCATTGACGGCTGCCAAAAATACTTAATCGCTAAAAATTGTAAAAATTTACTTTTTAAATAATAAAAAAAAAACTACTCGATCAATTTAGATGATTTTGGAATATCACATCTTTGTTTCATTGTGAAAAAGTGGTGCACGCTTATTGTAACAGAGTGTCGATGAACAAGAAAATCAGCAGCAGCTGTAGAATAGCTGGCTAGCAGAAATATTAGCAGCAGAAATTTTAGTTATATTCAATTTAGCAATTTGGCCTTCGGGCCAAGATCAAAGTGTAGTATCTGTTCCGGCAGATGCTGCAAGCTATGACTAAATATGACTAGCTATGAATAGCAAAGACCAGATGTGGGGGCAACCCCACATGCCTGACCATTAACCAGCTCCCATTTCCCACCTCTCGGGAGCTGGTCCCCTTTTCCCCTTCCCCCTCCCTTCACTCCTCACATTAAAAATCGGCCTTGTGCCTAATTTGCTCGGTGGGGGAGCAAATAAATACCATCTGTTCTTCAGATGCTGCACTTCTATTTCTTGTTCTCTTTCGGTCGAGGAGAAATCCTTCACGACTGAGACAATTTTTATTTTTGTACCTTTTCTCCACGTTAAAAAACGACTCTGGTGTCTAACTCTGTCCCGTGGGGAGGCATAGTAAATAGGTATATTCAATTTAGCAAGTGTGCATGAGCTTACGTAACTAGAAAAGAAGATAAAAATACCCACATGGTCAATAAGAGAAGCAAAGTGTGTCTGGGGAAGATGGACATGTAAAAACAAGAGGAAGAAAGCGCTGGTTATGGCCGACATGAGGTGGCAGAGAGAGAGACTTTAAAAAGTACATATACGGCAGAGCATTATAAAACGTGTGTGCGCGAAAAAACTTTTGAAAGATAATGAAATGCATTATTTTGGAAGAACTACAAACAAGTATGGTTCCCCCTTGCCAAACTTTCACAAAAAAACACTCGTCTAGCTGAAACCACTATCAATAATTTCCCCCTTTCTTATCACTCTTTATCTGTGCCTAAATCTAAATGTAGATTCCATGAACAAAGCTTCTTTCTTAGAACTGTACACCTGTTTTCCTGCTTTCCAACTGACTACAATATGATCGTCTTCAAGTCCAACGTAAACAAGTTCTTGATGAGCCGTCCCCTTAAGTAATCCAATTTACAAAATTTCTACTACTAACGATTACTACGATATTGTCCCCTTGACCACTGTACACTCATTGACCCTTATCCTCAAGTGGCCTCCAGGTCTTGATAAGTGGTGACTCCTTTGTAAAAAAAGAAAGAAAACGTCTAAAATTTAAAGTTTCTGCTTAGGAGGTCTTGGGAAGAGATTAAAATTCAGGAGATCTTGCTTAATTGGTGTCAAATGGCTATGAATCAAATTTAATGCAAATCTGAAATATTTGGATTTATCAAATGGAAGGTTGTGCCCATATTCTGCCCACTAAAATAAATAAACTGTTAAGTTTTGAGACATTGTGTTGAACACAGATGGCGGTGTAGTTCAGATCAGTAACCAAGACGGTGACCAAGAATCAAATGCGGTCCGTCATGTAGGTAAGCTCTTAAGTTTTGAGATATTATTTTGAACAAAAGATGGCGGCGTAGTTCAGATCAATAACCAAGATGGCGGCGAAGAATTAAATGCGGTCAGTGACGTAGCAAATGGCGAACTGATTGAATCCAAAATTCGACGATTTTTATAATAATTTTGTGACGTTTTGATTGGTTGTTTAGCACAGCCGTTGGTTATAAAAGTGATTGGCGAATCCATTCGTCTCATACCCCCCATCACAAGTCAAAAACATTTTACATAAACAAACTGAAAATTGACAAACATTTATGAATTGGTGGCTGATGCACCTTATTAAAATTTTAAAAATACCGGATATATTTTCACAAAGAACTCCTGCCCTTTTTTTAAGCCTTGGCATAAAACTAAACTAAATTGGACATAGCTTACATTGTAACCCCTTACACAAAGTAGCTGTATTTCAAAATGCATAATAATCGATTAATTAGTTTAGAAGTGAATCCTACACATGCAAATAAATATATACACATCACATTAAAGTTTAAAATGTAAAAATCAAGTATCATGCTTCAATCATGCTCTAAACAGAAACATTCATTTTGAATGCGCCTCTGTCATATCAAAGGACCTACTGTTGTTTATTTATTTACTATTATCCTCATCTTCTAGTTGTTGTTTCATGACGTTTCGGCCAACTATTCTTCTGGCCTTCGTCAGGTGGTTAACCATGATGAAATAGGAATGCTGAATCTCTTAACTGTATCTTCAGTAATTACTGCCTTCCATAGTTGTTGTTATCTCACCACGTTTTGGCCAACTAAGTCTCTGGTCAACTTTGGGTAGAATTGAAACTACTGACTTCAGATAATGCTC
This sequence comes from Euprymna scolopes, assembly GCF_053919585.1. NCBI lineage: Eukaryota > Metazoa > Mollusca > Cephalopoda > Sepiida > Sepiolidae > Euprymna > Euprymna scolopes. Next base: position 38,918,037 of record NC_136504.1, on the reverse strand, counting down.
ACTTGGAATTATAGAGATTCAACGTCTCTATCGACTGCGCTATGAGCCCATGGTAAATTAAATTGCTAAAAAAGAATTCCAATTAATTAAACCTACTGTTGATTTTATATGCTTGGCCTTACTGCTTGTGTGGTAATAAAACTTCTCAAATGCACTTGTGACGTTAAGTTCTGTAAGATGTAAACTCTAGTCAAAATCGCCTGTTCTTTCTTTCATCGGATTTTCTGATTATCGATACTTATCAAAGACATTCCGATACAAAACCTATCTAAGAACACTGCCAGACACATAAAGTACCTTCATGTGGAATTTCAGTTTAGTATTAAAATCGCTAAAAAATCGTAAATTTTGATTTTCTTAGTTTAATAAAAATATCTTGATCAACATACAAAATTTTGGCTAGAGGGATATTGACGCACTTGTGATGTTAAGTTCTGTAAAATGTAAACTCTAGTTAAAATACATAGGTATATAGGGGTTTGATGGACAAGGGGTAGTAATTTGGGGGTGTTAAACTAACGTAGGTGAATTTTAATTAGCTGGGGACTTGAGACAGATCAGGAGCAATAAGGAATAGAGGGGGATAATATAATGTGGGGGATGGGTGGTGGTGATGATATATAGAGGACGTATAAAGAAATAGCTGGATGAACGGAAGGGTAGACTGCTTAATTCAGTGGGAGGAGGGATACAGTTAAAAATGGATAAAACGGGTGATAAAAGTTGAGCAGAGTGCAGTGAAATAAAATAAAATAAAATAAAATGAAATAAAATAAAATAAATAAAATTAAATAAAATGCAGTAGATAGTTTAAAAAATTGAAAAAAAATCCAATAAATAAAATATATATATGAGTACAGGCAAAAAATAAGTTAGTTAGTTATTTAGTTGTTTTTGTTTTACAGCATATCAACCCTTTTCAGGTTATTTAATGCCGAATCCAGTCATTTTGAAGAAATTTTTTTTTAATAGAATATATTTGAGTTTTTTTTTTTTTTCAAGTAGGTTTCTATTTAACCCATAGTTGGGACCCAAACAGGTACTACCACTCTGGGTCAGAATGGACCTGGGAGCAATGGCAATTAATGGGGTGGCTACACACTTCCCAAAGCCCACAAGCTGGAGCCTCACCATTGGATATAGTTTAAAGTCATATCCAGGACCGCAAAAAATAAAAAGGAGAGGTAGAGCGATACAAACATAGTATAACATATATGTAAGATGGAGGAAAACAAAAGCGATAAAGTACAGGAACCTAAACTAAAATGAAGTAAACTGGAAAGTAAAGAAATACTAATATAAATACTACTAAGATATATAGCGGCACTGATGAGTTGTGATACAATGAAACAGGACTGTATGTCGATGACTACAAATATATATATATCATAAATTAGTAATTTAAATTCTATGATGTGAAATGGTTAAGTTTCAAATCTAGAATTTTTATTAAATGCAAGACAAAGAATACAATTCAAAAAGTATATCTCTTTAACCTATAGGTTTTCGATGTCTACCCATCTCTTCAGAGGATAAAATTAGCAAAGGGAGGAGGAGATGGGTAGACATCGAAAACTTATAGGTTAAGGAAATATACTTTTTGAATTGTATTCTTTGTCTTGCATTTAATAAAAAGTCTGGATTTGAAACTTAACCATTTCACGTCATAGAATTTTAATTACTAATTTATGATTTATTTGCTCTATCTGGTATATTGAGCAATTTTTTATTTAGCTGGGATTGTCTTTATAAACTATTACAGCCAATAGTATTTTGTTAGACCAATAATCACTGGATTTCCATAACAGTAGATCTATTGCATTACACAATTCTGAAGAATATATATATATATATATATATATATATATATATATATATATATATATATATATATATATATATATATATGAAGGCTTTCTAATCGGATTATATGCATAAGAACTATTTTGAATTTCGGATCAACTTGAGAGGATTTTCATGCAAGCTGAAATATTATGCGCAGTTTGTTTTTAAATATATTTTTTTTACATATCTAACATTTTTTCACTCTTTATTTTTCAATTTATAACTACAATAAATTGCGATTTCACTTAATGCCTTAACTAGCAAATTCTAGCATTGCTACAAATATAATTTGCTGATTTCTTTATGTCCTCTGATGAGAAGAATAACAAGAATAGCATTCTTTGAAACTCTGCGGAATAAGGACTTTGTAAATTGTTTTTTGGAGTATTCAGTTGAACAATAAGTTTGATTGTAAAGTTCAACTTACAGTTTTAATTTTCTTTCTCTTATAACAAGCTCTACTCTCTATTGTGTATTGAGCTTTTTTCATTCGGTTGGGATTAAATTTTCTATATATAAATACTGTTATTTATATTAGTTTGAAGTTTACCATTGTGTATATCAGGTAAACACTACATCTCTTTGTTTTCATTAATATATATATATATATATATATATATATATATATATATATAATATAAAGCTGTGTGTATGTGTGTGTGTGTGTGTCTGGTCACAAATAGGCTCCTATGTGGTTGACTATTTTAAAAAACTGATTACATATAATGATAGAAGATGTATCGAGACACAGGAATGGGTATGTTTGATCTGGCAGAATGGTGGTTCATTAAAATTGTGGGGTCTGCGTTCGTGCCTGGTCCACAAAGTATGGAAATAAAAAATTAATATAAAGCTGTGTGTATGTGTGTGTGTGTGTGTGTGTCTGGTCACAAATAGGCTCCTATGTGGTTGACTATTTTAAAAAACTGATTACATATAATGATAGAAGATGTATCGAGACACAGGAATGGGTATGTTTGATCTGGCAGAATGGTGGTTCATTAAAATTGTGGGGTCTGCGTTCGTGCCTGGTCCACAAAGTATGGAAATAAAAAATTAAAAAAAAAAAACGTTTACAAGTGTTTTTGATATAGATGTACATAAGAATACTTATAAGTATGTTTTAACTTAAATAGGGATGGTATAATAAAATTGTGGGTTCTGCGTTCGCACTTGGCCTCCATAGAATGGAAATAGGCACAAACTTTAATAAAGACTTTTCATATCTATTTGTGTAATTATACTTTGATAATTATGTTTCAGTTTGAAGAAATATGGTATAATAAAATTATGGGGTGTTCGTTCACGCCTGACCTTCATAGAATGGAAATATGTCACAAAGTTTAACAAGGTTTTTTAATAAAGATCCACAGAATATTGTGATAAGTGTTTCAGTGTGAATAGGTATGGTATAATAAATTATGGGGTTTATCTATTTTATTTTTACTTTCATCATATTTTGCTTTGGTTTTGATACCCCCAAATTCGAAGCCATCTCTTTACAACCCTTCCTTTTTATAACCTATCATACTTTAATAAATCAGAGTCCATTTTCTGTAGGCTGCTTTTGAACCCAGTCAACGACTGGTACTTTTGCTAGTATATATATATATATATATATATATATATATATATATATATATATATATATATATAATATATTAGTTATCTTTTTTTATTTGATATTGTTTAAAACAAAATCTTCCACTGCTGGTAGTAATTATAAAATAATCAATATTTATTTATTTTTAACTACCACTAAAATTAAAATCTATAGATCACCCCCTTACACATGTGTTTTTATGTTTAAGATATATGCACATTGTACATGGGTTTTTATGATAATTAGGACAAATGAATTTATTTATAATTAAATATTTACACATTTATAAAAAATCGGACTCCATCATTATATCGAAATCAGGAATTTAATACGGAATAGGTAATTATATCAGAATCATGGAAAATATTAGAATCATTTCATCACTACCATATATATTTGAGGACTGTTTAAAAGATATATCACATACTAAATATATATATATATATATATATATATATATAACTACTTCATTTATTCACATAAAATTATACGAAAGTATAGATTTATGCGTGAACTTTAAGTATTTACTTCAAAAGTGCTCAATACGTAGGTAGAGCTAGTTAGTAATTTATAAAATATATATGGCGATTAAGCTACACTGAATATTCTGCGTTTCATCCACTATAGGATTCGTCAGGCTTATGCGCATAAGTCTGACGAATCCTATAGTGGATGAAACGCAGAATATTCAGTGTAGCTTAATCGCCATATATATTTTATAAATTATTATATATATATATATATATATATATATATATATATATATATATATATATATATATATATATATATATATGACTACTTCATTTAATCACATAAATTAATATACGAAAGTATAGATTTATGCGTAAACTTTAAGTATTTACTTCAACAGTGCTCAATACATAGGTAGAGCTAGGTAGTAAGTTATAAAATATATATGGTGATTAAGCTACACAGAATATTCCGCATTTCATCCATGCTAGGATTCATCAGGCTTATGCATCAGGATTCATCAGGCTTATTGACATAAGCCTGATGAATCCTAGCGTGGATGAAACGCGGAATATTCTGTGTAGCTTAATCGCCATATATATTTTATAACTTATTATATATATATATATAGTGTGTGTGTGTGATATATTGTTTTAAAAAGTAAGGAAAGGCATGTATCTTTAAAGCAGTCCACAAATATGTTTCCAAAAGGGTTGTATGTTTGACATGTTGGACTTATAAAAAAAACGTATATTTAAAATTTACAAACCTGTTCCGATAGCTGGAAATGCTAAGGAAATAAATTTTTCAGCCTTGGCTTTCTTCAAGCAGGTTTGCATCACTTTCCGAACAGCTGCCACGTCAGTGACGTGTGCATTTTTAAACGTGACGGCAACTGTATGGATGATCTTCTTAGAAGCAAGACGGCCGCCGCCAGTAAGCAGGACTTCACCAAAATCTAATCTCTTCTTTTGGGTGGCATTGATCTTTCTGTTGATTTCCTGCACAATATCATTGCCAGCTCTGTCCAATATTACCTTGTTGAGTCCATTTCTATTTGATAAAGTTGAATTTCCTATGTTAACCACAGCATCTAATGGGACAGTGGTGATATCACCCACGTAGAGGTCGACCAACGTACCATTAGTGAGATGGAATAATTTCCTTCTTAACATCTGAAACAGGAAATAGTTTTACACGTTTTAGTTTATAGCAGAATCAAATTTAGGATGTAAAAAGTTTGAAAAAAAAAAAATTGGGGGGGGGGGAAAGAAAATGAAGCAAATGCTGGTTTTCTGTTCTTAAATTTGCAATGTTATTGTTTTTTTTAAATTTGCAATGTTATTGTTTTTTTTAAATTTGCAATGTTATTGTTTTTTTTAAATTTGCAATGTTATTGTTTTTTTTAAATTTGCAATGTTATTGTTTTTTTTAAATTTGCAATGTTATTGTTTTTTTTAAATTTGCAATGTTATTGTTTTTTTTAAATTTGCAATGTTATTGTTTTTTTTAAATTTGCAATGTTATTGTTTTTTTTAAATTTGTAATGTTATTGTTTTTTTTAAATTTGCAATGTTATTGTTTTTTTAAATTTGCAATGTTATTGTTTTTTTTAAATTTGCAATGTTATTGTTTTTTTAAATTTGCAATGTTATTGTTTTTTTTAAATTTGTAATGTTATTGTTTTTTTTAAATTTGCAATGTTATTGTTTTTTTAAATTTGCAATGTTATTGTTTTTTTTACATCATTTTAAAACTTTACATTCCATTGTAAACATATTTGCATGTATTTCATTTATTGAGATTGTCGGACTGACTTCCTCATCTTGGTTGTTATAGTCACAACGTTATAGTCACAACTGTTTGTTAGGAGTCCCGAACCCAACCCTTTATTATTATTACGGGAGTACCGTGTTCGGACTCCAGCTAGGCTCTGGGACATAGTTGCTGATTTTCTGTTTTGAATGTTACTTTTCACAGCCTTCGTTCAGGATTGAACTCAGCACCTTTGGGTAGCTGTAAACTTTGATACAACTTTGATACAATGTCTAGTGGTCCTAGACGTTGTATCAAAGTTTACAGCTACCCAAAGGTGCTGAGTTCAATCCTGAACGAAGGCTGTGAAAAGTAACATTCAAAACAGAAAATCAGCAACTATGTCCCAGAGCCTAGCTGGAGTCCGAACACGGTACTCCCGTAATAATAATAAAGGGTTGGGTTCGGGATCACACACACGTTTCTCACTTTTATAGATATATAGATATACAGGTCAAATGTCACTTTTGTAGAGATAACTTCAGTTCTGTTAACACAGACCCGGCGCCCAACTCCACCAAGAGCTTGTCTTTTCTCCAACCATCTCAGCTGCTCCCCAAGTGGATCTGAAGTGGTACCCTACAGTAAATCTTGATACAGCTTCTTCCGACGACATACAAAGGCTCTGATCCTCGGTGGTGCTTTAAACACAGTTTGGCATTCGGTGTTGAACTTTGGATTCTTCTTTATGGTTCCGAAATTCGAAAATTGAAATATTGAATTTTAAGTGAAATCAATGGCATCTACTGAACTGTCATGTCACAGTAATGAACATATCTAAAAATTATGAAAAACGATAAATTAGAAAATGAATTATTATTGAAAATAGTTTTTGAAGAAGAAGAAAAAAACAAAAAAAAAACAGAGTTCTAGTTGTAACAAAAGGGAGGTAAATATTTTCTGAAAACTGAAAATCTTCGGCTAATTTTGAAAAACTTAATTTTCGCTAATTGTCTTCAAAAACTATTTTCATTAATAATTAATTTTCTACCTTATAATAATTTTTTTTAGATATATTCATTAGTGTGGCATGACAATTCAGTAGATACCAATGGTTTCATTTAAATATTTCAATTTTCCAATTTCACTACAATTGTGAACACTCAGCGATCCCTAAATAGGGATCTCCTTGTCACATACGGGTCGATCGTCGGTCACAGACCCCAAGGTGACCTGTGTTCGTTCTTCGCAGAGAACTCTTCGCAAAATCCCTCGGTGCAGTAGAACTCATTGATTGATTTGGTCAGAGTCGATTTCACCTTCGGGTTGATATGCCGCTGTCACGCTGGTAGTGAATAGATTTTCGTGCACACAAAAGAAAGACAGACTCAGATATATCTATTCTACTTGTTTAATTCAAGTTAGATATACAAAATATGATATAAACTTCTAAGTTTATATCATATTTGTTCAGTTGTTGATTTTTGACAAAACACTATTGAGTTCCAATTAGATTTAATTACTCTCAGTTTTGCGGTGGTGATGGATGGGAAGAGAGGGGAGCGATGACGCTTCAATTAATATTATATTCGCTCAAAACTGTGCTCCAACTGACGATTTTGGCGCGGGGACTCGCTTACATACGGAGGTGTTCGGGTAGGTTCGGTTGCTCCTTAGACCAATCGTCAGTAAGCATGTCATCTCAGGGGACTCCCCATGTGTGTGTATACCTGTGAATCTGCCAATTTCTCAGGCCCCAAAGGTCAAGTTCATCACCTCAATTTCCGTTACCTATTCAAGATGACATATGTTGCCAGTTTTCCACCAAACAATAAAATTTATATGTCAGTTTCATGAAAAATAATAAAATTCATAACTTAACTCTTCCTTTCCGCAGGGTTGGTTGCTGTTGTCCAGGTATACAACAATACTTAACAATAAAACAATCATATCTACCTGGCATTCTCCGATGTTTCAGGAATCTCAATCTCCTTCCAATGGGGAGTCCTACCGCTCCCAGAGACGGTAATGTCACACAATAACAAAGGACTGAACTTTTGTTCTGTGCAAACTCCTAACTTGGCTCATATTGTAACCAATGAAGACCTGCATCTAGTATGACCTTACTACTTTGTCCCCTTCTCTTACTGGCCCTATTCTCCCCTGACCTGAACCCGCTTGACTACTTCGTTTGGTCATACGTTGAAAACATCACCAACATGACCTCCCACAACACCAAAGCCAGCCTGATTGCTGCCTTTCGCCAAGCTCTTGCCAACGTTTGTGGAAAAGGCATGCTCCCAGTTCTGGACCTGTATTAAGCTGGGTGATGAGGCTGAAGGCGGTTACATTGAATAGATATTAGCTCTACTACATAATCAAATTACCTGAATTGACTTTTTCTGTTTCTGCTTTATCGTTATTTTCATGGCAAGTGCTTGTCTGAGCTCCAATCTATGCCCCCACCCCTGCTGAAACCACTATCAATAATTTCCCACACTCTTTATCTGTGCCTAAACCTAAACGTAAATTCCATGAACAAAGCTTCTTTCTTAGAACTGCACGCCTGTGGAACTCTCTTCCGTTTTCCTGCTTTCCAACTGACTACAATATGGTCGTCTTCAAGTCCAACGTGAACAAATTCTTGATGAGCCATCCTCTTAAGTAATCCAATTTACCAAATTTCCACTAATGGTTACTGACATGTTCCCCTTGACCACTGTACACTAATTAACCCTTATCTTTGAGTGGCTTCCAGGCCTTGATAAATGGTGACTCCTATGTAAAAAAAAAAAAAAGGTTTTAAAATAAAGCTGTAGTGTTGTTTTCTTTAGTGCAACACTTTAATCGTTTCACCTTGCATTTATGTATTATTTCCAATAGGAATATCCTTCTCCTCCACTCCTCTTTTATTTATATATGAATGGAGATGACTCAATAACGTTGTTTTAAATATTAGAGCGTGACTTTGGTGTGCTATTCTACAGGTTAACTTAGAACTGATTTAATTTTATGATATCTAGGTCAAATGTCACTTTTGACAATAACTTCTTTGTCGATACCAAAGAAACAAGCACAATATAGGTTTATAAAAAGTTCTGTTCAGACTCCCTACTTGGCCCTTGAATATAGCCGATGAAAACCTGCATTTAATATGACATTGACGTTGAAAAACGTGGTCAAGTTTGACATTCTGATGGAGTCTCAATTTACATTATTAGGTGGTAGAGGTACCCAGTCTCACAGTTGACCTGTTCTCCATCTTTGTTGCAACCAGGAAATCAGATAAAAAAAAATAAAAAATAAAAACATAATCCGGCACACCAATTTTTGACTCCCTACCTTGAAAATGGGGAATCGTCTAGAAAAAAACTTATTCTGATTTCTGTTAAAATTGTAAGAGACATTAGTAATCCTAAGAGGTAGTCCTCCAAGACATTACCTTCTCCTATAGTTGTTTACTGTCGTGTTGTATTTCTGTTGTTTTTAATTTCATCTTGGCTATTCTTAATTTCTTGGAAATCAATTGTGGATGTGTGCATTGTCACCCGAACTTAACGATAGTGGTAGGACTGGGAAAGGGCGTTTTTTTTTTGGGGGGGGGGGGTATAAGAAGACATTTGAAAAAAAAAAACATATTTACTATCACGTTTTTCAACCTTTTACATGTAAACCTCTATTCATGGATCATTAACTTTTCAATCTGCTGTTTCTGAGAAATGGCCGCTATGCACATGATTTCGTCATGCACATAAATTCAGTATTTTAATTATATGTCCTTAAAATGCTATCCGCTTTGAAAGTGGGTTATTATTACTGCCTGTTGGCTTAGAAAAAGCTGGTCATTTCATGTTAGATTTATATGCAAAACTAATCCCCCCATAATAAATTCTAACAATTTTTTATTATTGTTTTTTGTTTCAAGCTATTAGGTTGGTGCAAAAATAATGTCGTTTTTTGACGTTCAACTTCAAAAGATCATGACTCCTTTCATACTAAACTTTATTAATCAAAATAAGAACCATTAGAATCGACACATTTTTGCCAACGAGAAACAAGTTTATTTATCTCATTAGCATAGAAATCCAGAGTTCTGGAAGCGATGAAGTCACTGAAGGCCGATTCGCCATCATTTCGGCTTTTAAAGCATTTTTCGCACAGGAAGTTGTCAAGATGCTTGAAAAAGTGATAATCAGTGGGCAAGAGGTCCAGTGAGCATGGCGGATGAGGCAGAGTCTCATAGCCCAATTCGTTCAGCTTTGGCGGGGTCAGTTGACCAACATGCAGGCGAGCGTTGTCATGGAGAAGAATTGGTCCCTTCATATTGACCAATCTCGGCCGCATATGTTGGAGCTTCTTGTGCATTTTGTCAATTTGTTGGCAATACTTCTCTGTCGTAATTGTTTTGCCCAGACTCAAGAAGCTGTGATGGCTGAGACCGGCCACAGACCATCAAAGAGTCACCATAACCTTTTTTTGGTGCAATTTAGGCTTCGGGAAGTGTTGTGGAGCTTCTCCAACATCCAACCACTGTGCCGAATGTTGCCAGTTGTCGTAGAGGATCCACTCCTCATCATACATCACAATCTGCTCAAGAAATGGATCGTTTTTGTTGTGCAGACGGAGTGTAGAAGACACCTCAAAACAACCATTTTTTTTATTTATTATTGTTCAATTCATTCGGCACCCATTTATCTAACTTTTTTTACTTCCCTACTTGCTTTAAATGGCAAACGACTGTTGAGTGGTCAACTTCAAGTTCAACAGCAGCTTCTTGTGTCGTTTTGTGAAGATCGGCTTCAATTAAGGCTTTCAAATGTTTGTTATCAACCACAGTCGGCTGGCCACGACTGTCTTCATGTTTGAGGCTTTCTTCATCATTGAGAAATTTCTTGAACCACTGTTGTGCCACATGTTCGTTAGTGGTTCCTGGGCCAAGCACAACATTGATATCATGAGCTGTCTTGGAAGCTTTTCGGCCTAGTTTGAACTGGAACAAGAAAATCGTGTGGATTTGGATTTTGTCCATGCTATCAAAAAGCCTGCAAAAAAAAATGAATGATGGGATTAAGAACAGTAACAAATAACACGATTCGATAATGCGAAAAACGTGCTTCAAAATCATATATAACATGGCTATATATATATATATATCAATGAATTACTTCAGAAATCATATATAAAAGTAACATATGTGAGAAAACGATATCGTTTTTGCACCAACCTGATATTTATATGTAAATTGCCTAAAAATGTACAATTTTATTTTTGTGTGTGTGTGTGTGTGTGTGTGCGCAAGAATTAGTATGCAGCGTAAGAGTACAATTTTGCCTATGATTTTTTATCAAAAAGAAATTGCCAATCAATTTTTAAAAGGTAAACATAAAAAGGTGCTCGTATAGATCAGCCACCGTGGCTGTCTATAGTGACTCAATGAAATCAGTTAACGATTTATACGATAACAATTGAAAGGTAGCCACTAAAAATGAAAGCAATTTCCTTCACTAAAAACATTTACACTGTGTATATATATATATATATATATATATATATATATAAGGTGAAATTGACTTTTAAGGGTCCCTAAAAGTTAAATGATCATACACAAAATGACTGACTTACAATATGAAAATAAAAAAAAACATAAAGCAGACAGGGAGTGAAAGATGTAAAAAGAAAAACACCATTGCCACCCAGTATTAGGGTTAATGTTAGGGTTAAGGAAGAGCATGTTCTTTTTAATGATGGTTAACACTTATGCAAATATCATAATTCCATTAACATGACAGTTTTTTGTATTATTTGGATACATCGGACTACTGTTCTCATCTTGAGTGTGATTTTCACAGCGTTTCGATCGATGTAACCTCCGACCTACTTTGGGTGCATCTCATCAAACTCAGAAATGTTTCTGTCGAACTCAAGAATATGGATAGAATTATGAAGGGAACCCTTTATTTACTTCACGGGGGTAGTATGCTCTTCTCCCGTCAGCTATGACTATATAGAAGTTCCAAGTAATTCACAATTGTATTTTTCGGTCGCCCACACTAAGAATTGAACCTTCAACCTTCAGGAGAATATCACTTTTACAATTGATTTTTCCAAGTACTTGGAGGTTACGTTGACCGAAACGTGAAAATCACACTCAAGATGAGAACAGTAGTCTGAAGAATCCAAATAGTATGAATAATCAATTTTCATCTCAAAAATTGGGAAATGCCAGTTTTTGTTAGATCACCAATGTTAAGCGATGTTGAGCTAAGCCAGTACCAGATAGAATACCAGTGAGAGGACAGCATAATCTCTGAAAAATAAATAAATAAATACAGTCCTGAAAATGTTTTTAGTACAACCAGATAATCCACACGGGTTGACATAACAAACGTGCCAACCCTTTTGGGCTGAAATTTTGTTTCCTTCCAATCATGTAGCTAGGCTCTATGGAGAGAATATGCAATTTGCTTTTTAATGTGCTAAGAAGGCCCAGTAATCAACATGGCAGCCAAGTATATGATTTCAAATCGATTTAAAGAAAATAAACATTAAATTTAAATTTAATTAAACAAACACACGCCTTTTCTTTAAATTTATCACTAACCCTAAGTCCGAGTGACAATACGAAAAAAATAAAATAAAATAATACCATCTGAAATGATAGATACAACGTTAAAAGTCAATTTATAATTTCATCTATCCTTAAAGCTCAATTTTACCTAAATATAGCAGGTACAACGTAAATAAACCAGTATTTTTTCCTCGACCCCTTCCCCCCAAAATTTCTTAGGGCTTCATGCCTAAAGCTGTTATTTATGTTATTAATCCTTTATTGTTGTAATGTAACCATTGCTATAGTATTGTATTAATTTCATGCGCAATAAATTAAATATACTATTTGTGGGAATTATGAAAGTGCTTATTTCGTTCCTTTAATTCGGTTTCCTTTTTACACATTACACTACTTCCGGTTCAAGAAAGACTCCAACCACAGCCAGACGCTCCTTCGAAATAAGAACGAAAATCGGAGGCCGCAAAATTGAATCTCCAAGCAATGTTATCTACTTAATTGTCATGTCACAATTAGTTAAATATTACTGCATTGCATTATGACATGTGTTTTCACGATTTTAAAATTCATTCATCCGCCAGGTAAATGCAGCTATCGGAATACCCTGATTTTTTGGACGATTTTTTAGCGGTGATTTTGCCAGGGTATTCCGATAGTCACATTTACCCGTCCATCCACCATTATTTTGGTGCTAGTGCAGAGAATGATCCGGATCCGCGCTAGTTTTTAAATCGTATTTCCAAGTTTAATGATATGCTTTTTTATTCAATTGTAAGGTTGAAGTATAGAATAGGTACAAAACACCCTCCCCGTATTAAGAATGGCTTTTTAAATAGTAACGTTATTATTTACATCCGGATCACTCTCTGCACTAGTAGTACCATTATTTGGGGGGGGGGGTAAGAAGACAAACTGCAATTATTGAACCTGCAATTTTCTTCGAAGACTATTTCATCATTTTTCGTAATCTTTGGATATTTTACTAATTTCAACATAACAATTAATACATACCATTGGATTTAACTGAAATTTCGTTTTTCGTTCCTATTCCGAAGAAACCCAGACTCCATTTTGTAAAAGTCTCGATTATTCTACCAAATGTGCAAATATGGTAGACTAAGTCTACCATATTTGCACATCTCAAACGCATTTTACGTAATAATAAATCGATTTTGACTCGAAATACTTCACCATTTAATAATAATACAAAAAAAAACAAAAAAAAAACAAAACACCAGTTTTATCATTTATACACATTTTGGTGCTTGCTTGAGTCGACAGATCGATTTTTTTTAATATGTTGTTTTAAGCACAAACAATATTACTTACTAAAATGTCATGTCGAAAATAGTAATATAACCAAAAATTACGAAGATTATTCATTGAGTAGAACAACAACTGCTATTGTGTTTTTAGCGAAAAATAAAAAGTATCGCTTATCGGCTACAAATGTCGGAAGCCATTAAAGTAGCGAAAAGAGGGGATGCCCCCTGTATTCGCAATATTCAAAGTGTTCACATCTCGGGAAAATGCAAGTTCGCCAATCCCCCCCCCCCTGTTCTTTGACCGAGAAGCGACAATTTAGAGAAACGGCGCAGAAGAGTTATGAATTTTATTATTGTTTAACAGACATATAAATTTTATTGTTTGGTGGATAATTGGCAGCATATGCCACCTTGGGAATAGGTAACGAAAATCGAGGTTATAAACATGGCGCCGTTCGTGTAATGCAAACATGCCTAATTTTTTACTTTTTTTTTTTTTAAATTGCAGTCTGTTTGATTAGGCCGCTGATCTCAACATCTGCCAGTTTTTTTTTTTTTTTTTTTTTAGGGAAGAGAGAAAAGCGTTTAATTTTGTGTGGTTGACTTTCGTCTGTTATATTATTTTATATGGGTAGCCATTTAAACAAATAAACACAATAGAAAATGAAAATCTATATATATGTATATATTTATCTTTTTTCGATTTGTGATTTACCCATAGAAAGAATTGCGCCTTTTAGTTTTTGTGAACATTTTTTTTTTTTTGCTTTCATTTTTGTGTTGTTGTTTTTGTTTTTTTTATTAACAAAATTGTCTATTCCAGTTTTTAAAAATGAAACTTGTCAAATAATTTCGCCGAAAATGGTATATAATTATCCACTTGTCATGGCCGAGCGGATTTGCCTCTAGCAACAAAACAGGATGTTCATAAACACACAATTGCTTTTCCACCTTTCATTATTAAACTGGTGCTATCCCAGGTATTATCTTCTCCGTCGGGAGAGAAAAAGTTGTTTATTCAAACTGCCACTTATGTCGTTGAGTAATAGTAAAGAAAATATAGAAGAGTACGTCGTATACACTTTACAGAACGGAGATGTCATATTCCAAAAATGGCCCTCTTGCACTTTAGGCAACTGGAAATTATGAAGATAGAAAAGGAACAGCAGTCGTCTGACACCGGTTGAAAGAATGCAATTTGATTGGATAGAGAAATTATGACGTCATTACTATGAAATATTGATAAAAATTGAAATTATTGGAAAAGAATTTAATAACTAAGTATTTAATAATTAATAGCATTTTTAGAATTAAAATTTTTTTTTAAGTTAAGATAGAATTTAAGAATAGAAATTATTGTAAAAGAATTTAATAAGCATTTAATAATAGTATAAAAATAATTAATGGAGAAGCATTTTTAAAAGTTAGTCATTTAAGTAACAATTCGATAATTGATCGCTGATTTATAGTGAACTATTTTACTTTTATTTTAAATTTAAAAAAACGTTAATTAGTTCTCCAGTTAAAAGAATTTTTCAAAGTTCAGATAGAATTTAAGAATTGAAAGTATTGTAAATAAGTATTTAATAATAAAAATAATTAATGTAGAAGCAATTCGATCGCTGACTTATAGTGAACTATTTTACTTTTATTTTAAACTATATTTTATATTAAATTAAATATTTCCGCGTATAATAATATGTATCAGAGAACAATATCAGTTATAATTATCTTTGGTTGGTTAAAAAAAATCTGTTTTATACTAAATAAAAAAAAAGTACTTTTGTATCATGCATGTATTTATTTATTTCTAAAACTATCATTTATTTAAAAAAAAAAAATTGTTTTCTAATACTGTCAATTTCAATATCGTATCTTTTTATCATTTTTAATTAATTAAAATTTATGGCCCGGAGGTTTTTTTGGTTGGTTTATAGATGGAGAAGGGGTGAAGGAAATGAGGCCATAGAGGTCACAACAAAGAATACATTTAATTGACAACGTTGGAAGTATGTAGAATCTGTGCCAGTTGGCACAGTTTAATATTCAAATTTAAAATCGTTAAATACAATTTAGGCGCGCAGTGCAATTGATTGTTTCGGCGCGTTAAAAAAATGAAAAATGACACCCACGCAAATTCCGGCGTGACCTTTATATACCAAAGGTGCGGACATAGTTGAAAGCACCCCATGTGATGTCTTCCGTCCAATGGAATTCCTCCTAGGACATATTTTAAAACTGATTTTCTAGAGCTTGTTTGGAGCCGATCAAATCATATATAAACATGCACAAACACAAAATCTATCTCTTTAGTCTCTTAGCCTTTCGAGCATTCTTTCGTCTCTTTGAACTCTTCTGACTCATTCAACGCTTTCTCATTAGGACTTACCACGCGTGAAAACATCAATTATTTCATTTCCACTGCTCCGCGCATTAATACTCTCTTTTAACAGACGAACATTAATATTGTCTCTTACATATTTGAACATTCAAAGAACACAAAAAAAAGAGACTCTCCCTCTTTCATATGAACTCAAAAAAAAGAACTCTGAAATATTGAGAACTATGTTTTGCTTGTTATTGTTTGTTATTTCTATTCCGGAAATAAACCTCCGTTTGTGTTGGACATAAGATTTCTTATTTTCATTTTTTATTTGTGGAGGAAGTCAGTTCCCAAAAAAAGGCCAGGCGACCCCCACAAGTTGGTGACCCGACGCAGAAATCATATGCACAACGGAATCTTATAAGCTATTAAACAACTATGACTCAGCGGCAAAAGCGACAATTTTTTTTCGACCACAGTTTCAAGCTCCGCGTCCTCGGAAAAAGTCAGTTGACAGTTTAAAGGCTTTGAAATCACTTTCGAGCGAAGAAAACAAACATGGAACCTTCCTGTGTTGAAAACCCTCTGGCAACGTTAACGGTAAATATGCCAGCATTTAATCCTACCAACATAAAGACCTGGTTTATCTAAATCCAGGCCCTTTTCGACGCAAAACGGATAACGTCTCAACGAACCAAATACAGTTACTTGGTGGAAAAACTCCCGGCAGACGTCGTCGAAGAGGTGGCGGATTTATTGGAGAATGTACCAGAAGACAACCCATATGACGAACTTAAGGAGGCCATCTTACGACGGACAGGCTTTTCAAACGAAACCAGGTTACGCAATCTTTTCACCCAAGTAGAATTGGGAGATCGCACTCCGTCACAACTTTTGCGATACATGCGTACATTGCTAGGGACAACAAAATGTCCGAAAATATAATGAGAAGTCTGTGGCTGGGTAAACTTCCAGACACAACAGTACAAATCCTAGCACCACAACGGAAGAGACAAATATTGAAAAACTCGCCGATATGGCAGATCGAATCCATGAAAATCTGAGGCACCGCAAAGTAAACTCAGCACAAGCACAGCAGAAACAGATGTGCGACGACGATATATCAGGACTAAAAATGACGGTCGAAAATCTCACTCGACAAGTGCAGGAATTAATGCAAATAAACCATCGTTACTCATTTAATAAACGATCGAACTACCAAAAACGAAGTCTTAGTAGAGGTCGAAGCAACACACGAGAACGAGCGAACAAAATCTGTTTTTACCACAAAAAATTTGGCACACAAGCTCGGCGTTGCACTTATCCTTGTTCTTTTAAAAACAAGAATCAGGGAAACGATTATTCCGGCCAGTAGAGACGACGACTGTTGCTGGATTTTCCACTAAAGGTCGTCTATTTTTTATTCGTGACAATAATCACGGATATAACTTCTTAATAGACACTGGAGCTGAAATCAGCGTGATACCACCTCTACGTAAACAAAAAGCTATTCCACAGCCTTACCACCTCCAAGCAGCTAATGGCACACAAATACTGACATACGGTGAAAAATATTTAGACGTCAATCTCGGCCTGCGCCGCACATTTCCGTGGATTTTTACCATAGCCAACGTGACGACACCAATAATAGGAGCAGATTTCCTAGCATGGTTTAATCTATCGGTAGACATGACTAGTCGCACACTGACTGATAACCAAACAAAAATCGTAATTAAAGGTATCACCACAAGATACCAGCCTACTGGGATTAGTTCTGCCTTACCTGAAGAGACGTACATTCGTCAGCTGTTTCAAAAATACCCACAACTTACTCAGCCATTCAAAGTCACGGATAATATTAAACATAATGCAAAGCATTATATTAAAACGAATAGACAACCCGTCTACGCCACCCCCAGACGTCTGAAGCCGGATAAGTACAAGATCGCAAAAGACGAATTTCAACGCATGTTGCAACAAGGAATTATCCGACCTTCCAAAAGTGCGTGGTCATCTCCTCTACACATGGTACAGAAAGCAGACGCGACAACATGGCGTCCATGCGACGATTTCAGGAGATTAAATGCACAAACTGTACCGGATAGATACCCTATCCCACACATTCACGATTTTGCAATCGGACTGCAAAATGCCACGGTATTTTCCAAACTGGATTTAGTAAAAGCGTATTACCAAATACCGGTGGCGGATGAAGATATCCACAAAACAGCACTGACCACACCATTTGGACTTTACGAATTCGTCAGAATACCATTCGGACTTAGGAACGCTTGTCAAACCTTCCAAAGGTTAATAGACGAGGTTTTTAGGGACCTTCCATTCGTATTCGCTTACGTGGACGATGTCCTAATTGCTAGTAGAAACCTCGACGAACATAAACAACACTTGGAACAAGTTTTTCAAAAACTGTCCCATTACGGTTTAAAAATAAACTTGGACAAATGTATTTTCAGTCAGCAAGAAGTAAACTTCCTTGGACATTCAATTGATAAGGATGGTATATCACCATTACCCGAAAAAGTAAGCGCCATTACGGATTTTCCACAACCTACGTCTGTTAGACAAGTTCGTCGCTTCATAGGTATAATTAATTATTACAGACGATTTTTACCCAACTGTTCCACAATCCTTGCACCGTTAACGTCATTATTGAAGAACAAAACGAAAAACCAACAATTAAAACTGGACGGATCAGCTTTAAAAGCTTTCCATCAAGCTAAAACTGCCTTAGTCAATTTCACAAAATTGAATTATATTAAGGACAGCGAAGAATCGAAGCTTACACTTACAACAGACGCGTCAGACATAGCTGTAGGAGCAGTTATACATCAACTGACAGGGGATACAATGACCCTTATATCGTTTTTCTCAGCCAAACTGAGCAAGACACAGACAAAGTACAGTACCTTTTCAAGGGAGCTATTAGCAATTTATTTGTCAATTAAACATTTTAGACATCTGTTAGAAGGAAGAAACTTCTGTATTTACACTGACCATAAACCGTTAACATATACACTGCATACGCATGTAGATAAATATGGTCCAAGAGAAATCAGACACCTTGATTATATTGCCCAATATTCCACAGACATCAGATACGTCAAGGGGCAAGAAAACATTGTGGCGGACGCATTATCACGAGCTGCAATAACTTCACTAAATTCCAGTTCGTTAACTATGGAATTAATTGCACAAGAACAAAAGACGGACAAGACACTCACTGACGTACAACAGAAAACGTCTTTGCAACTGAAGGAAATGCCCATACCTTTTAGTGTAACAACACTTTATTGTGATACAGCAAAAGAACAACCGCGTCCATACATACCGCCAAGCATCAGACGACATGTTTTTCTACATTTTCACAATATGTCGCATCCAGGCAAACGAGCCACCATAAAAATAATAACAGACCGCTTTGTTTGGCCGAATATGAATGCAGATATTCGAAATTGGACCAAGACGTGTGTATCCTGTCAGAAAAATAAAATACACAGGCACATGAAGTCACCGCTGTGCACTTTCAGTGCGCCTGATGCCAGGTTCACCAATATCCATGTTGACTTGGTGGGGCCATTACCGCCCTCAAAAGGACACACCCACATTCTCACCATAGTCGATAGGTTCAGCAGATGGCCAACAGCCATACCCGTGAAAGACACATCGGCGGCGACAGTAGCTGGAACAATACTAAAAGACTGGATAGCAATTTTTGGAGTACCGTCAATACTCACAACGGACAGAGGTTCGCAATTTCAATCGAAACTCTTCGCAGAGTTCAACCAATTGTTGGGAACAACCCACATAAAGACTACTGCTTATCACCCTTGCTCAAACGGCCTCGTCGAACGCTTTCACAGACAGCTAAAAACTTCTTTGGCTACGAGTCTTAACAATGCGGACTGGTCAGATAATTTACCATTAATCCTATTAATGATCCGAAACACAATAAAAGAAGACTTACAAAGCACACCAGCAGAGCTAGTTTTTGGATCCGTAGTCACACTACCTGGGCAGTATTTTAATGCATACACAGATATTTCACCCACGGCTACATTTGTGACGGAATTAAAGAACAAAATGTCTTCTCTCAAATTTACCCCCACCAGGAGGGCTGACAAACAAACATATGTACCGAACGACCTTCACACATGCAAATTTGTGTTTATCAGGAATGATATGGTCAAAAAAGCCATTTTGTCCAAACTACACTGGACCATACCAAGTTTTGGACAGAAGTGAAAAATATTTTACTGTCCAACGGAAAGACAGGAAAGACAACATCGCGATCGACCGAATTAAACCAGCATACATTGAGGAATACCCTCAGACAATTTCCCCACCAGAACAAATTCCCTTAGAACATGGGAGTCCAGCAGAAAATGACGAGGACACCAAACCCACGACAAAAACGGGTAGGAAAGTCCACTGGCCGAAACATTTCAAGGAATACATTACATATTGAAAAAAACTTCTTTTTTTTTCCAATCTGGAGGGAGTATTTGTGCCAGTTGGCACAGTTTAATATTCAAATTTAAAATCGTTAAATACAATTTAGGCGCGCAGTGCAATTGATTGTTTCGGCGCGTTAAAAAAATGAAAAATGACACCCATGCAAATTCCGGCGTGACCTTTATATACCAAAGGTGCGGACGTAGTTGAAAGCACCCCATGTGATGTCTTCCGTCCAATGGAATTCCTCCTAGGACATATTTTAAAACTGATTTTCTAGAGCTTGTTTGGAGCCGATCAAATCATATATAAACATGCACAAACACAAAATCTATCTCTTTAGTCTCTTAGCCTTTCGAGCATTCTTTCGTCTCTTTGAACTCTTCTGACTCATTCAACGCTTTCTCATTAGGACTTACCACGCGTGCAAACATCAATTATTTCATTTCCACTGCTCCGCGCATTAATACTCTCTTTTAACAGACGAACATTAATATTGTCTCTTACATATTTGAACATTCAAAGAACACAAAAAAAAGAGACTCTCCCTCTTTCATATGAACTCAAAAAAAAGAACTCTGAAATATTGAGAACTATGTTTTGCTTGTTATTGTTTGTTATTTCTATTCCGGAAATAAACCTCCGTTTGTGTTGGACATAAGATTTCTTATTTTCATTTTTTATTTGTGGAGGAAGTCAGTTCCCAAAAAAAGGCCAGGCGACCCCCACAAGTTGGTGACCCGACGCAAAAATCATATGCACAACGGAATCTTATAAGCTATTAAACAACTATGACTCAGCGGCAAAAGCGACAATTTTTTTTCGACCACAGTTTCAAGCTCCGCGTCCTCGGAAAAAGTCAGTTGACAGTTTAAAGGCTTTGAAATCACTTTCGAGCGAAGAAAACAAACATGGAACCTTCCTGTGTTGAAAACCCTCTGGCAACGTTAACGGTAAATATGCCAGCATTTAATCCTACCAACATAAAGACCTGGTTTATCTAAATCCAGGCCCTTTTCGACGCAAAACGGATAACGTCTCAACGAACCAAATACAGTTACTTGGTGGAAAAACTCCCGGCAGACGTCGTCGAAGAGGTGGCGGATTTATTGGAGAATGTACCAGAAGACAACCCATATGACGAACTTAAGGAGGCCATCTTACGACGGACAGGCTTTTCAAACGAAACCAGGTTACGCAATCTTTTCACCCAAGTAGAATTGGGAGATCGCACTCCGTCACAACTTTTGCGATACATGCGTACATTGCTAGGGACAACAAAATGTCCGAAAATATAATGAGAAGTCTGTGGCTGGGTAAACTTCCAGACACAACAGTACAAATCCTAGCACCACAACGGAAGAGACAAATATTGAAAAACTCGCCGATATGGCAGATCGAATCCATGAAAATCTGAGGCACCGCAAAGTAAACTCAGCACAAGCACAGCAGAAACAGATGTGCGACGACGATATATCAGGACTAAAAATGACGGTCGAAAATCTCACTCGACAAGTGCAGGAATTAATGCAAATAAACCATCGTTACTCATTTAATAAACGATCGAACTACCGAAAACGAAGTCTTAGTAGAGGTCGAAGCAACACACGGGAACGAGCGAACAAAATCTGTTTTTACCACAAAAAATTTGGCACACAAGCTCGGCGTTGCACTTATCCTTGTTCTTTTAAAAACAAGAATCAGGGAAACGATTATTCCGGCCAGTAGAGACGACGACTGTTGCTGGATTTTCCACTAAAGGTCGTCTATTTTTTATTCGTGACAATAATCACGGATATAACTTCTTAATAGACACTGGAGCTGAAATCAGCGTGATACCACCTCTACGTAAACAAAAAGCTATTCCACAGCCTTACCACCTCCAAGCAGCTAATGGCACACAAATACTGACATACGGTGAAAAATATTTAGACGTCTATCTCGGCCTGCGCCGCACATTTCCGTGGATTTTTACCATAGCCAACGTGACGACACCAATATTAGGAGCAGATTTCCTAGCATGGTTTAATCTATCGGTAGACATGACTAGTCGCACACTGACTGATAACCAAACAAAAATCGTAATTAAAGGTATCACCACAAGATACCAGCCTACTGGGATTAGTTCTGCCTTACCTGAAGAGACGTACATTCGTCAGCTGTTTCAAAAATACCCACAACTTACTCAGCCATTCAAAGTCACGGATAATATTAAACATAATGCAAAGCATTATATTAAAACGAATAGACAACCCGTCTACGCCACCCCCAGACGTCTGAAGCCGGATAAGTACAAGATCGCAAAAGACGAATTTCAACGCATGTTGCAACAAGGAATTATCCGACCTTCCAAAAGTGCGTGGTCATCTCCTCTACACATGGTACAGAAAGCAGACGCGACAACATGGCGTCCATGCGACGATTTCAGGAGATTAAATGCACAAACTGTACCGGATAGATACCCTATCCCACACATTCACGATTTTGCAATCGGACTGCAAAATGCCACGGTATTTTCCAAACTGGATTTAGTAAAAGCGTATTACCAAATACCGGTGGCGGATGAAGATATCCACAAAACAGCACTGACCACACCATTTGGACTTTACGAATTCGTCAGAATACCATTCGGACTTAGGAACGCTTGTCAAACCTTCCAAAGGTTAATAGACGAGGTTTTTAGGGACCTTCCATTCGTATTCGCTTACGTGGACGATGTCCTAATTGCTAGTAGAAACCTCGACGAACATAAACAACACTTGGAACAAGTTTTTCAAAAACTGTCCCATTACGGTTTAAAAATAAACTTGGACAAATGTATTTTCAGTCAGCAAGAAGTAAACTTCCTTGGACATTCAATTGATAAGGATGGTATATCACCATTACCCGAAAAAGTAAGCGCCATTACGGATTTTCCACAACCTACGTCTGTTAGACAAGTTCGTCGCTTCATAGGTATAATTAATTATTACAGACGATTTTTACCCAACTGTTCCACAATCCTTGCACCGTTAACGTCATTATTGAAGAACAAAACGAAAAACCAACAATTAAAACTGGACGGATCAGCTTTAAAAGCTTTCCATCAAGCTAAAACTGCCTTAGTCAATTTCACAAAATTGAATTATATTAAGGACAGCGAAGAATCGAAGCTTACACTTACAACAGACGCGTCAGACATAGCTGTAGGAGCAGTTATACATCAACTGACAGGGGATACAATGACCCTTATATCGTTTTTCTCAGCCAAACTGAGCAAGACACAGACAAAGTACAGTACCTTTTCAAGGGAGCTATTAGCAATTTATTTGTCAATTAAACATTTTAGACATCTGTTAGAAGGAAGAAACTTCTATATTTACACTGACCATAAACCGTTAACATATACACTGCATACGCATGTAGATAAATATGGTCCAAGAGAAATCAGACACCTTGATTATATTGCCCAATATTCCACAGACATCAGATACGTCAAGGGGCAAGAAAACATTGTGGCGGACGCATTATCACGAGCTGCAATAACTTCACTAAATTCCAGTTCGTTAACTATGGAATTAATTGCACAAGAACAAAAGACGGACAAGACACTCACTGACGTACAACAGAAAACGTCTTTGCAACTGAAGGAAATGCCCATACCTTTTAGTGTAACAACACTTTATTGTGATACAGCAAAAGAACAACCGCGTCCATACATACCACCAAGCATCAGACGACATGTTTTTCTACATTTTCACAATATGTCGCATCCAGGCAAACGAGCCACCATAAAAATAATAACAGACCGCTTTGTTTGGCCGAATATGAATGCAGATATTCGAAATTGGACCAAGACGTGTGTATCCTGTCAGAAAAATAAAATACACAGGCACATGAAGTCACCGCTGTGCACTTTCAGTGCGCCTGATGCCAGGTTCACCAATATCCATGTTGACTTGGTGGGGCCATTACCGCCCTCAAAAGGACACACCCACATTCTCACCATAGTCGATAGGTTCAGCAGATGGCCAACAGCCATACCCGTGAAAGACACATCGGCGGCGACAGTAGCTGGAACAATACTAAAAGACTGGATAGCAATTTTTGGAGTACCGTCAATACTCACAACGGACAGAGGTTCGCAATTTCAATCGAAACTCTTCGCAGAGTTCAACCAATTGTTGGGAACAACCCACATAAAGACTACTGCTTATCACCCTTGCTCAAACGGCCTCGTCGAACGCTTTCACAGACAGCTAAAAACTTCTTTGGCTACGAGTCTTAACAATGCGGACTGGTCAGATAATTTACCATTAATCCTATTAATGATCCGAAACACAATAAAAGAAGACTTACAAAGCACACCAGCAGAGCTAGTTTTTGGATCCGTAGTCACACTACCTGGGCAGTATTTTAATGCATACACAGATATTTCACCCACGGCTACATTTGTGACGGAATTAAAGAACAAAATGTCTTCTCTCAAATTTACCCCCACCAGGAGGGCTGACAAACAAACATATGTACCGAACGACCTTCACACATGCAAATTTGTGTTTATCAGGAATGATATGGTCAAAAAAGCCATTTTGTCCAAACTACACTGGACCATACCAAGTTTTGGACAGAAGTGAAAAATATTTTACTGTCCAACGAAAAGACAGGAAAGACAACATCGCGATCGACCGAATTAAACCAGCATACATTGAGGAATACCCTCAGACAATTTCCCCACCAGAACAAATTCCCTTAGAACATGGGAGTCCAGCAGAAAATGACGAGGACACCAAACCCACGACAAAAACGGGTAGGAAAGTCCACTGGCCGAAACATTTCAAGGAATACATTACATATTGAAAAAAACTTCTTTTTTTTTCCAATCTGGAGGGAGTATTTGTGCCAGTTGGCACAGTTTAATATTCAAATTTAAAATCGTTAAATACAATTTAGGCGCGCAGTGCAATTGATTGTTTCGGCGCGTTAAAAAAATGAAAAATGACACCCATGCAAATTCCGGCGTGACCTTTATATACCAAAGGTGCGGACGTAGTTGAAAGCACCCCATGTGATGTCTTCCGTCCAATGGAATTCCTCCTAGGACATATTTTAAAACTGATTTTCTAGAGCTTGTTTGGAGCCGATCAAATCATATATAAACATGCACAAACACAAAATCTATCTCTTTAGTCTCTTAGCCTTTCGAGCATTCTTTCGTCTCTTTTAACTCTTCTGACTCATTCAACGCTTTCTCATTAGGACTTACCACGCGTGCAAACATCAATTATTTCATTTCCACTGCTCCGCGCATTAATACTCTCTTTTAACAGACGAACATTAATATTGTCTCTGTTACATATTTGAACATTCAAAGAACACAAAAAAAAGACTCTCCCTCTTTCATATGAACTAAAAAAAAAAGAACTCTGAAATATTGAGAACTATGTTTTACTTGTTATTGTTTGTTATTTCTATTCCGGAAATAAACCTCCGTTTGTCTTGCACATAAGATTTCTTATTTTCATTTTTTATTTGTGGAGGAAGTCAGTTCCCAAAAAAAGGCCAGGCGACCCCCACAAATCTGACTCCATGCAATTAAAGACAGACGAATATTGAAGGTTGAGAACCGGTTTTATTTATTAATGACAGTTTTAATTAGAAGAGGCAAAGTGTTCGTAGGATGGAATGTGATTTAACAAAGGAGATGAATGTTTGTAAAATTTTTGTAGGTATGTAGGAATTGACAAGGAATGAATGTTTGTAAAATGTTTGTAGGTATGTATGAATTGACAAGGAATGAATGTTCGTAAAATGTTTGTAGGTATGTATTAATTGACAAGGAATGAATGTTTGTAAAATGTTTGTAGGTATGTATTAATTGACAAGGAATGAATGTTCGTAAAATGTTTGTAGGTATGTAGGAATTGTCGAGGAATGAATGTTCGTAAGCGTACTTATCTTTTCGGATGATGGGTGTGGTAAGTGAGTGGCCGGTCGTGCTACTGTCAGTGATATGTGTCCTGGCTTTTAACTTGGAAGCGGCGACTTCTTTCATCAACAGCTAGCAGCACGGCGTCTTCGCCTCCTATGTTTTTCTCCTTTTTTCTTTGGTTTGTGTGACTTAGACATTGTTTAGAATTGAAGGTGTTTGGCCCATAACATGAGAGTGTAGTCGGCTTCAGTTCACTGGTGCCTTATTTCTTTTTCTTCTTCATCTCTTTAGGTCGGGTGGGAGAATCTGTCCGTGTGTTCACTGACGCAGCAGGGCGAATCTCCTCTTCCTTCTTTTTGGTCCCCTCATTTTATAGTGGCAAACCGGCTCCCAGTGACTGTGATATTTGAGGTGTTTATTTTAGGCATGGAGCTCTGCCATTGGTCGATAATTATTTTGTGGTTATCTTATTTTTTTCTTCCAGAGCGGAAGCGATGCGTGGAGCCATGTGCTAAAGACGATTTTTCATTTTGTCTCTCATGGTGGATGCGTTAACATCCGGTTCACTGCTAATTCTCATCATGTTCCCACAAATTACGCATAAAAATTGTTTAAGAAATTGTTTATATATAAAATGACGTCAATTTCTCTATCCAATCAATGGCATTCTTTCAACCCGTGTCAGACGACTGCTGTCCCTTTTCTATCTTCCTAATTTCCAGTTGCCTAAAGTGCAAGAGGGCCCCAAAAATTACATAATTTGATTAATGATTAAGTATTTTTTTTATTTATTCAAGAAAATAAAATTTTATGACTAAGCGAGTTGCGGTGTTTTTATGGAATTTTTATTTGGTTAAATAACGCGAAATAAGAAAAATGAAGTTTGTAACAGATCGATTTTTTTAATATGTGGTTTAAAAAAAAAAAAAAAACAGCGGTACTTCCGTATTATAATAACTAAAAAATATTGAATTTCAAATAAAACAAATAGTACCTAAGTAATTACCAGGTTTCAAATAGACTAACATATTAAAATATTACGAAAAACGATAAGGTAGAAAAATAATTCTTATGAAAAATGAAATTTGTGAAATCACGCTTACTAAGAAAAAAAGTTGACAAGGGAGGTAATTAAGTTCTGTTGATTACGTCACGTAATGGACGTAATTCAAAATGTCGAACAAATTTTATTTCTTATCTAAACTTTATAGAAACCTGTTTTTCATTAATAATTATTTTTCTAATTTTTTATGGAACCGTTTTCCATAATTTTTGGATATGTTATTTATGACATGACAAGTACGTAGATACCATCTCTTTTACTTCAATTAATTAATTTAATTCAATATTTTTTCGTTATTCCAGAACCACCAAAACAACTAATTACTTAAATGCCATGTCGAAAATACTAATATATAAAAAAAAAACGTAAATTCATTCAGTAGAAAATGATTTATAGGTAAAAGTAATGTTTCCGGAAAATTGTGGGAAATTGCATTTTCCCTAGATGTGAAGACCTTGAAGATTGCGAATATAGGGAACATACTTATCTTCCTTTTTTCCACTGTAATGCCTGACGTTTTGTGTTGGACCATAGTGATAGACTTTTTTTTACTAAAAGCACAACTGTGGCATGACTGTCTCAAGGAGCGGTAGAGCTCCCCATTGGGGGAAGATTGAGACTCCCGAAACACTGGAGAATGCGGGGCAGATATGATTAAGCATTGTTGTATGCCCGGATAACAGCAACCAACCCTGCTGAAAGGAAGAGTTATGAATTTTATTATTGTTTAACAGACATATAAATTTTATTGTTTGGTGGATAATTGGCAGCATATGCCACCTTGAGAATAGGTAACGAAAATCGAGGTTATAAACTTAACCTTTTGAGGCCTGAGAAATCGGCAGATCACAGGCACAAACACAGGGAATCGGGAATTCCTGGGAATGACGTACTGATTGGCGATTGGTCTAAGGAGCAACCTACCCTACCCCTATACCTCAGTACATAAGCGAATCCCCGTGCCAAAATCAGTGAGTTGAAGAAAGTTGGCGCAGAGTGGAAGCTGAGCCTTGAACGAATCTAATACTAACTGAAGAGTCGTCGACACTCCCCTCTCTTCCCATCTATCACCACCGCAACTGAGAGTAACTAAATCTAATTGAGACTCAATAGTGTGTTTTGTAAGGAATCAACAACTGAACAATTGTATATAAGTTTATATCATATTTTGTATATTTCACTTGAATTAACCCAGTAGAATAGAGATATCTGTCTGTCTTTCTTTTGTGTGCATGAAAATCTGTTCACTTCCAGCATGGCAGCGGCATATCAACCCGAAGGTGAAATCGATCAACGAATTCTACTGCGCCGAGAGATCTTGTGAAGAAGTCACTGCGAAAAATGAAACCGACATATGTAACAACGAGATCCTTTATTAGGGATCGCTGAGGGTCCACATCTGGAGCAGGTGACCTGAAAAGGCCACACAATAGCAGTTGTTCTGCTCTATGGATTTTCATAATTTTTGGATGTATTACTATTTACGACATGACAAGTAAGTACTGTTATTTTTGCTTAAAACCACATAGATCTGGCGACTTTATATAAAGACGCTTGTCGAACTACTATTCAGCCTCGCTCGCACACAGCACACACACGCAGACAATGCACAACACCCTCAAGTTTGAGACATATATGGTTGTTGCTTGTTATTTCCAGCAGTTGCATGTTTAAGCTTATAGGTGTGGATATCGGCTTCCTTTCTCTCTCTAGTTCTCAATTTCTCTCTCTGTCTCTTTCATCTGGGACGTCATGCGGTATGGATGTGTGAAGATTTTCTCCTCCTGGCTTTCTTATAAAACATGTCTTGTACCAGTTGCCCATAATCAATTCACACGATTTGTAAGTTACATATTTTTGGTGAACGTTGTTTCTTTATTGTTGTTTGTCCATTAATTTTACCTTTTTTGACGTGGTAGACAACATTAAATGATGTCCACTACAAATAGTGACCTAGCGACGTGATATTGACTTGCAACTACTCTGAACACACTCTACAATCCTTCAGGAAGATGGCGATTCCCACGTGGTGACAATTGCATTTACACATGTTTTTCTCTTCTCTCTCCTAAATGTCCGTCTGTCACGTGATTTCTTACTACATGTACGCCCCAAATTAATACCTCAATAATACATATATTTTAGAAGAAGTAAAAACTCAACCCAAAACTCATTGGATGCTAAACTCTTTTTTTTTTCTTATTTTGCCATGGAAGAGACCATAGCAACACTGCGACATGAGGGAATTGTTAAGTCTTGAGACATTGTGTTGAACAAAGATGGCGGCGTAGTTCAGATCAGTAACCAAGATGGCGACTAAGAATCAAATGCGGTCCGTCGCGTAGTTAAACTCTTAAGTTCTGAGATATTATGTTGAACAAAGATGGCGGCGTAGTTCAGATCAGTAACCAAGATGGCGGCGTAGTTCAGATCAGTAACCAAGATGGCGGCGAAGAATTAAATGCGGTCCGTGACGTAGCAAATGGCGAACTGATGGAATCCAAAATTTGACGATTTTTATAATAATTTTGCGACGTTTTGATTGGTTGTTTAGCACAGCCGTTGGTTATAAAAATGATTGGCGAATCCATTCGTCTCATACCCCCCATCACTGTGTCTTTTCATTCTGTGCTATGTGTTATACTACGAGCGATTTCTCCTTTCTGTCTCTTTTCCTTTTATTTTTCCTCAACGCCGATTTTTTTTGTGTGACACTTTCTTTTCCTGCCTTGCTGCTGTTATTTTTTAACAGTTTTTGGACTTTCCGTTTAACCGTTTTTTAAACGGTCCGGCTATGGCCGTTTCTGCGAGCCAGACGCCTGTTGTCATCACCATGGAGACGGAGAACGTCGCAGCCACTACACCAAACCCGTGGATTAAACCCCCAAAAGTAGACATTAACGTTTCTCAATTCATTGAGAAGGCAAAACAATGCC
Organism: Euprymna scolopes; assembly: GCF_053919585.1. NCBI lineage: Eukaryota > Metazoa > Mollusca > Cephalopoda > Sepiida > Sepiolidae > Euprymna > Euprymna scolopes. The sequence continues at coordinate 38,887,821 of NC_136504.1, read as the reverse complement.
TAGATCAAGTCACTGATACAGGACTAATTGTTAACATCCCGAAATTGGAGGAAATAAGGGAAAGGTGCCTAACACTATTCATGATAGACAGGAAGACCAAAAACGTGATAAGAGCAACAGTAGACATCATCATCAAGGGTTACAATACATGGAGTGCACTCTATTTCCCAAAGAGAAATAATTACTCAGCAATACATCCTGAGGACGGAATACTTAAGGAAACGACGCACAACAGTCTCCGTCTTCCATGTACCACACCACATAGACGGCAAACACCTTGGCGCCTTTTTCCTGAAGTTTGGTGAAATGGTCCACATAGAAGTTGATGAATTCCACGGTGTCTGGTCGTTTGACATACTCTTGAACAAGGAAGATTTTATAAGCATCCCCTTCTTCCTTGAGGTGGGGGAAGAAAAGTTGCCCATCATAGTGGCTGGCAGGCGACCTACCTGCTGGAACTGTAGTGAGATCGGACATCTTACGTTTGAATGTACACTCAAAAAGCCTACACCTAACGCGAAGAAGCTAATCGGCCAACACTTGGGAACTAAAACATCACAAAATGTTCCCAATCAACCCACCATCAAAGTGACCAAAAACGATGAGACCCTCAGAGGAGAACCCTGGCAGATCGCCCCTGGGAAAAATACCCCTGGACGCTTATCCCTTGATCAAATGAGAGAGGAAGCAATGCGCCGAAACGACCCCGGAAAAGATAAATACATCGAGATAATAAACCTAAAAAAGAAACTGGACACCAAACAACAAACACCCCAATCCCCATGCAAGTCACCTCCACCAAAACAAAGTCCCAGACAAATCACTAACCCCATCACGCAGTCCCCCACAACATCCAAAACTCCTTCCCCTTTCAAAATGCCTCCTCCAGTCACAACTCCTGTCCCCCCAAAAATGCCAAAACTAATACCACTAAGTCCCCTTAAAAAACATAAATCCTCCTCTCCTGTACCAGCCATCTCTAAGTCCCCTCACAATACTCCTCCTGCATCTCCAGAAAAAAACCCTACTAACCCTACTAACACATACACTGCCATGGACACTACCCCCTCACCTGAACACAAAAAAAGACCCTCTACCTCCCTGGAAAAGATATATGTATATTAAATTCAGCAGCTATCAATAACAACCAAAACTTTAAGGGTGCAGACCTCAGCAAACTAATTGATTTCAGGGAGGTAGGGGGGGGGAAGCTAATAGACATCCCCACCAATTTCCCCAAAGCAAAACACGTACTAACCGTTATCAGAAAACGAGAAGCCAAAGATTTATGGCAAATGCTGGAGGAGGCAAATAAGTCATTCAATCATTCCCCTCCCCTAGCTATATTCAAAGACTCTGATATTAAAAACCTAAAGAAATGTTGTGTTGGGAGGGTCCCGGTAAAAATGCACCCCTCCCTTTATAGGATAGCCAAACTAACCTATCCTCTGCATGTCAGCAGTATCTCTCGTGACGGACTCATGCGATGGGTACCTATTCCCTCACAAGAGCTGTCGGCACGCTCACGACCGTGATGTTCGTTTCTGATTCTCAACCCTAAGGCACAATCATGGATCTCAAGCTTGCTAGTATGAATGTCCGAGGGTTAAGAGCCGACTCGTGAAAATGGCGCTTGAGTCTGGACCTGCAGCACCTCCGAGTGGATATTTGCTGTGTGCAGGAAACCCATTTTATTCCTGGTGACCATTTATGTGCGCTGTCTAAGACCTTTAGAGATTACTAAGCATACTTTAATTCTCACTCTAGAGGGGTCTCCTGGCTAGTTAAAAGGTCCCTAGATGCGTCGTGTAAACCGTGCTACATGGATCCGGAGGGAAGACTATGCGTTTTGGATGTTACCATAAAGGGTAGGGAATTTCGTCTTATTGGGGTTTATGCGCCAATAGATCGATTTGGGTTACCTTCTAGGGGAACTAACAAAGATCGGGATGCTGTTTTATTTCGTGAATTTGTGGATAAGTTTGATCTTATCGACAAGTTCCGAAATGAAAAGTCCCGTGACTTAGTGTGGACTTTGACAGGTAGATGCGGCCCTGGTCTGGTACAGCTCTCGAGTTATATCGACCGGTTCTTAGTTAGGAGAGTCGATGTAGGAGTATTGAATTGTCCAAGTTTCCACAATATAGTTTACTCGGGTCACAGACTTGTCCATGTACGAGTAAACTTAGATAGACCTAAGCCTAGATTAGCCGGTTACTGGAAGCTCAACACGTTATTCGATGTGAAGGGTTTCCAGGAAGGGCTATTACTAACCCTACAGCGGGAACTGACGGGGGCAATTATAGGGAATAAGTGGTGGGTAAAAATTAAGGAAGCTATTAGGTCCTTTTCTGCCAACTTTAGCAAAAGACTCAACCTAGATTCTAGGGCAGCTAAAGCGACACTAGAGTCTAGATTAGATCGGGCGGTGGAGGAGGGGGATAGTGCTAGCGTTAATTTAATTAAGGCTCAGCTTGCCTCCCTTACTGAAAAGGAGCACCAAGCTTTAGCGATTAGGGCTAGGTTAAAAAGAATGCCTCAGGAAGCAAGAAACATGGCCGCTGAACTGCAGAGGAGCTTAGGCAAGCAGCTGATAGGCACATCGCTCGTGTCCCATTGCCAGACGGGCATACCGTGACCACAAACCAGGGTGTGCTAGAGGCGTTTAGATCTCATTTCGAGGAGCTTTTTTCCATGGAACCCGGTCTGTCATTAGAACAGTTCGACACCTATTTGGCTGACTTTTCTCGTCTTTCGACGACCGAAGCAGCTAGGTGCAAAGGTGGCATAATGGAGGATGAAGTCATTGAAGCCTTAAAGTGGGTCGGGCTTAATAGGTCACCGGGGATCGATGGTCTGCCCTACGAAGTGTATTTGAGGTTGTCGCACATCTTTTTCCCTTTGCTGACGATTTTATTTAACTCATGGTTTAGGAACGGCTCAATCCCCAAGTACTTTACAATGGGTGTGATAAAACTTGTTCGTAAAAGCAAGGATGGTGGGGATGGGTTAGGTAATTTCAGGCCCTTAACGATGGTTGATGTGGAGTTAAAGATTTTGGCCAAGATTCTCGCAAAGCGTCTGCAGCTTGTCCTGGCTCGTCTTATTAGCCCCGAGCAAACATTTGCCGTGAAGAGCAAGACAATCCAAGATAACTTGAACACGATACGATGATAGAAAAAGTCTAAAGCCTTCGATAGGGTTGACCATCGGTACTTGGGGGCTGTTTTATCGGTGGCCGGTTTTGGCCCGCAACTTCGCTCGTGGGTTCATCTTCTCTATGCTAACCCCGCGGTGATGGTAGAAGTAAATGGGAAGAGGTCGAGACCCTTCAGTTTGTCACGTTCAATTCGTCAAGAGTGCCCGTTATCACCCATTCTGCGCAGGCTAAGGGTGAATCTGGTCCTACGCGGAATCATTTTGCCAGGTACGGATGCCCAGGTAAAGTACTCCGCCTATGCCGACGACGTAACTCTGCTTGTAACAAGCAGTGCTGAGATTAGTGTCGTCGATGTAGAAATCAGATTGTATGAAACGGTAGCAGGGGCCAAAATTAACTGCGACAAGTCTTTGGGTTTGTGCATCAGTGCCTGGAGGGTGTTGGAGCGACGAGCCTTGCAAGATACTCGGCGTCTGGTTTGGTCCTGACCTCCAGCTGGAGAAAAATTGGTCAGAGGTTCTGAAAGCGGTTCGATCTGCAGCTGCGCTGTGGATCAATAGAAACCTTTCATTAAAGGGGAGAGCGGAGGTGTGTAATACCCACGTCTATCCAATCTTTATTTATCGTCTATCAGCGCTTCCAATCCCGTCAGATACACTGCTATATTTGCAGAGGGCTATTTTCAACTTTCTTTGGCTTGGAAAGGCCCCTATGGTCTGTCGCAATGTCTGCTACCTACATCCTTCTGAAGGCGGTCTAGGTATGCCAAACCTGGAGATTCGGCTCCACAACCTAGATCGAATGTGCACACAGGATAGGGAAGATGGTGTCCTCTGGATGGAGGACACCAAGAAAGCCTTTCCAGCTTTGAGAGGGGTGCATGAGTCCGAGGGGGAGGCACACAGGTTGCCCCGAAGTGAATGCCCTTTCTACCACGAGTACCGGCGTGCGCTGAAGTTCCTCTTAAGAGTTAAGGAAAGCCTCTCCAATGCTCTGCTGTTGTCCCGAAAGGCATTATATCGGGTGCTAGTGAGGGGATCCATAAGGGATGTTATTGGTGAGGGGCTCCCTTTGATGAAGAGGCAGCTCCGCTCAATCTGGCCTTGGCCGCCTGGGTCGGGATGCCTCACTAATGACGAGGCATCCTTGACCTGGCTGGTAATTCAGGATGCTCTCTGGGTCGGTAAGAGACTTCACTCAGCTGGCTTGGCGGTTCCGCCTATTTGTAAGCGGTGCGGCGATGAGGTCGAGACTTTATGTCACGCCTTCGTCTACTGTCGCATCGTGGTGCCGCTGATTGAGTTTGTTACAGGTCTCATGGCCCACATGCTGAACATATCGTCGTTAACTTTGGTTCCTATCAATGTATGTAGCAATTGGGCTCTGACAACAGATAGGCTTAGAAAAGAATTGTGTTTGACCTTGCTAGCAGTAATGAGAGCTGTTATCTGGAACACACGCATGAGAGTGGTCTACGGATCTGAGGACTTTGCTCCCCTCGACCTTATACGAATCTTCCGTTATCATTTGAAGAGTCGTATCAAGGCTGAGAGAGATAGACTCTCTTCGTCAGACTTTGTTGAAAGGTGGGTGTCAGTTGCGCGTGTGTGTCGGGTGAGAGAAGCAAGTCTTGACTGGTTCGAACATCAGCCCATACTCGTTTAAAGTCCAGAGTAGGTCACCATTTAGGCAAGATTAGGACCATTTTCTAGGCTCTTGTGTTCATAACCTAACTAGTGTGTGCTAGAGATCATTAGGCCCTTTTTAAGTTTGTCCCGTTTTTTTTTGTTTTTTTTTCACCCCCATTCCCTCCCCCAACTTAGGTGACAGATCGCTTGATTCGCCAGAGATGCGGGTTCCCTTTCGAAGTTTTCATAAGAGGTGTTAAAATAAAACGTTCGGACCCGCATCACCCTTTCGATTGGCGAATCAGCGCACCTGCCACAGTTTAGCAGCAGGGGGGTTTTTTATTACTAACATTGTACATATTCCATTTTATCTTTGCATTATAAAATTTTTATATCCCAACCCCCCCTTTTTTCTTATGGGTGTTAATTAGTTTATCATGGTATGTTGTTCTTATGGTGACTGACGAAGGATATATATGCTGATGGGTGTATAGTATGAATGTGGTATTGTGGTGAAAGTAGAGTGAAAGTAGGAACTAGTTAGATTAGATTAGTTAGCTTTAGACAAAGAAGACCGCCCTTCCCCCTCCCCCATGTTTGGCCTTGTGCCAAATTTTTCTAAAAAATATTGTTTTTCTGTATTTTTTTGAAAATAAATATTTACCCCCCCCCCCATCACAAGTCAAAAACATTTTACACGCCCCCTTTTTTGATATAATGGAAAAAAAATCCTTTCGGATTCAATTTTGGTTTCACTTGAGAAAAGGAAAGAAAAATAAATAAATAAAAATAAATGAACAAAGAAAAATAAACCAATAAAATAATTCTCATCGGTCAAAAAGAATTAATATATTGGTATAATGTGTGCAAAAAGAAGCCATTTTTTTTATTTTGGATACATATAAAAACAAACACTTTTTAAATATATATAAACACTTTTTAAATATATATAAACATACAAATAGAATACTTTTCAAATACATATAAACATATGCACAAAAATTCACAAATATACATCTTTGTTTTGTTTTAACAAATGTTTGCCAAAAAAAAGATACAAAAAGAACTATTTGACAAAATAGGAAGTTTACAAAAGGGTTTTAACAAGTGGCTTTTTTTTTCTTTTTTTTTTTTTTGTAACAAAAACTGGAAACATTATGTTAGGTATTAATTGGTTAATAAGGTGGAAATGGTCGCAGTTTAACGTCCAACATATGACTGATTAGCAACTGTCTGATATGAGAGGACTTTGTCCTCACATTGATCAAAGCTGATTGCTTCTGGACGTTTCCCGGCGCGATGCCGAGAATGCGTTGTTTGTTGTTAACTTTGAATTAGTTTCGCATTTTATACAAAAAAGCCCAATCAACATGCGAGAAGCCACAATAGCAATAATTTTGTAAAAGTCGATGTAAATAAATCTATACGCTATACACTTTCCTAAATGCTAGATATTATTATATAGGACCTATATAAACAGTTTTAAGCGATAGTAACGACCCCGGGAGCGTGTGCAAAAGAAGTCTTTGCGAGACATACACAAAATGGTCACACACATTTTGCCTTTTATATATATAGATTAGATTCCAAAAAGTTCGGTTATAAAATGTCTTAATTTTATTCTTTTTATAGGTTTAGTGAAAATGTCGGCTATATTATTCTCAGACGTGACATAAATAAGAGTAATAGATTTTTTTCTTATTTCATCCCTTATAAAATGATATCTGATATCAATATGCTTCGACCTTTGATGAATCATAGAATTATTTGCTAATAAGATACTGCTCTGATTATCACAATGAATTACTATAGGTTTTTTACTTAGATCTGGTTTTAAAATAGATTTTAGAAGGGTGTTCAGAAAAATTGCCTTCTGCGCAGAATGAGTAAGAGCCACATATTCTGCTTCACAAGTAGAAAGTGCAACAATTTGTTGCTTTTTAGATTTCCAAGAGATCATAGGTCCAGTCTTTGATAGTCTAAAACAATACCCCGCTATACTCTTTCTATCCTCAGAGTTAGCCCAATCTGAATCCGAGAAGCCTTCTAAATTTAGAGGATATGTGGATTTTTTAAATCTTAAAGATTGTTTCTTGGTTCCTTTTTGGTAACGAAGGATTTGTTTTGCACGATTAAGGTCTTTAATTGTCGGTTTCGATAAGTTTTGAGATAGCTTTGTTACAGTGTAACATATGTCAGGCCTTGTTGCGGTCATCAAGTAGATGAGGCTTCCTACCATTTCCCTGTATATTCGATTATCTATGAATTTTGTTTCGGTCCCTATATTTTTATTTATGTCCATTTCGACGAGAGTTGAACGCGGCTTACAATCTTGCATTCCGAACTTGAGCAGAATTTTTTCAATGTATCATGATTGGTTCATAGTTATAGTTTCATTTTCACAGGTAAATTTTATACCGAGGAACTATGACAGTCGTCCAAGATCGGCCATTTTAAATTTTTTATTTAATTCATTTTTAACATCTCTTAAAGTGTTGTCACAGTTTGAGGTGAGTAATATATCGTCAACCCAAAAAACCAAAATCAACAATTTATTACCTACATTTTTGGTATACATGCACGCATTTACAGGATATTGTTTGAATTCCTGTTCTATTAAATAATTATGGAGTGTTAAATTCCAATTGTGTGCACTTTGTTTTAGTCCATATAACGATTTATTTAATTTCCACACCCAATTTTTATTTTTCATTTTAAATCCCTCTGGAGGGTAAATGTAGATTTCACAGTCAATCGGAGCATTTAAATAAGCATTTTTTACATCCATTTGATGTATTTTTAAATTGTATTGAGTGGCAAGTTGTAATAAAATTCTAATTGTCACTAAATTTGTCGTTGGTGAAAATGTTGCACAATATTCCACTCCAGGAATTTGTGAGAAACCTTTCGCTACAAATCTTGCTTTAAAAGTTTCACTGTCAGAAGCTGTGATTTTTTTGGAAAAAACCAGCATGAAGAAATTATATTTTTATCTGTTGGTTTTGCCACTATTTCGTATATGTTATTTTCAGATAAAGCTTTCCATTCGGATACCATAGCTTGTTCTCATTCTTGGTGGTTTTGTGAATTAATCGCCTCATTATAACTTTCTGGTGCACTGTTCAACGAATAACAGTAATCCATGGCGTAATCTTGTATCTTTTCAATTTGTAAAAAGTCTGGCCTTTTATGCTCCCTTATTAGGTATTAACGTGTCTGGTTACTGTTTTCGTCAGAAGTACTGTAATTGTCGTCGTTATTAATATTTTCATTGTGATCAATTAAGATGCTAGGCAATATTTCACATTTTTCATTCACTGGATCGCCATTTTTAAAATTTAATGTATCATTGAATTTTACACATCTAACCCTTTTTATGGCATTTTGAGCTGCAAAGTAGATTAAGTATGCCAGACTATATTTATCGTAACCTACGAAAGTACCTTTTTCGCCTTTAGTATTTAGTTTACTGGTGTTTTCTATAAATGCAAGACAATCAGAACCAAATAGATGCATTCTGTTCATTTTAAGTTTTATACTGGTGTTTAATACAGTGGTTAATTAATAGAAGTTCAAAGTCTTTACTAGTAAATTCAGTCCCATTGTCTGAGCGAATACATTTTACTGAACTGTACGGGGCAACATCAGCTAAATATTTCTTAGTGGCGAGGATAGTGTCGGATTTGTTTTTAGAAAATAAACCATAATTAAACCGGAAAAATCATCAATAAAGTTCAAAACGTACCTTAGATTGTTTCTCCCCATCAGGCTGATCGGACCTGCTAAATCACAATGCACAAGTGAGAGAATTTTTGTAGCTCTTTTATCTGGTGTTCGGCTTATATCTTTTGTCATTTTCCCCTGTGCACACACATCACAATTTGGGAGATCGTCTGAAGGTATTATTTTCATGCCTTCGACTACATTTGGTAATTTTTTAATATCAGCTGTATTGCAGTATCCTAGAATTTTATGCCAGGTTTCCAAGTCGTGACAGGCAGTTTTTGAGGGAACCATACTTTTTAAATAATATAGTCTGCCATTTTCTTTAATGTCAAATACAGTTCCATTGGGGTATGTCAATTTTGATGTATTTTGGCCAAATTGTATATTCGCGACTTGTTTAATTGCAGCCTGCACGGAAAATATGTCTTGCTTAAATGTAGGTATGAACAGAGCATTTTTTAGAATACAGTTAGATATTTCGCCTTTATTATTTTTTAGGTATATTTTAGCATCGCCTCTTTTCAAGACTATATAATTTATTTGACTACCGTCGGCAAGTTCGACAAAATGACTTTGAGGATTAAAGTTTGAATCAAAATTAATAAAATCAGATTCCTTGGTGATAACGTGTGCTGTAGCACCACAGTCTACAAGGAGGTTTTTACCGTTTGTGGTATTGTCAAAGTTACATGTGAAGAGAAATGTATGTTCTTCCTCAAAGTTCTCAACGTTTTTTACGGAGTCCATTTTAGAGCGTTTATATCGACATTGGAAACTTTTGTGGTTGGGTCGTCCACAATTATAGCAGATAATTTTATTCTTTTTCTTGGGAAAATTACTTTTGGAGAATACGTTGCGGTGAGTTGCGTAATTTGATGGTGTCTGCTTTCGAGAAGCATTTTTGAACTTCATAATATTGCTGGAGTTATTATTGTCCACAAGCATACGATTAGTCTCTTCATAACTGCGCAATGCCACTTTAAATTCGCTGAAATTTATGGGTTTGTCTTTCTGAGTTATAACAGTTGTAAATGGTTTAAAATCGGCTGGAAGTCCCTTGAGGGTCATTAATATCAACAAGCTATCGCTTATTATTTCACCTGAGAGTTTTAAGGCATTGGCGGTTGTGTCTGCCCTTATGACGTAGTCGGTAATCGTTTCATCCTCGTTACATTTCAAAGAGGTTAATTCTGTATATAGGGATATTATTTTTGGTTTCCCTTTTGATAAATAATGTTCTCGTAATATGTTCAATGCTTTCCTCCCATCATCCAATGCGTCTCTTATAATCAGAGACAGACTTCTATCGTCTAAACATTGAATCAGTTCTGCAAAAGCAGTCGCATTTTTTTCGAGAAATTTGGGGTCGTTTGGATTCTCTGTTGTAGATTGTACGACTTTGTGTAGTTTTCGAATCCTTAGATATCCCAGAAATTTTACCTGCCATAATTCGAATTTAGATTCCGATCCGTCAAAGAAAAGACCGTGGCTGGGCGCATAACCTGTTAAGTTTTGAGACATTGTGTTGAACAAAGATGGCGGCGTAGTTCAGATCAGTAACCAAGATGGCGGCGTTTCTGTGTTTAGTAATACAAACCCGTTTTATTTACTATAACGTTTAGGCGGCTCGAAAAACAGTGTTTATCAGTGTATTTGAAAAATACAAACGGTGACGGACACTGTTGATGATGTTAAGTTTGAGAAAATGATTTAAAACTAAAAAACTATACAAAATACTAGCAGAAACCCACCGAATATGTCAGCCTATGTCACAATAACATATAATCAGTAGGTGTCTGACACTGTTTTGTATAGTTTTTAACTGATTTTCCCAAACTTAACGTATTCAACAGAGTCCGTGACCATTCGTCTTTTTCAAATACATAGGTAAACACTGAGTTTTTTCAGCCGATTAAACATTTTACATTAAATAAAAACACTAAAAAATTATCCAGTTAGATAGAAATGTAATTTACCTTACCTTTACTTTCATTTATTCGTTTTTGGACAACTTTTTCGAATCTGTGTATAGTAACCCCCCCCCCCCTTACCAAATATTAATTAAAAACTCACATTTTTGAATACAATAGAAAAGAAAACTATTTAGTGTTTCAACGTTTTAGCAACTTTCGGCTTAATCCACTGAATGTTGGTCGAGCCCAAGCCATGATTGTTGGTAACTCCCGAGGATCCGGATCCAATTCTGAAAGAGTACCGTTTTTTTTTTCATTTTCGCCTTTTTTTTTTTTTTTTTACTTTTTTGAGTGGATTGCTGTACTAAGAATATAAGAAACATACATTTTCTCTTTTTATTAAAATTTTCCATAGCACCAAATTAAGCCACAGGGTACAGCTAGTCATTAAATAAGAACATGCTCTTCCTTAACCCTAAGACTGAGTGGCAATGGTGTTTTCCTTTTTACATCTTTCATTTCCTCTCTGGTTTATGTTTTTTTTATTTTTATATCATGGGGCAGTCATTTTATATATGATCATTCAACTTTTACGGGCCCTTAAAAGCCAATTTCACTTTGTATATGCAATCTAAATGGTTTTCGGCGACGGAAATTACTTTAATTTTGAATTTGGAATTTGAAGATAAAGAACTTGAAACATAAAACCTTTTTCCACAATTACTTAGTTTGGTATTAAATAACCTGTAACCATGAATAAATATTTGACGATATAAAGATTTGAGGCATAAAAGTATTTGAAAAAAATTAGTGGATTCAACATTAAATCACCTGAAAAGAGTTGATATGCCTTAAAGCAAAACAACCAAACGAAACTCCATGAATAAATATGTGGAGATATAAAGAACTTGAAGCATGAAAACGTTTTTCAAAATTACTGGATTCAGCATTCTGAAAAGGGTTGATATGCCATAAAACCAAACCAAATCTCCTTCTTAGTTGTAAGGTCAATCACCAGCAGTGACCCCTACTCGTTAACAGCCGAGAAATCGTAAAAGAAAATTATTATTTCTCTATTTTATTTTTATTTATTTTAAGCAAACGTAGTGGAATGCCAATATTTAAATTAAATAAATAATTTTTTTGTATTTTAGAATTTAATTTCAATGAATAATCTTTTATCAACATACAAAACAAAAGGGTGGCCCATGTTTCAGAGATGATCGCTTAACCTTGGTTAAGTACATGGTGAAAAGATAGTAACAAAAAAAAAAAAGGAAATTACTTATCCTACGACTAACTCTATGTCCGAATGGCAAGCCCTCCCCCCAAACAAAACATCTTGTAAACCACACATGATCACTTAATTTAGTAGAAACTAAGTTCCATTTCAGCAGCCCTTGTTTTCTTCTTTTTTTTATTTGTGTGTTGATAAGATTCCTTTCTTCAAAACAAAATTTTGGGTTGCTTCTTCATTAGAGTGAGAATCAAAACTAAAAAAAAATTAATTTTCATTAACAACCAATGATATCTACTTACTTTTATGTCCATTTCAACTAAAAACAACTTAATTGCCATGTTAAATATTACTGCATTATTATATAAAAAATGTAATTTTGTAACCCCTACAGGGTTGCTCGGGTGCACAGGCTTGGGAGGGAGATTCAACCAATGCCGATCCCTGTGGCTTTACCCGTGTTCTTGTCTAGTGGTCGAGTTCGTCTCCATTGCCGTCGTCCGCTCACTGTTTCCACCTTTGAATCAGCTTCCAAACTGTCAACTGAGCTGTCTGAAAAATAGACTGCACTGAACACAGCGTTTTCAAACGAAGAAAAAAGTCAAAGCTTAATTGGCTTTTCTTAACATAGAATAATTATTGCTTTCAATTTTACAAACAGTATATACACAACTGGTCTAGTTATGCAAACAGGGGCTGGTGGTTACTTTAACAAAGTACTTTGTTTTTCTATCGTCAGTATATGGGGCAAAATCAGTTCACAGAGGTGCATGTTCAGAGAAGTGCGTGCCCGCCAAGGCGCATGGCAAAAGGTGTCCTTGATCTTTTCTTCACCTTTTTTTTATTAATATCGGTTAGTTGCAACCCTCACCTCCCCCAATATGTCCACAATTGGCAGCCAACCAATCATCGGCTGCTGCCTTTCTTTTGGTGTCCAATTAATGTCCCACTGAACTCGGTCACAGAAGAAAAAGAAAAGAAAATAATAAAAACCGACCTTTACAATTATTGAAGAGAAAAAAAGGTTTTCAGGTTTCAATGAGCCTCATGGCCACTCTTCCTGCCAAGATCCCAGACCAAATTACCACGTCAGTAAGGCACCACTCAGCATGTCCCCTTGGCATGTTCCCGTGGTGGTCTCTGATCAACAGATAATTTTATTTTGGTCAAGCCACAAACACCAGACCTCCTCAGCTGTCACATTCCTTAGACTGGATTTTATGACCCCGTCGGTACTTTAACAACCAATATTCCTGACTTCTTATCCAAGTGGCCCTCATAGGCAATTTCCATTTACACTCAGTTACTTGACATTAACCTTTGGTGGTCTGTCAGTTAACATAAGTGTCCTGGCTGTTCTACTTAGGAATTATTTTTATGACTTTCATTCCTCAGCTATCCATCCTTGGGGGTGGGGGGGGGAGATCATTTTGATTATCTATCAAAAACCAGATTTATTCTTTAAAACATCATCATCATCATTAGAATTCCACTGTGGGAATTCCCCTGAATTTTGATCAATGGGGCCACCCAGACGACAGGCTGTCTCTATCAACTAGCAAGGTTCTCCCGGCATCGCCCGGGGAGGGAGCCCATCGAGTCACAATTTGACAAATCCATGATTCAGTGCTATCCACCATTAATTGTAAAAAGACAGACTGCAGTTACTTCCCTTGACTTCATGCTATTTATTTATGTATAAACTAAAAAAAATTTTTTTCAGAAACTATTTTCATTAATAAATAATCTTTTACTTTATCGTTTTTTTTTTTGTAATTTTTGGATATGTTACTAATTTCGACATGACAATTAAATAGGATACCATTGTTTTTTTATGAAATTCAATATTCCAATTTTTCTTCTAACAAAGAAGAAGCATCAAATTTTGAAATAAAAAATCTTACAGCTTCAACATGTTCAAAGTATACAGGTTGGTAGAGAATTTAATTCCGTTGTATTGTAACTTTGTACACATCCATAGCAGCGGAATTGAATGTTCCTATTTTTACTAATTGTTTTAAAAATAGGTTTTATTCTAAATAAGCATCCAAATGTTTTATACCGCATTATGTATGGTGCTTGTTAAGATATAGCATAGTAGACATCGTAAATGTTGTCTACCACATCAAGAAAAGTAAAATTAATGGACAAACAACAATAAAGAAACAACGTTCACCAAAAATATGTAACTTACAAATCGTGTGAATTTATCACAGCGACTGGTACAAGACATGTTTTATAAGAAAGTCAGGAGGAGAAAATCCCCACACGTACATACTGCATGATGTCCCAGATAAAAGAGAATGAGAGAGAGAGAGAGAGAGAGAGAGAGAGAGGAAGATGATATCACCACCTATCAGTTTAAATATGCAATTCTGGAAATAAGGAGTGCCAACTGCAAACTTGAGCGTGTTGTGCATTGTGTCTGTGTGTCCACTGCATTTCAGCGATAACTGTATATGTCTCAAACTTGAGGGTGTTGTTCATCAATGACGTCATGACATGCATGTACATTTCTAAAGATTATAGAATACACAGTGCATTTTAAGACGTATCTTATCACTGAATAACCGTGTCAGTGCAATAGTCACTATTTTTACCATCAGACATTGCTTCCTCACTTATATTGTCACAATGCCCTTCTTGACATGGTCCATATACCTGTGAACAGATAAGTCCATGTCTTTTATAAGCGCACCGAAGTGTACTACAACCATTAGAGCAGGTGCAGTGAATTAGTTTCAAAAGTGTTTCTCATGCAGGTGAATTATCCATCATCACTGGAACTAAGTTGTTGTTCTGGAAGTCCCATCTCCATTCATTTGTGTCTGTGGCCTCACCATTGTCCATCCAAATCATCACTTGGAGGTAACTCTGAAGGGCATAATACTTCATTGCAGAGGAGGTTGGTGACAGTCGTTCATTCAGGTGTAATAAAGCTTTTAGCTAAAGCAACGTTTTGGCAAAGACTAGAATACCTCATTGCAGACAGGTTGTCTCCAGGTTTTCCTTCAAACAATGCCACCGTCGCTTTACACCCAGCGTCTTCAATCTCAGCTATGTTTTACTTAGGTGTGGAAAACAATTTAGCACAGCTCTTTAAGACAGAATCTCTTTTCAAAACCTTGAGTAGAGCAGATTTTTTTCTGAGTCCAAAAACTGCGGAAGTGATATCGCATCCTGTATATAGGAGCAGGAACAGAAGGCTGCTGCAGACATCATATCCAAGTAACTTCTCCGTAACCAGTAATGTTGTATATTGTTGCAGGGCTCAATTTATCTGAATAGAAATAAAGCTTGCTGTCATCTCTGGTTGACGTGTTATGAAGTAACAACACCAATAGATCTGTCTCTTTGCCTATGACACCAGTACTGGATAGCAGGAAAGCAAGATGACGTCATACGGAAAATAAGGTATAGAGGTTCCTCAGTTAAGTCTGCTCCGTGTAGATGTTACCAAGAGCTGGATCAATAGGAGGATGTCACTGGGAACTGCAACGGCAGGTGTATGGCTCTGAATATCGGAAAGACAGAAAAACATTGCTAGAAAAGGCATGTGGATGCATACTTTTGTTTGAGAAAAGTTGCTGTCGATCTTGGTATAGAGTTTTGTAATTGTTTGCACCGTGAAACGACAGAGAAATAAAAACACCAGAGATATCATATTTTATCAGAGTAAGAGGAGCCTATTTAGGACAATGGTCAGAATGTTTGTTCATGAAATAGGAAACCGAAATTCAATTCTCAGTTGAGTATACTAAAAACTAAATGGTACTTGATGTACGCTTTCTAAACACTCAGAATTATAAGGTGAGGACCAGGATAAGTAGAGTAATGCTGGGAAAGGAGTAGTGCCCCCTCAACTATTACTCATTTTTACACCGAGAAACAAAGTTTGAATCTTATATAGCAAGAACTTGTATTATTATTTTGTTTGTCGATGACGAAGACAAAGCACAACATAAGATTTCAAATAATGTTTTTTTTCTTCAAACGATTCATGTATAAGCATAGGAAGTAAGCTTTGATGTAGTAATTGAATGAAAGGGAGCCTTTGGGTTGTTCTCAACCATCACTCTTTTACACTGAGAAACAATTTATATCTTACACAGCAAGAACTTGTATTTATTACTCTGTTTTCGATGGCGAAGGCAAAGCACAACATATCATTACAAAATATAATTTTCTTCAGTCATTTCATGTATAAGAAATAAGATGTTGGTATTTGATTGCTTTTCTATGAAAGCAATATGTTACACAAGGTCGTTTTTAATATGGGGCAAAACCAGCTCCCAAAAACCGGTACTCTGAAAGTAGGCAAAAATAAAAATTGCCTTAGTATAGAAGAGTTTCCTCTACATTGATTAAGGACAAGTTAACTTAAGTGTAGCATCGCAACAGATACTACACTCTGTTTCATTGATGACTTTGTCACTGGATGTCTTCAACGAGTGGTTTAATGTCATGAGTTAATAAATGTCCTTTTGTTAATCACATTAATGTTCCATATTTACATCTGAGTTCTGACATGTTTATTATTTATCAAGAAAACTAGGGCCGAATTTGACCATATGCTCCAACTCTGGTTAATCCACCTTTCAAAAAGTCTGTGGGCATGTCCTGTTCATGCACCAAGGAAGGGTGAAACAGATTTTTGCCCTGTTGAAGACTATCGCCGAGTAAATTCTGCCACTGCCACTGACAGATATTCAATCCTAAACCTCCAAGATTTTTCAGCTAATCTTCAGGGTTCTAGCATGTTTATTGTTTTATTTATTTATTTTATGGAAAATAATCAATGAATACCAGTAATATTATAATTAAGAACACAAACAATACTAATTCTCAGTATGCTCACCCATTTTTTTTTTCTAGTGTCAGAATATTTTTAATGTTTTTTTCTTCACCAGCAAAAGTTGCCATTTAATTGAATTTGAACAAATACTGCTGCAGTATTTGTTCAAATTCAGTTAAATGGTGATGTGTGCCGTTAGACTAAAAACAGCGGAAGCCAAAAAATAAATACCCAAACTTCAAAACTATAAAAAAAAAAAACTGCTTGATGAAAGTTCACAACGATAATCCAAACATGTGTGAACAACGTTAGCTGCCTGGCGTCCAAAAAATTATTTCTTTTGGCCAAAAGAATTGTGCTCTCTTTATTGAGCTGCTTTGGATTGCAAAACTAATCCACTTTGTAGAATCACATGCATTCATTCATCGCCTCAAAATCAGGCAGTCCAGGTTCATTCTAATGTGATGATACTGTTTCTTTGCAGCTAACACATGCCAATCATGGTCACTTATCTCTTGCTTTTTCTGCACCATCACAACAGTCACCCATGAGGTTAATCCTGAGATTTGTTCTGCTGATGTCTTTGTCTTTCTCATCCAAAGTGTGTGATTTATTCCGGATTTCACAAGAATTAAATATTTTAATTCATCTAAACTATGCTTAATTCAATGTTTGAATAAGCCTTATCTCTATTTTACAGTTGTAAGATATTTTATATCAGATTACGACTCAATGTAGTATAAGTTTTATTGATATTATGAATTCTATGGAAATATTGTGTTTTTTTTTTATAACAATACTAGCTATCCTGACTCAAAATTGCCTGGGAATATTTCTACCTTCATTTTCCTTGTTATTAAACTATGCAATGTTATTGCTTTTATCCTCATTTTAAAATCTTTTGTTCGATTATGAAGTTATTGGCATGTATCTATTTAAGTAGAATGCTATTTCTAATGGGACTTGAATTTTACTCTTTTATTTTTAAAGATGGCTTCCAATCGAAAAGAGTCCTTTTTTTTTTTTTTACATAGGCATCACCACATTATCAAGGCCAAGAGGCCACTCAAGGATAAGGGTTAAAGAGTGTACAGTAGAGATTGAACAATATAGTAATCATTATTAATGAAAATTTGGTAAATTTGATAACTTATATGGAACGGCTCATCAAGAACTTATTTACGTTAGACTTGAACACAACCATATTGTAGTCAGCCGGAAAGCAGGAAAACGGAAGACAATTCCACAGGCGTGCAGTTCTAAGAAAGAAGCTTTGTTCATGGAATCTACGTTAAGGTTTAGGCACAGATAAAGAGTGGGGGGAATTATTGATAGTGTTTACAGCTAGACGAGTGTTTCTTGTAAAAGTTAGGCGAGGGGGGACCATAGATTGAAGCTCAGTCGAACACTTTCCATGAAAATAACGATACATCAGAGACAAACTCGCAACATCTCTTCTGTGAGATAGAGGTTGCAAGGAGGAGAAAAGGACATCTCCTACGAGGCTACGAAGTCTATTTTGAACTCTATCAAGGCAGGACAAGTCCTTTCTAGCAGCTCCTGCCCAGATGTGGCAACAGTATTCCATCCTTGGACGTACCTGGCTCTTATATAGATAGAGAATAGCATCAGCAGTGAGATATTTACCGGATCGATAGAAAGATCCCACCATTTTTCCAGCGGCCTTGGCAACAGATTTGATGTACGTGTTCCATTTAAGATTTGATGTACGTGTTCCTGGATATGACCTTAAACTATATCCGAAACAACCCACCAAAAAAAAAAAAATCTGATCTGAATAAAGTACTTTTTGAAGGAAATGAAACAAATGGCAATTTACTGTGAAGAACAGCATGCTGCAGTGATCATCAACACAAACTGATAAATCAGAATAAAATAGTTTTTTTTTTTTTATATAAAGAGTATATATATATATGCATAAATATATCGTTAGTTTTTTGTTTTTTTTACACAGTGGTCACCACTTATCAAGGCCCGGAAGCCACTCAGGGATAAGAGTTATGGCAAGTACATTACGTTAGTGTGGAGATTTGATGAAGTGTTTACTTAAGGGGGCGGTTCATTAAGAATTTGTTAATGTTGGACTTGAAGACATCCAAGTTGTAGTCAGGTGGGAAGCAGGAAGACGGAACAGAGTTCCACAGGCGTGTACTTCTAAGAAAGAAGCTTTGTTCATGGAATCCACATTTTGATTTAGGCACAGATATAGAGTGGGGGAAATTTTTCACAGTGGATTCAGCTAGACGGGTGTTTTTCGTGAAAGATTGGCGAGGGGGTACCAGAGATTGGAGTTCAGACGAGCACCTGCCATGGAAATAACGATAAAACAAGAATAGGCTCGCAACGTCTCTTCTGTGGGAGAGAGGTTGCAGGGTAGAGAAAAGGGCATCCCCCACTAAGCCACGAAGTCTATTTTGTACTCTGTCAAGGCAGGATAGGCTGTTTTTAGCAGCTCCTGCCCAGATATGGCAGCAGTATTCCATCCTTGGACGTACTTGGCTTTTATCTAGATAGAGAATTGCATTCCAAAACCAGACGATGTATTTAATTCTCACCGACAATATTTTATTCATATTTTTTACAAAGTATGTCTTACACATATTTTGTTGAATGGCGGAAGCCTACCAAACAGCACATCGGAGACGTTCATATATTGCTCAGAAAACAGTTGGAAAGTTTGTTTTTTATTTTCCTTAGAATGAAAAAGGATTTGGTAAGAAAAAAGTTTTGATAAAAGGAAACGGAGATATTTAAATTTTGCAGTAGCATAAGAATAAAAACATTTACCCGTTGCAGTTTTTATACACACTGATGCCAAAGAAATGCCAATTGAATTCAAAGCACATACATAGAGATGCCATGTCATGCTGCAATTATATATATATATATATATATATATATATATATATATATATATATATATATAAAGATAATTTCAAGGTTGGGGGGGGTTAAGAAGCATAAAAACAATGTTGTTTTTCATTTATAATATTTTTATTTAGATATTTCAAGCAATCTTCTGCTCTTAGTCACAATATATATATATATATATATATATATAACTACTTCATTTACTTACATAAATTTAATATACGGAAGTATAGATTTATGCATAAACTTTAAGTATTTACTTCAAAAGTGCTCAATACGTAGGTAGAGCTAGTTAGTAATTTATAAAATATATATGGCGATTAAGCTACACTGAATATATTTTATAAATTACTATATATATATATATATATATAAAATAAATATGTATTATATACGCTTAAAGCGAAAACAACGCATTATTACAAAATAAGCAGACATTTATTTTGTTTGAAATTTATGTTGAAATTCATAAATATATTTCGAGACAAAGGTGGCAAAAAAAAAAGAAAGAAAGAAAGACATGCTGAAGATGAGGCTTTGCCTCAAAATATATTTATGAATTTCAACATAAATTTCAAACAAACACGGTGCCTCAGTATTGTGGATGATGTAGGACACGACAAGCAGGTGAGGATGTCCCGGATCAATGCAAGCCATTACCTCATTGACATACACCCAGTATTGTCTGAGTCCTGGCGTTTCCTTGACTGAGGTCTTAAAACATGGACACCCAGGTGAACTCACTAGTTGGGTACTGTGTTTCATGGCGTTGAGGGGCAACGCATTTCAGGCCATTCACCAGGTCAAGGAAAACTCAGAGATGATTCGAAACTGGCGCCCAGCTCCACCGTTCAAGGGAGGTTACTCATTTCTGGAGGACATAAGTAGAAGTTAAAGAGTTCTTTTAACTTTTTAAAACATACTTTTTTTATAAACGATCTCTCTAAAATAATTCTGAAATGAATAAAAATTGTTATTATATGAAAATGTATGATTTAAAAAACGAATATTTTATTTTAGAAAATTAAATTTTGCTAATAAATAAAAATAATCATTGATAGTTGAACAGTCATTTGTCTCCCTTGTTCTGAGTGAAAGCCTTCAAAAATGAAAAAAAAAAAAGATGTGTGGGAGCCTTTTCTAGTCTCACACAAAAACACGCATTCACATCTCAAGCCATAGTTCTTGTCATATACATACGCACACACAAACATACGCACACATGTACACACAAGTAGATATATTAACGTTCGCGTACATACACTCACATTCACGTGTATACACACACATGCTAACGTACACACATGTACTCACATACGTGCACACGTACGCACACAAGGGCAACGTCACTCCCCTTTTCAAAGGAAATCCACACATGCGCAAAAAACTACCGGAAACAACTATAAAAGCAAGAGACAAGCTGTTTCCAGCCCTTTTTCAGACCAGCTCTCGAGCTGAGAGGTTCGGCGAACCAACCGCCTCCCGAAAGGGAGGCGCGCACCCGTGCACGTCACGTCCCCTGCTACTGTATGAGTGGGGGCAAGAGTTAACAGACAGTACGTACATCTTACACGTTTTCTATCTCCATGGCCTGGATTGACTTTTTCTCATTTTCTCTCTCTCTCTCTCTCTCTCTCTCTCTATACTACAATAGACTTTCCTTCTCACCAGCAAATAACGAAAGACGCACACCAAACTAGATTGACTTTCTCTCTTTCTCTCTCTACGACAATAGACTTTGCTTCTCAGCAGTAACAGCGAGAGACGCACGCCAAACTAAACGTGTGTTGTACCCTTTTCTTTCAGGTGTTTCTTCACGAAATAAATCCTAGTTCGTTTACTTCAAATAAACGCGTTGTTCGTTTCTTCCTCAAAGCAATTCATTTTCCCTTTCCCAATTCAAATCATTTCTCCTATTTTTCCTAACGACTGGGGGATATATATATAACATATCCACTAGTCCACCACAGATGTCCTCAAAAACTAAATGCGCAGGTGTTCAAAATTTAATTCATCAACAAAATACTTTTGTGATTTAGTTTCATTAAAAAAAAGAAGAAAAAGAAAATGGCCATATCTTGTCTACAGTGAACTACATAAACCTACTTTTAAGTTGTCTTACGGTCATGCTCAGACAAGCGAGACCAGGGCTGCTAGATGGGACTTTTAAACAGTCTGGCCTTCAAAAATTGTATTTGGCCTTTTTAAGAATTTGGCTTCAAATTTGGCTTTTTTTCTTATTATTTTTATCAAAATATCTATTTGATAATAATTATTAAAGAAAATGTTATAATTAATTTTTAAAGCACCTTGGGTTCATGTTGGAAATTTATCCTCTTTCAGATAAATTATAATGTGAAATGAATAACCTGCACAAAAAAAAAAAGATGAAATAAAAAGGGGGCGGGGGTAGTAAGTGAATAAAATAGAAAAAGGTCTTGTTTTAAATGAAAAAAAGATTTTATTTACAATTGGTTGCAATTTTTTCCCTTTGCAGGCACTCAAATACAAAAAACGCCAAGTAACAAAAAATAGCACAAAAAAAGAAAAAGAAAATAAATGGTTCAAAATTGTAAACATTATCACAACAAACAAACGACTATAGTTGTTAAGAAAATTTTTGCAATTTTGGGGCATTTGTAACCCCTTGTGAACTCCTGGGAACGCCGAGTCTCAGTGAAAATGGACAAACAGTGCAGTTTCATGCCTTAAGACATGTATATTTGAATTCAGCACTATGGAAAACCACCTTATAGATGTACATATCAAGTTTTTGAGTAATATGAAAAAAGAGCTCCAAAGTGGCATGTATTTTTAGCCCTAAAAGTCCCAGAGGGTAGCGAACCAGAATTTTGCCAGGGTCACCCATACTGAATTTATATTAAGAACAATGGCCTCCATATTTTAGCCAAGTTTCAGGAAAATCTAATGACTGGATCAAACGCTATGGGGCAAAAAGTGTAATTTTTGGCCATTTTGGAGGATTATTTTTACATCTTTTGAGCCCCTGGGTATGCCTAATCCAAGTGTAAATGGATAACGGTGCAGTTTCAAGCCTTAATGCATGTATATTTGAGTTGACCACCGTGAAAAAACACTATATAGTCAGACATATCAAGATTTTGTTGAGAAATATGAAAAAAGAGCCACAAAAAGGAGTGTTTTTAGTACTGAAAATCTCCGGGGACACGAAGCAAAATTTTGCCAGGGTCACCCATACTGGATTTATATCAAGAACAATGCCCTCCACATTTTGGCCAAGTTTCAGAAGATCAAAAGTTATGGAGCAAAACGTCATTTTTGGGCATTTTTGACCTCTTTTGAGCCCCTGGGGGACGTAACAGGAATTTTCGCAAAAAAATTTTTTTTTTTTTACTGTGCACATCTGTTTAATGAAATACAATTTGTGGCAAAATTTCAGGAAAAACTGATCGACGGTTATCTGGCAATCGTCTGTTCTAATGGAAGCACGGACGCCACTGAAAAACATAGGTCTCTCTCCGATAAATCGGAGGACTAACAACTGCTATTGTGTTCTTAGTAAAAAATAAATAAATAAAAAAATGTTATGGTCTAGGTGGAGATGCATTTACAGGATCCTTAAAGATAAATTAAATGTGGTTGTCAATTTATAGGAAGGGTTACCGCTTAAATCCCATAATCTATATATATAAAAGTGAAAATGTGTGTATGTATGTATGTTCGCTTTTTGTGTATGTCTTCAGAAGGCTTTTTTCCGGCGGATTCTTGAGGTCGTCGCTCATTTTTAAAACTTTTTATATCACGTCTAAATGATAATATCTACGACTTAACAACGGTGGTCGCATCACTATTTAATTTGCCCGACTTTAAAACGTTAATTATTCAACATTTTTGGATCGGCATGTGTTGCATTCATTTTTTTGTTATAAAAAAAAGCGAAACTTGATTCGAATTACTGGCCCATGGCCAATGGTCTCTAGAAAGATATGTAATGTCAAGTCAGCTTCGTCATATCAGACAGTTGCTTTCATTTTGAGATGAGACACTCCCCAGAGAGCTGGTTTTCCCTAAAATTAGTTAAAAACAAACTGAAAATTCTTATAACTTTTTATATGCTACCGAGATAATAATATCTAAGATTTAAGAAACGACTCGGCGTGTGTCTTTAATTTGGCCAACTTTTATGTGCGATTTTCGCCATATTTATTGCTCTATGCGTGTGTCTTTGGCTTTTCGATATAAAAAAGGGAAACTGAAAAAAAAAACCTTGGTGGCACTTGTGCGGCAATGAGGGCTTTGATCAATGTTGGTGAAAACCATCATATCAGACAATTGCTATTTTGGGCTTCCCCAACATGTTGAGGAGTGTTGTGAAGGAACATAACTGGCTATACACCGGTTACAAACTGTATATATATATTGGACTGTTTGGCAGACAGCGGCAGACAGCGGCAGACAAGCAGTCGCAGTAAGACGGATAGTCTTACGTGTTGATTATCAGACTTTCTTCCCCATACTTGTTACTATGTACTTCTATTTACCTTAGGCGAGCAGCCTGACGTTTCTGTATTATAAATAAACCCCATTACACATACCACTCGGTGTAACTCACGTTTGTCTTTATTTCCTAAGTATTTAGGAATATAACAATGGCGACGAAAGGATGTTCTTTCTCTTAACAGAGATAAATTACCGTACCAAGGACTGTGTACAATGCAAGGATTTTTTGTTTTACGAAAAAAACAAACTACACAAGGATTTTTGACCACGTGCGTCAATGAATTTAAAAATTTTTCCTACCTAAAGTAGCGAAAAGTACGGATTTTTCTTCGTAAAGAACTCACAAGAAATTATAGAAACATGTTCAAGGTAAAGTGGAATTTATATTTATTTTGACAAGTAAAAAAAAAAAAAAAAAAAATGGTCGCAAGTTGAATTCGAAACTACACTAAAGGATTACGAGTTTCGAAAGAAAAAATATAAATACAACGACTATTGTACCATTTTATGCCACGTGGGAACGGCAGCCATATATTTTTTTTTTTTTGGAAAATTAATTGTTTGTTATTGCCTTTATATAAATAATTGGAACTATTTGTCGTGGGAAGTAAGAAATATTTTGTGTATGAACTTACGTTGTTGAAAAAAAAAAAAAAAAAAAAAAAAAAAGAATTATTTTACAAAGCCTGTTGAATTACTATGGATGAACTTTGTTGAAACGTGTTGTGTCTGCATATTGCTACTAATTTACGATATACGTAAATTTACGATTTTTCTTTGGAATTATTGTGTAGAATTCGAAAAGACATTTTTGTACTAGAAGCTAACATGGAACAATTAGCAGAGTTAACTAAGGCTCTAGCCCTTAGCATCCAGGAACAGACAAAAATGACTCAACAATTTTTAGCGCAACAACAACAACAACAACAAATTCAACAACAACAGCTACAGCAACAGCTGCAACAACAACAAGAAAGAACACAAAAAACTTTAGAGGCACAACAAGAACAAACAAACATACTACAACGACAAATGTCGACACAGCAAAAGAATTTAGAAAAGCTAATTCTAACGTCGACCGGGAAGAAGACTAATTTTTCTGCCGAGGGTATTTCAAATTCACTAACGGAATTTCGTTACTCCCCGGATACTGGTGTTACTTTCCCTGCATACTACAGAAGATACGAAACAATTTTTACGAAAAGATGTTTAGACTGGACCGATGAGGAAAAAGTTACCCTGCTACTACAAAAACTGGGTACTGATGAAAACACCAAGTATGCAAATCTAATTCTACCAAAAAAACCGGAGGAGGTTTCGTTCGAGGAAACAATTAGTACCTTGTCGAAAATATTTGATAAAAGGGATAGCCTATTTCACTCTAGATACAAATGTTTGAACATTCAGAAGGCAGAAGCTGAAGACTATCTAGAATATGCTTGCACTGTGAACTGTTTATGCGAATCATTTAAATTGAATGAAATTTCCGCAGACCAATTTAAATGTTTAATCTTTGTACAAGGTCTCACAGCACCAAGGGACAAAGATATACGTTCACGGATCCTAACAATTATGGAGGCGGATCCTAACATAACATTGCAAAAAGTCACTGAAGAGTGTCAACGTCTGATTAACATAAAGAAAGACAACACTCGCATTGAAGAGAAAAATATTTTTAAGGTGCAGCAAGTAAAAAGGCAAGGGACCACAAGAAAGTCCAGGTTCCAAGAACACAGGATCCTTAAAGGATACAAAGACCCAAAGCTAAAGTGTAAATGTTGTGGTAGTTTAAGACACAACAATAAGACCTGCTGGTTTAGGAACAAAATATGTTATGAATGTGGTCTTAGAGGTCACAAGGGAACATACTGTGCCCAGAAGAAAAGACAAGGGACCGATAATGTAAATACGCTTCGCATGAATAAAGAAAAAAGCTGCGAAAGACGGAAATATGTTGATGTTCGGATAAATGGACATCTGGTTACATTGCTTCTGGATAGCGGTGCAGATATTAGTATTATAAATGAAGATATATGGAAAAGGATAGGTCGACCTGAATTAACGAAAACCAGAAAGACGGCGAGAAATGTGTGCGGCAAAAGATTAGAGTTCAAGGGAGAATTAAAATGCAAAGTGACATTCGCTAACCAGACTCATAAATCCAAAGTGTACGTCGTACCAGGAAAGAATACATGCCTGTTTGGGGTAGATTGGATTATCCTGTTTAATTTATGGGAGAAACCCATAAATTCGTTTTGTAACGTTTTAACTGCAGAAAAAGCAAACCAAAGGGAAGACTTCCTGAAGGATTTGAAAACTGAATTTCCCAATGTTTTTGCCGAAGGACTAGGACTCTGTATTAAGACAGAGGCAAAATTTGAATTAAAGAAAAATGCCACTCCAGTATTCAAACCTAAAAGGAATGTGCCTTTTTCAGCGATGGACGCAATCGAAAAAGAGTTGGATAGACTTCAACAACTGGAAGTCATTGAAAAAGTTAACCACACAGATTGGGCAAGTCCAACCGTGTATGTAAAGAAAAAAAATAACAGAATAAGGGTCTGTGGAGATTTTTCAACGGGTTTAAATGACTGTCTATTGGACCATAATTATCCCCTTCCGTCCGCAGAAGATCTGTTCTCTAAGCTTAACGGAGGAAAAATTTTTTCTAAGATAGACCTCTCAGATGCTTACTTGCAAATTAAGATCAGCGATGAATGCTCCAAATACTTAGGCATAAATACTCATAAGGGCATTTTTAAGCTAAAGAGGCTTCCTTTTGGATTAAAGGTTGCTCCTGCTATTTTCCAGCAAATTATGGACACGATGCTGGCAGGGTTGGAATTTTCAATGGCCTACCTTGACGATATCCTAATTAAAAGTGAAAATTTGCAAGATCATAAGAAGCATGTAAAAGAAGTATTCAAAAGAATACAGGAATTTGGTTTTAAATTGAGCCCAGAAAAATGCGATTTTTTTATGAAAAAAATTAAATATCTAGGTCAAATAATCGACAAAGAGGGTCGAAGACCGGATCCACAAAGGACTGAAGCAATTGAAAAGATGCCTGCTCCAGATTCAGTGACAAAATTAAAATCGTTTTTGGGATTAGTTCAATACTATGCAATTTACATCCCTAACATACATAATTTAAGAGCTCCTCTTAACGAGTTACTGAAAAAGGGTGTTAAATGGAACTGGAATAAGGAATGTGAATCTGCTTTCCAAAATATCAAAAGATGTCTACTGTCAGACTTAACATTGGCACATTTCAATCCAGAAAAGGAACTAATACTAGCAACGGACGCCAGTGATTACGGTGTTGGCGCTGTATTACTTCACAAGTATGAGGATGGTAGGACAAAAGCTATCGCCCATGCTTCAAGAACGTTGGTTGCAGCGGAGAAAAATTACAGCCAAATTGAAAAAGAGGCGCTGTCGATAATATTTGGAATTACAAAGTACAATCGATTTCTCCATGGACGATCTTTTATTTTGCAAACCGACCATAAACCCCTACTTACCATATTTGGATCAAAGAAAGGCATTCCCACACATACTGCGAATCGATTACAGCGATGGGCTGTAACCCTCTTAAACTATCAGTTTAAGATGGAACATGTATCCTCAAAAAAGTTAGGACACGCAGATGCATTATCACGGTTGATCCCTAAAAGAAGCGAAAGTTTCGAAGAAACGGTAATTGCTGCGCTTAAAGACGAAAGTGAATGTACAAGTTCAATGTGTAATATGATACGTGAACTTCCGGTAACTTTCGAAAAAATAAAAAAAGAGGCAGTAAATGACATTTTCATTAAGAAAATGAAAAATCAATTGGGATGGATAAAAAAAAATAAAAAGGTAGATCAAACAACGCCTTTTTCCATCTGTGAAGATGTGCTCATGTATGGTGAGAGGATCGTAATTCCACTAACGTTACAGAGGAAAATTCTGAAGGAATTTCATACAGGTCATCCGGGCATTTCGAGAATGAAATCCCTTATGAGAGGATATGTGTACTGGCCTGGTATGGACAAGGAAGTTGAAAAATGTGTCAAGACATGCAGAGGATGTCAATTAGCAGCTCGAGATCCTCCAGTAAAAACGACGCCATGGCCAAAGACGGACCTACCCTGGTCACGTCTGCATATTGATTATGCGGGACCTATAAATGGTTATTTTTACTTGATTATTGTAGATTCTTTTTCAAAATGGCCAGAAATATTTAAGTTTAGACATCCAACAGCAAAAAACACTGTGAGTGCGCTTAATGAAATTTTTAGCCGTTTTGGAGTGCCAAAAACCTTAGTGAGCGATAATGGAACAGCATTTACTGCTCATGAATTCAAAGAATTCTGTGACTCACTAAATATTCTACATATGACAACACCTGTGTACCATCCACGATCGAATGGGTTGGCCGAAAAATTTGTAGATACGTTTAAAAGGGCACTTAAGAAAAATCTTACTACGGACACAGACGAACAATGTATTCAAACATTTTTAGCAATTTACAGGGTGACACCAAATCCTAATAATAATGTCGATTCTTCCCCGGCTGAGCTAATGTTTGCAAGAAAGATAAGATCTGTCTTCGATAGGCTGCTACCAGAGAAAAAGAAAGTTTTCAAAAAAAGAAAACCTTAATACTAAGTGCTTCTCCCCAGGTGAAAATGTATATTTCAAAAATTTTCAAAATGGACGAAATCAGTGGGTTGAAGGTATTATCAAAAAAAGGATTGGGAGCATGGTCTATACCATCCAAGGATTAAGTTTTGTCTGCAAAAGACACAGAAATCAAATACGTCCCAGACTGTCTCCAAATGTGGAAGAGACACCAATGGAAACATTGTGCGATATTTTTGATATACCAAAACCAGCGTGTGTTCCGCAAACAATGAATATTTCGCCTGAACCGACCATACGGGCTGGACAGAAACCTTTACCCCGGGTAACGCTGACCAGAAGGAAAAGCGCAAGAAAGAGAAAAGTTACCAGGAGATTAAGCCCTGACCCTAAAAGGAAGAGGTATTTAAGCTAAAATCAGGAAGATTTCAGCTTCAGGGGGAGGTGTTGTGAAGGAACATAACTGGCTATACACCGGTTACAAACTGTATATATATATTGGACTGTTTGGCAGACAGCGGCAGACAGCGGCAGACAAGCAGTCGCAGTAAGACGGATAGTCTTACGTGTTGATTATCAGACTTTCTTCCCCATACTTGTTACTATGTACTTCTATTTACCTTAGGCGAGCAGCCTTACGTTTCTGTATTATAAATAAACCCCATTACACATACCACTCGGTGTAACTCACGTTTGTCTTTATTTCCTAAGTATTTAGGAATATAACAAGGAGAGAAAAAATAAAACCAAAAAAACATTGTTTTGCAGAAATAGTTAACTGCGGAATAGTGTGATGTTTGACCTCAATTTGAACTCATTCACTTTTTAATTGCTAAATTAAATTGCTTCCGTCGCCGTAGCGGAGGTGTATGTTGTCAGCCTATTGGCCTCAAGGCTCTGGGTTCTAGCCTACCTGCCCCCCTCTTTTTTTTCTTTTACACCTACAAAAGATTTTTTTCTTCCATTTTTAAAATCGGTTTTTTAAAAAAATTTTTTAAAGAAGTTTAACATCATTTTTTTATATTTAAACAGGGTTAAGTTTCCATTTTGTTCTGCTTTATCCCCACCCCCACCCCGAACACATACACCTACAAGCACTCAGGCACGCCGGGCACCTCCACTAGTCTATATATATAAAAAGCAAATGTGGCCCGTGCATTTTTATATGTCCAAGAAAGGCTTTTTTGACAAGGATTTTCGGGGAGAGGGGGTTTACTGTGTCTTACAACTGTTTGTATACCTCCTAGATCATAATTTAACGATTTGCAAACGTGTGTCGTTTCTAGATTTATTTACGTCGATTTTTACAAAATTCTTGCTATTTCAGCCCCTGTTGTGTTCATTCGGCTTTTTCGTATAAAAGTGAAATTAATTTGGAGCTAAGGCATTGTTCCCGGCAATCGTGCTGGGAACGCCCAGAAAACAATCAGCTTTTGATCAATGTGGGGGAAACTTCTTATATCAGACAATTGTTATTCAATTTGGACAATCCCCTTTTTATGGGGAGCTGGTCCCCCCCCCCCAAATATCTTGGGGAACAAAATCAGCCAAAGTTGGGTAAATAAACCAAAAAGAAATGCCTCGCACTAAAAATTAACTGCAGTATTTCTATTTGACCTCATTAAAATCGTGTACCTGTCAATTCAATTCCGTTTTTTATACTTAAATAAATTCAAATGTGTTTCAGTTACTCTTCCTTGCTGGCCGAGCGGGTAACGTGTCAGGTTTTTTTCACACTTTATTTTCCACTTTCGCCTCAAAGCTTCGGGTTCGATCCTACCTACCTACCAAAACTTTTTTAAACCCCTACCCAACACACACACACCCAGGCAACGATTTTTTTTAAGAAGTTTTAACATTGTTTTTTTTTTTATATATATATATTATTTAAACAGGGTTATCACTTCGCTTATTCTTTTGTTTTGATTTAACTCCCCCCACCCCCACGCACACCTCTAAACACCCGGGCAACGCCGGGTATCCCTGCTAGTAAAGAAATAAAAAATAAATTCAGGAAAAGACGACATTCGACACGAAATCGCTGTATTAACATGATATAAACAACATTTATTTACGTGTTAGGAAAATTAGTTTAAATTGTTGCAACAAAAGTGTTTTCTTGTGTAGAATATTCATAATGAAGGATTACTGAAGTGAGGAGTTTGTGAGTACAACACGAAACTTCAAATTACGGATTTTTTTTTTTTTTATGATAAGAGTGCTGCAGTGCACGAGGGCTTAAAGTCCATGTGCCTATTTTGGAGAGAAACATTTCATAAATCATAGAAGCGAATGCGCTCGCATTTGTGTGTGTGGGAGGGGGGGGGTAGAAATAAGAATATTCAAAAGGAGGAGTGAGTTCTAGTTATATGTGGTAAATTTCCATGCTGGGTATTGAAGTTCCTCTGTATCGTATGTAAAATCATGACGGTTGTTTTTACGTCTCCTGGAGAAGCAGTTTCTTTGAGCACAGGTTGCGCTGATGAAATTGAAGAGAAAACGTTGTCTGATCTGTGGCATTCTTGGCGATGTTGTTTTACGTCTAAATAGACAGAGTCCAGCGTATGTAAAAACCACGGGCAGCGGTGATGGTTACTTGTGGAACTGTTTTCTTCACTGTTTAAATTTTGGCAGGTTAATCTTTATATACAGGCTTTCTCGCATATTTCAGCCTGTTAGCATAACATAGTTCCTTTTCTTTTATGTGTGCATGTGGTCGCATCACAACGTCATGTTCCTACGCGTTTTTCATATGCGTAGGCGTTTCAAAGCAGTGATCGCTGTGAAATGTTCCTGCCGATCATTTATTTATTTATTTTTTTTACTCATGTTCACAATTTACTAAGCATATCGCCACTTGGACGTAAGGGGCTACTATTTGGGGCCATGTATAGGAAAGATTAACAAGATATTTGTTTATGTTACATTTAAACTTCTGCAGATCAGTACAGCCAGGGAAGCAGGTAGCAGGAAGGGAATTCCAAAGTCTAGCTGTCCGAGGGAAGAAACTATTAGAATAGAAAGCTTTCTGGCATTTAGAAACAACAGCAGTTAAGCAGTCAGATCTTATTGCTAAGCGGATTTGTCGGGGATATGTACGTTGAGGGGGTACAAGTGAAACAAGTTCATCAGAACACATTCCATTGAAATATTTGTAAAACAGGCACAGTGATGCAGAGACAGAGGCTGGAGCTTAGTTGATAAAGTGGAACCGATTAAATTGACAACTCTTTTTTGGACCCTATCTAAGAGGGAGAGACTAGTGGTAGATGCACCAGCCCAGATGTGGCAACAATACTCCATGCATGGGCGAATGGTGGCCTATAAAGGTACAGGATACTGAGTATCCTGGATACTCTCAGGTGTGAATAGTCTTCTAGCTCGATAAAAAGAACCCACCTTTTTTTGCAGCAGCCTTTGCAATGTCCTCTATGAATTTACCAGCAAATGTTAGGCCAAGGAGTTTGAAGGTAGAATTCTCAGGTAGGGTGCTATTTGTCATGGATATAGGGGGTTGGAGAGGCGTCTTGTAATTATTAAAGGAGAACAACTTAGTTTTACTAGCATTAAATGTTACCATCCATTTGCGGCCCCATTCCACTATAGTCCGGAGGCCATTTTCTAACAATTTTGCCATCGTCTTAAAATTATGTACATCTGTTCTTCCCTCATGCATATTATGGAGCGTTGTATTATTCCAGCCATACGTAGCGCCAGCGGTCGCAGTACAAAGCAAAAAGTCAGCCATTACAGTGGCGAAAAAGGAGTTAAGTGTGCCCCCTTTATTTGCAATCTCACAATTGTTCACATCTAGAGAAAATGCAATTTCCCTTAATTTTACGTAAAAATTACTTTTAACTATAAATAATGTTCAATTTAATGAATTTTCGTAATTTTTGGATTCATTACTATTTTAGACATGACAAGTTGTTTTTGTTGACTGCTGTTTTTGATTAAAACCACATATTTAGAAAAATAAATCTGTCGACTCTATCTTAACAAGGACCTTATGTTTTACCGTCGATCTTTACTTTGGCCTTTTTTTTTTTTTATATTTTATTTTAAATCATTTTTATTTTATATTACTTTTAATTTTTGTTTTCCATTTTAACATTATTTTTGATGTTATATATTAAACTTTATTTACTTAAAATATCAACTTAAAAAATGAAAGTAATTTTCTTCTAAGAAAATCTGTCCCACCCAAACCGGGGAATTTTTTACTTTCACTTTGATTTGTGAAAAAACGAAAATATACTGTTCCATTTTGTTTCTTGACTTTAAAGTTTTCTTTACGTCGGAATATTTCGCCTTCCAGAGATATTAACTTTTCATTTTATTTTATTTTTTTGAGTAAGTATTTATTTAATTCAAACAGCCATTTGCAATTTATTTCATCGAAACTTTTTTCTTTTTACTTTATCAAAAAAAAAACAGTTTCTAGTACTTGATGAGGAGTGTGAACCCTACGCAAACGTTTGCCTTTCACGAATCGTCCCCCTCAACGGACATGCGCAGAAGGTTTTCAGTGGTCTATTTAGACATGAAAAACTTTTTCAGTCCCCCCCCCCCCCAAAAAAAAAGCCAAATAAAATGCCAAATTGATTTATCGTGCTCTTGAAAAAGAACTTCTTCTGATCAATTTAAATGCAATATAAAGTATTTAAAGACCAACTTTCTTCGTATGTTCATTTATTTTTCTCTACAGTACAATTCATTTTCTCCCCCGAGGGGAGTAAAAATTATAATAAAAACTAAATGAGGACAAACAATGTTTGTCAAAAACACTAATGCATAATGCATATTGCATCGCACAAAATAAAAGTATATAAATGAAACTTACTCAAAGAAAAAAAAAAGTGAAAACAGAAAACACGCTCGATTAAAAAAAAGGTAAATATCCAGATACGCTACTACAGAACACCGACCACTCTAATTTGTTTTTTTATAGGTAATTGAGGTCGCTGACAACGAATCTGATAGTCAAACTTGGGGCAAATTTACCGTTTGCATGGTATTTACCCCTGAACCCACGAACTACTTTCCACCATTTTGCAGCTTCCGTTTATGCTACGCGCATGCTGCAGCATGCACGTTGTAGCATAAACGACGGCTTCACCAAGCAAACTACGTTGCGGGGAGGGGATTTTTTTTTCCAGGACATAGAATTTTCTAATTTTCAAAAATACATTATAGCACTTTTTGGATGGAAAATTTAAAATTAGCTGAAAAAGAAATAAAACAAGAAAAGGAAAGCACTCCAAGTTGGAGTGGGGGGGGGGGTAATTTATGTGTGTTTTTTTTTTTTGTTGTTGTTTTTTTTTACCTGGAACATAGATTTTTTCAAATTTTCCGTAAGTAACGCACCGACATTTATTAATTAGAACACCATTTAACATTTTCCGAAGATTTTACTGCGTACATTGGGGGCACGAGCGGGGGGGGGGGGGGCGGATGTGATGTTGGGGCGCGCGTGCCCCAACATCACATCCGCCCCCATCCGCTCGTGCCCCCAATGTACGCAGTAAAATCTTCGGAAAATGTTAAATGGTGTTCTAATTGGTAAATGTCGGTGCGTTACTTACGGAAAAACGTTTAACTAAACTGCAAAAGCACCTATTAAGCCACATAAGTTCTATAATTGAATCACCCTCCCGCAGAAAAAGAATGAAAAACATAAAGATGTTTGGTGCTTATGTTTTTGTAAACCACATTAAACTACGCGAGACAAAAAAAAAAAAAAAAGTCCCCCAATTTGTTGTACTTTTCTTTAACTGTAAGTCATTAAAAAAAATGTTAGTCCGTAATTTTTTTATTGGTATGCCATGTGAGAAGGCAGTTTGCTAGGTGAAGCAGAAGCAAGCCGTCGTTCATGCTGCAGCGCACGCGGGTAGCGTAAACGGAAGCTGCAAAATGGTGGAAAGTTATTCGTGGGTTCGGGGGTTAATACCATGCAAACGGTAAATTTGCCCCAAGTTTGACTGTCAGATTCGTTGTCGGCGACCTCAATTACCTATATAAAAAAAAAACAAATTAGAGTGGTCGGTGTTCTGTAGTAGCGTATCTGGATATTTACCAAAAAAAAAAAAAGTGAAAGAAATGTAGTGGTGAAATAAAATAAAATAGCGCACGAAAAAAGTTATATAAATCCGATATAAGTTAGTTGTTTATTCCAATTTGTATTTGACGTAATTCAATAGACCACTGAACTGAAAACCTTCTGCGCATGTCCGTTGAAGAGAGCGATTATTCGTGGAATGCAATGCAAACGTTTCCGTAGGGTCCACACTCCTCATCAAGTACCCAGTTTCTTTCTCCTTGAGAGCAAGGGGGAGAAATGGTGCAAGTCTATGAATGGTCCACAAGTAATCTTTTTTACTATAAAAATCTGGAAAAAAAATCTGTCATATTCCAAAAATCACGTAAATTTGTCATATTCCAAAAATCACGTAAATCGATCAAGTAGTTTTTATTTATTTAAGAAAATCAAATATTATGAGACATTTTATCGAAGAAAAACTTCACGGCATCTTGTTTTTTTGAATGATACACTGCTAGCGACACCTATTGGGAATGTTTCCAAGATGTGAAGAATTTTACGCAAATTGAGCACCCACACGTTGACGCTCCTCCAAGAAAAATTCTGCAAATGTGTATTCCAGCAGCGTAAATTCAAGTTTTACACTAGTGGTGGCCATAAAGTAGGTGATCATTATACGTTAAATTATTATAGAAAAGTGATCCCCCATTTTCTTTAAACTAATATTTCTTCATATATTAGAAACTACTCGTTTGCTGGAATTTTAAACGTTATTTTCTTTTTCAACATCCTCAAAAACTTATAAATGTCTGAATTTTCCAAGTTTTTTTTTTTCTATAGCGTGGACGGTCGATTGTCTGCCCCTGGCTGACCAAACATTCCCAATAAGAGCAGTAGCAGTGTATCATCATTCAAAAACAAGATGGCGTGAAGTTTTTTTTTCGATAAAATGTCTCATAATATTTGATTTTCTTAAATAAAAAAAAAGTTACTTGATCGATTTACGTGATTTTTTGAATATGACAATTTTCATGCAGTGACAAGTACGTACATTATAATTATTTCTTTTCAGATTTTTATAGTAAAAAAGATTACTTGTGGACCATTTTTGCACCAAAAACATTATTCAGATTATAATCATTTGTATAATTTAATTAACAGTTTATTATAAGTAACAGTTTAAAAAAAAAACAACAATCGGGTATTCTTTTTAGTTTACCGACCCCTCGGCATTCACCTTTAATTTGTCGACTTGGATAGTTTTCGGGTACGCTGAGAACAAATATCGCATTTATTTTCTGCGCAAACAAGTAGTTATCCATATTTGAAGACATTCAGTATCCAACGTAATCACTATTGTTTTAGCTGCCGGCCATCTTGTTTGCCATATAGGAAAAAAACGCCAAAAAGAGCCAAACGAGCCAAAACATGGCCCCCAAAACAGTTTTCGGCTTCAAGGTCGAAATGACCCACCTCATCCTTCCGGATATTTTCCGGTTTCCCGATATCGAAATGGACAATCTTTTTTTCACTTTCTTAATTACATTAATTTTTTCACGTAATTATATTCATTTTTTTTTTTTTTAACTTTCTTACTAAAATGCGCGTACACGCTTAGTCACTTGACGTTTCGCAAGGTGCATAAATACATGGCGGACATTTTGAATTACAAGAAATATTGTTCATAGAATAAAAAGTTTTCATCTTATTTAAGAGTAAAAATATTGCTGTCAGTAAGTTTTCCCGAACGGTTTACAAAGCATATTTTATATTTTTCATTCTTTTTTGGGGAGAGGGGGTAGGTGTATCAGAATTTTTGTAGGAATTTTTCACACCCCCAACACGAAACTGCGAATAAAATATAAAAAAAAAAAACTTGTAATTTCTCTTTTAAAAGTGGGTTGTTTATTTTCTTTATGGATTATACTTCTAAAATAAACTATTAAAATCGTTTTAAAAGTAATAGAAATATTTTTTTTTTAAAACAGTAATGAAATTAATTGAATTTTACGAGCTCAGTATTTTT
Source organism: Euprymna scolopes (assembly GCF_053919585.1). NCBI lineage: Eukaryota > Metazoa > Mollusca > Cephalopoda > Sepiida > Sepiolidae > Euprymna > Euprymna scolopes. Next base: position 38,851,296 of record NC_136504.1, on the reverse strand, counting down.
CAATTTTTAAACTTTAAAAATCTATAAAAAATTTTCTATTGATTCAATTTTTACGATATTTTCAGGGTCAATGGGAAATTTTATGTTCTTTCCAATAAAACGAATATAATATTTTAGATAAACGTTTTTTTTTTTTTTTAATTCACGTCCCCCCATTGTCAAGTGTTTATTAAAAAGTAAATAATTAATTTACTCACCAAAGTTTTATATCACAAATTGAAGATAAAAGATCAATAAATAATATATTCAAATTTAAAACAAAAAGTAGTGTTTTTTAGAAATTTACCTGTAAAGTCCGAAGTTTAAAACCTTTTTTTTTTTTTAAAAACACGTTGTTTGTTTTTTCTTTTTTTTTAAAAAAAAAAAACACGTTTGTTTTTTCTTTTTTTTTTTTTTTAATGAAACCTTGGTCTTTGCTCCTTTAATTGAAAAAAAATTAGGGCTTGAATTACATTTTTCGAGTAGTTATAAGCTTGGAAAGACAGGGGGTCGAATTAATTCACGCCTCCCATTTTGAAATGTGTATTCAAAAGTAAATAATTAATTTACTCACCAAAGTGTTATATATCACAAATTGTAGATAAAAGATCAATAAATAATATATTCAAATTTAAAACAAAAAAAGTAGTGTTTTTTTTAGAAATTTACCTGTAAAGTCCGAAGTTTAAAACCTTTTTAAAAAAAAAAAAACATGTTGTTTGTTTTTTGTTTTTTTTTTAATGAAACCTTGGTCCTTGCTCTTTTAATTGAAAAAAAAATTAAGGCTTGAATTACATTTTTCGAGAAGTTATAAGCTTGGAAAGACGGGGTGGAATTATTCAATATTTTTCACGAAATTTCTGACACACCTACAGAGGGGATATTCAATTATAGAACTTGTGTAGTTTAACAGGTGCTTCTGCCGTTTGATTAACAGTTTTTCTATGGAGAGCCGCGGCCGTCACAACACACCCGTCCCCGCCCCTCCATGGAAAACGGTTAATTAAACTGCAGAAAAATTTGTTAAACTACACAAGTTCTATAATTGAATACCCCCCAAAAAAAGAACGAAAAACATAAAATATGCTTCGTAAACCGCTCGTGAAAACTTCATTTTTTTCTTATTTTTTTTTTTTTTAGATCAATTAAAAGGGGTTAATACCATGCAACCCGTAAATTTGCGACGGATTTGATTATCAGATTTGTGGCTAGCAACATTGAATATCCCTAAAAAAAAAAAAATTGTTTTTTTAAATTAGTGGTCGGTGTTCTGTTGTAGCGAAAGGTAATACAACTTAGAACAGCATTTCATCCAAGGCATGAAAATTGTTAAACAAAACGTTTTTACTATAGGCTTTAAAAATAAAGGTACAAGATTTAATTTGAAATTTATTTATCTTCAAAGTACACTTTTATACATTTTACAAAGTAAGGTATAAAAATTTAATTTAAATTGAATCAAAAAATTACCTTGGATTTATTTTATGTAATGTACATTTTGTTGCAATTTAAAAAACATTATCTTTCATCTAGCAATTAATGATATAGATATAAAATTTTCAATTATTTATATATATATATATATATATATATATATATATATATATATATATATATATATATATATATATATTAAATGAAATATATATATACAAGTTAGAAAAGCATTTCATCCAAGATATAGTATATTAAATGAAATATATATATACAAGTTAGAAAAGCATTTCATCCAAGATATATATATATATATATATATATATATATATATATATATATATATATATATATATACTAGCAGTTCCACCCGACTTTGTTCGGGTCCCATGTGCATATGTATACAAATTAGAAAAGCATTTCATCCAAGGCATGAAAATTGTTAAACAAAATGTTTTTACTATAGGCTTTAAAAATAAAGGTAAAGATTCAATTTGGTCGAGAGCTGATTCTAAAGGAAAGAAACCGGTCATTGCTCTTTGTTTTATACTTGTTTCCGGTGGTCTTTTGCGCATGTGTGGATTTCCTTTGAAAGCGGAAGTGACGTTGTCCATGCGTGTGCGCGTACATGTGTGTATGTTAGCGTGTGTGTATATACACATGAATGTGAGTATGTACGCGAACGTGAATATATGTACGTGTGTGGACGTGGGCGCGTATGTTTGTGTGCGCGTATGAATATAAGGAAATGTGTGTTCATCTCAAGTTCGGGTCACTATCGTTTGTTCACGCGTGGGAAGAGAAATGAGTGTTGTAGTGGGAATTGGAATGATAGTCCAGCGTGTAGACAAAAAAAAGTGGATAGAGAGTTGACATCAGTTAGCAGTCAGCTACGCGAAGGTGTTCTCAGGGACCAGTAGTAGATAGAGAGAGAAAGAGTGAGAATGTGTACATACGGTCTGTTAGCTCGTGCTCCATACATAGTCGTGTGTGGACGTGGGCGCGTATGTTTGTGTGCGCGTATGTATATAACAAGAAATATAGCTTGAAATGTGAATGCATGTTTTTGTCTGAGGCTAGAAAAAGGCTCGCACAGAATAGAAAAACCTTTAAAATTTAATACGGAACATATTTCATATAGGTTTCATTAACAAATATTCAGTACATAACGAGAAAAATAGAGATGAAAATTTCAAGAGGGCTGTATAACTGGTTACGGTCCAATAGTAGTCCTCGCCAGCGAAAGTTTTTGTTATTGTTATTCTATTATTATTATTATTTAAAACATTTTGTGTCTTGCTCTTTCGCGCGAGGACTAATTTACCTTTAATTTATTTTAATAAATATTACTCTAAATACTGCTTTTTAATTTGTGGTCTTTTTTTTTTACGTTCTTTCCTTTCGCTCAAGATTTCTTGGAATTTACCCATTCCCTTGTCCTATAAACCTTACTTTTTTTTTTGCGCCAACGCCGGTGATGGGGAGGAGGGATTCCAGTTACACGTAGCATACTTAGTCTCTTTTGGCGTTTTTTCATTATCGGAAAACAAGACGGCCGCCATTAAAAATGATAGGGATTGCGTTGGATACTGAATGTCTTCAAATACGGATAATTGTGTGTTTGTGCAAAAAATAAATTCGATATTCGTTCTCAGCGTATGCGAAAACCTTAAAAAGTCGACAAATTAAAGATGAATGTCAAGGGGCCGGTAAGCTAAAAATTTACCAAAAATCGTTTTTTTTTTTTTAGTTTTCTTTTCTTTTTTTTTTTTATTTCTATAAATATTGAAGTAAAGCCCCACCCCTCCCAAGTTAGATTCTACTTTTTATTTAGGCGATTACATGTGAAGTTATTTATTTCTCCTACGAAAGGAAGATGTGATGCAGGGGTCGAAAAGTGGGATTTGAAAAGCAAGTTGCCTAGAGGAAGAACACCCAGGTCTGCAAAATATGCTTTTTTATTTTTACTTTCACTTCGATTTGTGAATAACAGAAAACCTACTATTCCATTTTGTTTCTTGCCTTGAAAGCTTCAGTTTTCTTTTCGTCGAAACATTTCACCTCTCATATTAACTTTTCATTTTTTGGTAAGTATTTATTTAATTTATGTTGTTTCATGAAACAACCATTTGCAATTTATTTTGTTAAAACACTTCTTTTTTTTTTTACTTTCTGCTTGAAAACAAGGATTTTTCTATTGAAAAAAAAAAAGGTGTTTATTCAGATTGACATATATGGCGGCAATTAAAAGTCAAGAAAATACATAAAAGTCTGTATGATGTACATACTCGTTACATAACAAAGATGTCATATTCCAAAAACCACGTAACTCGATCAAGTAGTTTTATTTAAAACTAAGAAAATCAAATTTACGACTTTTAGCGATTTTACTACTAAACCGTATTTAACATAAGGTTGCTTTTTCATCTCGACACCTCGATTTGAATTGTCCCCCTTTTTATTCAATCGGATTTAATCATGGCTGACACTATGACTTGCTTAGTCGTAAAATTTGATTTGCTTGAAATAAAAAATTAAAAAAAACTATTGTTATATTAGCTCCCGGAATATACCGGTCAGCCTGTTGCATGGCCGATTGTTAGTGTTTAGGTTAGAAATATTTCTATAACAAAGAAAAGAATGTTTGAATATCAGAAAGAATGTTATCAAAGCGAAAAAGTATTTTACTTTAGAAAATATGTAACATTAACTCTACCAAAGCCGAAGTAGCTTCAGTTCTCTCCAAACTCTACAACAAATGCCTTAATGAATCTTGCTTTCCGGGCTGTTGGAAAACTGCTTCTGTGGTACCAGTATTCAAGAATTCTGGCGAAAGAACTGACCCATTAAATTATTGCCCTATTAGCCTCCTCCCAATTTTTGCCAAAATATTTGAGACCTTAATTAACCATGCTCTAGTTCAGCACCTTACAGATGCTAAACTTCTGACCGACCAACAATATGGATTTAGACAAGCCCGTTCCACAGTAGACATCCTAACTGTAATCTCTGAACGCATATACCATTCACTGGACAAAGCGGGAGAGGGCAGAGCGGTAGCTCTAGATATATCTAAGGCTTTTGACAGGGTATGGCATGAGGGTCTCCTCAGGAAGATTAGATCATACGCTATCACTGGTAGAATACTTAACATAATTAAATCCTTCTTAGATAAGAGAAAAATCCAGGTTGTCCTCGACGGTCGTACATCTAAACAATATGATATAAATGCGGGAGTGCCCCAGGGATCTATCCTTGGACCTCTACTGTTCCTGATTTTCATAAATGACCTCCCCGACAAAATTGCCTCTGAGATGGGTATATATGCTGATGATACCACACTCTATAGCAGGCACGACAGGAAAACAAATGAACATATATCTAAAGTAATGGCAGAAACACTAGAGGATGACCTCCAATCAGTAGTGAAATGGGGATAAAAATGGATGGTCACGTTCAATGCCGCCAAGACTAAACTAATTTCCTTCAATAATTACAAGAAACCTTCTCTACCACCTATAGCAATGGCCAACGACTCTTTATCTGAGAGTACATCTTTCAAGCTCCTTGGCCTAACGTTCACAGGAAACATGAGTTGGAACAATTACATTGAGGGCATTGTCAGGGCCGCTGCAAGGAAGGTGGGCTCTCTCTACCGTGCTAGAAAACTACTAACACCCGAAAGTATCCTGTACCTCTATAAGGCAACCATTCGCCCATGTATGGAGTATTGCTGTCATATTTGGGCTGGTGCATTGGCTACTAGTCTCTCGCTCCTTGAAAAGAGAGTCGCAAATCTGATAGGCCCTAAACTGGCATCTAAGCTTCAGCCTCTGTCCCATCGACGAAACGTTGCATCCCTCTGCCTGTTCTACAAGTATTTTAATGGTGAATGCTCTGATGAACTGCAAGCACTTGTGCCCCCACGACGTGAACACCCTCGACAGACCCGACAAGCTGCAAAATCCCACCCCCACACTGTAGAGATCCCTAGATGTAAAAGATCTTTCTACTCCGGTAGTTTCTTCCCCAGAACTGCTAGACTTTGGAATTCCATTCCAGGTCACTGCTTCCCCAACTGTACTGACATGCAGAAGTTCAAGTGCAACGTGAACCAACATCTTGCTGCCCAAATCCCTACATAGTACCCCAGTAGTTGTTTCCCCTGATAGTAGCCCCCTACACCAAAGTGGCAATGTGCCTTGTTTGGGGTGAAAATGTAATAAAAAAAAAAAAACAGACCTCTGCTACTGAGCCCAATTTGCCCCTGTGCCTGGCCTCTTGGGCAAAATTATGAAAAAAAATTTAAACGCATTAGTAATTTTTTGCCTTTCATCTACCGCCAGTTTTCAGCCTTTGTGTGCCAGTCTGTCCAACAGGTGGAGCCCTCCTTGATGCCCAGATACTTTCTGCAGTGGGTGCACCAGAACCTTGTCTTCACCTTCTTTTGGGGGTAATTTTTGTGAGATACTCCAGGGTGTTGTCTGTTGTATCTCCATGCACACAGCACAGAGGTGGTCAGATGAGGTGTCATGATTGGGGAGTCATTTTTAACTCCCTGACAAAACAAAAACACATGATCGGAAAAATACCCGTTTAGCAGTAACTCGGTATATAGCATTTTCGGAAATTACTGGTATATCGGTAACTCGGTCTGGTAGGGTTAAAATAGTCCACAGGAATTTAAACTTAGGAGAAAAGGAATTTGCTAAGTAAAAATAAACACGGGTGACTATGTGACAGAGATCAGACGAAGGTTGTGTGGTGGTACATGTTGGTGACATCATTTAGAGGGGGGGGGGTTTGAGAGACATGTAGAAATTAGTCAAGAGTTGGCGGTCAGAGTTGAGAGTTGGCAATCAGAGGGAATGAGGCATTAAACTGCACACCTGTAGAACTCTCTTCCGATTGCCTGCTTTCCAGCTGACTACAATCTGATTGTTTTCAAGTCTAACATAAACAAGTTCTTGATGAACCGCCCCCTAAGTAATCCAATTTACAAAATTCCCACTACTTACTATGCTATAATTACATTGACTAATGTATACCCATTAACCCTTATCCTCGAGTGGCCTCTGGGCCTTGATATGTGGTGATTCCTGTGTAAAAAAAAAAAAAATCTAAGACCAGTGTGCAGTTTTACAATGAGGAAATATCGATAAATAAAGCTGCTGTAGATACAACCAAGACTTCAGGTTGTACGAATCTTCAAATCAAGATCAACCCAGATGGATAAGGTATGTTTCTTCGTTGACCGATGTTAGCCCCCACCCCCCAAGAGAACTGTATTTTTCTCCTATTATTGTAAGGACCGTCTATTATAGATGATATATGCCCTGCTTATTTACTCATCCTAGACAATCACACTATACTCAAATATATATACAAACAACATCTTGTATGAGATAACTTAATTAAGATCAATACCATGTTCAATATTTTTTTTTTTTTGCACACTTTGATCCATGTCTTGTAAGGTTTGGTAATGCTGAGGAGGCAGGGAAGCAGGAGTATCAGACAACAACCCACCAGATAAAATTCCTCGGATGAAATCCTACCATATAATTAAAAAGAAAAGGACAAAATAATCCATGAACAGCATAAAATAAATTAATTTTACTTTTTAAATGCCATTATCATGTTGTTGGTGGTGTTGTTTTTTGTTGGTGTTTATCATGATGTTGGTGTTTTTTTTTTTTTTTTGAGAAAAATGTTTTGTTTAATTTTTAAACATTTTTTCGCAACCATATAAATCAATTGCATTCTTTGAAAAGTTACCTCGAAAATTGGTGCAAAATTTCATTTTTCATGCAAGTAAAATGAATGCACTCCATATTTTGATCTATGCATTTTAGTTTTGTTGGTAGTTTAAAAATTATAAATGTCATTTCGCCATTAGAAGCAGCAGCGTAAAATTCAGTTTTTAAAAAATTAGAGGCATCATTTTTGGAATCGGAAACAATACTAAAATAATCTAGTTTATTTGAAGAACGTTGGCTCTCTCTACCATGCTAGAACGTTGCTCACACTTGAGAGTATCCTATGTCTCTACAAAGCCCCTCCCTCCAAATATTTGTTGTTTTCATGACTTTATCTCTCCAACCCCCCAATAATCTCTGAAAAAAAGTCTACATAAATTATCTTCCTTACTTTGCCAGCAGTATATAACGTGAACTAAAAAGGGACACATATTCTTTCTTTTTCTTTTTTCTTATTTTTTAGATAAACCTTATTGGAAACTATCTATACATTTATACAGTTGGGTGGTTATACACGTGGTCGAACTACTTAAAAGGACCCTTAAGTTGTGTATAGTTCTTAAATGTGCATGTGTGCATATATACGCAATAAAGTTCACCATATCTTTTTACTGTCATCTTGGTCCTGTGGGATACGGTTCTTCCCGTCACTGGTCGATAAGCTGTAAAGAGCGTCTAAGACAAAATCACGATGCCGATTTTCTGGCAAAGATCTCTTTATTTCATCTACAAGTGAACTGGGGGACCCCTTGAATTGTTGACACAAGCTTTTTTTGCGTTTCCGTTGCCGCTTTAGGTGTATCAGAATTTTTGTAGGAATTTTTGACACCCCTAACACGAAACTACGAATAAAATATAAAAATCTCATAATTTCTCTGTTAAAAGTGGGTTATTTATTTTCTTTATGGATTATACTTCCAAAATAAACTATTAAAGTTGTTTTAAAAGTAATAGAAATATTTATTTTTTTTAAAACAGTAATGAATTTTCCGAACTCAATATTTTTCAATTTTTAAACTTTAAAAATCTACCAAAATTTTTCTATTGATTCTATTTTTACGATATTTTCAGGGTCAATGTGAAATTTTATGTTCTTTCCAATAAACCAAATATAATAATATTTTAGACAAACGTTTTTTTTTAATTCACCCCCCCCCCATTTTCAAGTGTCTATTAAAAAGTAAATAATTAATTTACTCACCGAAAAGTAAATAATTAATTTACTCACAAATTGGAGAGAAAAGGTCAATAAATAATATATTCAAATTTAAAACAAAAAACAAGTAGTGTTTTTTAGAATTTTACCTGTAAATTTGAAGTTTAAAACCTTTTTTTTTTAAACCACGTTATTTGTTTTTTCTTTTTTTTTTTTTAATGGAACCTTGGTCCTTGCTCCTTTAATTGAAAAAGAAAAATTAGGGCTTGAATTACATTTTTCGAGTAGTTATAAGCTTGGAAAGACAGGGGGTCGAATAATTCACGCCTCCCATTTTGAAATGTCTATTAAAAATTAAATAATTAATTTATGTACCAAAGTCTTATATATCACAAATTGAAGAGAAAAGGTCAATAAATAATGTATTCAAATTAAAAAAAAAAGAACTGTTTTTTTTTAGAAATTTACCTGTAAAGTCCGAAGTTTAAAACCTTTTAAAAAAAAAAAACCGCGTTGGTTTTGTTTTTGTTTTTAGTTTTTAATGAAATCTTGGTCCTTGCTCCTTTAATTGAAAAAAAAAATTAGGGCTTGAATTACATTTTTCGAGGAGTTATAAGCTTGGAAAGATGGGGTGGAATTATTCACTATTTTCACGAAATTTCTGACACACCTACCGCATCTTTCCTCTGACTCTTCTGGTCTATCAACTTGAACTTTACTTGACTTTCTACTTTCTTCTACTCTCGACTCTGACTATGAATAAATAAAAAATCCCCATGTGCGTTTCTGTTTATATGGGTGTATGTGTGGGGGCGGTAATTCACGTTAACTGCTCGCACCCAAAATACTCTCACTGACCTGTCTCGCAACACAGGTGCACGCTCTGTCAACGGAAGTCATCAAGTTTGATGTGTCACCCTTGACCTTTCTGCACCTATCCGACACGAGTAAGTTGGGATTCAATCCAGCACCGCATTAACCACGCTATTCATATCATGGACTCTATAACACCATTCTGAATTCGTAATAGTGGGCCGACATTACATGACATTTTTTTGTACAAAAATGATCATTAACTTTGTTTATATTTTAAGTTTAACCTATTTCAAACTTATATGAATTCAAACAAAAATCGGTGCTTGTTAAGATAGAGTCGACGGATCGATTTTTTAAAATATGTTGTTTTCAGCAAAAACAATATTATGTACTTTATTGTCATGTCGAAAATAGTAATATATCCAAAAATTATGAAAATCCATCAAGTAGACAAATTACTATTGTGTTTTTAGTAAAGAAAAAGGAAGTCTATTGCTATGGTCCAAAACAAAACAAAACAAAATGTCAGCCATTACAGTGGCAAAAATAGAGATCAGTATGTGCCTTGTATTTGCAATTTTCAAATTGTTCACATCTAGGGAAAATGCAATTTCCCCCAAATTTTCAGAAAAATTTCTTTTAAATATAAATAATTTTCTACTCAATGAAGTAATTTTTGGATATATTACTATTTTCAACATGACAAGTAAGTACTGTCATTTTTGCTTAAAACCACGTTATTTAAAAAAAAAAAAAAATGATCTGCCGACTCTATCTTAACAAGGACTTTATGTTTTACTGTCGATCTTTACTTTGATTCTTTTTTGATGTCTTATTTTAAATTATTTTTATTTTTAAATTACTTTTAATTTTTGTTTCCCATTTAAAAATTATTGTTAATGTTATATATTAAACTTTATTCACTCAACCAGAACTTGCTCCCATACTTACGAAACTATTTAAGCGCTGCCTTAAGGAGAAGTGCTTTCCGACTCCCTGGAAGACCTCATCAGTTTGCCCTGTATTTAAGAATTCAGGTGATAAGTCATCTCCCTTTCAGTACAGACCAATAAGTCTCCTGTGTGTTATGAGTAAGTTGCTGGAATCCATATTAAATAGAGAAATAGTCAACCACCTCAGCAGGAACAACCTTCTTAGTGACACACAATATGGTTTCCGCTCTGCAAGATCTACCGCAGATGTGCTGACGGTTATATCCTACAGGATTAGTGAATCTCTTGACAAAGGCTTCCTTTCTAGGGCAATTGCTCTTGACATATCAAAGGCCTTCGACAAGGTATGGCATAAGGGTCTACTTCACAAGATTTCCAGCTACGGTATAACTGAAAATGTTTTCTCAATCATTAAATCATTTCTCTCCGATAGGCTCATAAGAGTAGTGGTAGATGGACAAAAATTGGAGGCCTGCAATATAAATGCTGGAGTCCCTCAGGGGTCCATCCTGGGCCCAACTCTCTTCCTGATCTACATCAATGACCTCCCTAAACACATACTTAAATCATTCGTTGACATCTATGCTGATGACACGACCATCTACGGCAACACATCAAAGGCTGTAAATGACAAAGTTCTCTCTGATTCTCTCTCCTCTGATCTCGAGCGCGTGGTTCAGTGGGGGAAGACATGGCTGGTTACCTTTAATGCATCCAAAACCAAACTCCTATCCTTACATCATCAACGCTCTGATCCCCATCTGGCATCAATTGTGATGGATGGCTCTCGTCTGGGTGAGGCCCCGTGTTTTGACAAGATTCTGGGTTTGACCTTTACTCCTGATCTGAAATGGAACACGTACATCAAGTCTGTTGTCAAGGTCGCTGGAAAGATGGTAGGATCCTTCTACCGCTCCAGAAGATATCTCACTACTGTTGAGACGTTGTGAGCCTATCCTTGTTTTATCGTTGTTTCCATGGCAGGTGCTCGTCTGAACTCCAATCTCTGGTCCCCCCTCACCAATCTTTCACGAAAAACACCCGTCTAGCTGAATCCACTGTGAAAAATTTCCCCCACTCTATATCTGTGCCTAAATCAAAACGTAGATTCCATGAACAAAGCTTCTTTCTTAGAACTGCACGCCTGTGGAACTCTGTTCCGTCTGCCTGCTTCCCACCTGACTACAACTTGGATGTCTTCAAGTCCAACGTTAACAAATTCCTAATGAACCGCCCCCTTAAGTAAACACTTCATCAAATCTCTACACTAACGTAATGTACGTAATGTACTTGCAATAACCCTTATCCCTGAGTGGCTTCCGGGCCTTGATAAGTGGTGATCACTGTGTAAAAAAAAAAAAAAAAAAAAAAACTTAAAAAATGAAAGTAATTTTCTTCTAAGAAAAGCTGACCCACCCAAATCGGGGAATTTTTTTATGTTCACTTTTACTTTTATTTGTGATTAAAAGAAAACCTACTATTCGATTTTGTTTCTTGCCTTGAATGCTTCAGTTTTCTTTTTGTCGAAACATTTCACCACCCAGACATATTAACTTTTCATGTTTTGGTAAGTATTTATTTAATTTATGTTGTTTCATGAAGCAGCCATTTGCAATTTCTTTTGTTACAACGTTTTTTGTTTTGTTGTTTTTTACTTTATCAAGACATTTTTTAGTACTTGTACAGTTTAATCAAGGCATTCAAAAATGAAAATATCGAAAAAAAAGTTATATTGTACGGTAATCGTGAAGAAAGAGAGAGCCTGTTTCGTCCGTTTGACTATAGGTGGCGTTACTCGTTACTGTCTTTCCACCCAGTTACGGAAGCACAAAATGTATATAATGGCACCCTTGAAATAAAAAAAAAAATGTTTTTGTTATATTTTAATTTTAAACATTTTTTTTTTTTTTTTTTTTTTTGCAAAAATATTTAAGTTTTATTTTTACAAACATTTATGTTTTGATGCTTGTTTATTTTCAAACATTTACGTTTTTTTTTTTTTGGTTTTACGTTTTTTTTTTTTTGGTTTTACGTTTTTTTTTTTTTCTTGCAAGCATAAACTAAATGTTTTTGCTATATTTTTCTTTTAAACATATTTATGGGTACAACCGTTTTTCCGCGAGTATTTTTTACGCTCTTATAAAAAAAAAAAAAATCAACGTTTTTTTTTTTTAATCTTTTTTTATGGAGCCCCCCTTTTTTTCTTAATTTTTCTGCACTTATTTTACCTTTTCCGCGAGTATTTAAATATATATTTGAAAAAGGATATTGTAAAACCTGAATCTTACTTGAAACTACTATTTAAAAATTCAGTTTTCATGCAAGTAAAATGAATGCACTCCATATTTTGATCTATGCATTTTAGATTTGTTGGTAGTTTAAAAACTATGTCATTTCGCCATTAGAAGCAGCAATCGAAAATTCAGTTTTAAAAAAAGGCATCATTTTTGGAATTGGAAACAATACTAAAATAATCTAGTTTATTTGAAGAACGTTGGCTCTCTCTACCATCCTAGAACGTTGCTCACACCTGAGAGTATTCTATATATCCCCACCCCCCAATATTTATTGCTTTATTGTTAACTAGCTGTACTCGGCCACGCCTTACTGTGGGTCAGTTTGTTTTAATAAGGTGAAAGGTAAAGTATTCAATGACGATAAAATCCAAAAATGCAAATCCAAGAAAGTTAGTTAAATTTCCATTTGCACAAGTAAAATCCAAGGGAATCGTTTAATTGTAAGATGGTCCAAAATAATCCAGAAGGCAGAAATCCGTGGAATAATTCACAAATAGGTACAAGGAAATAGGGAAAGAATTCCAATAATATTATTAAAAGAAAGATAAGATATGCGTTAGACTCGACTGCCCAGGCAAGGCATAATTAAGAAAAAATGAGTGAAGAAGAAAAAAAAAATTGAATGGTGATTGAATTAGATTTAAAATAGAAACGCCAATGTAAAAATGACCCAGACAAGATGACGTTAAAAGGCGCCAAAAATATAAACAGCTGGAGTTATTAAAAGACACCAAATGAAGAAAAAAAATATATATAAGGGGAGAGAATGGCCGGTATCAGCAAATTCTGGATAAAGCAAACAAGTAAGTATGTAAGTAAATGCATATAGTAAAATATAAGTAAATATACATATAGGATATGAATGTGTAGGTAGATTGATATATTTGATAGATAGGAATATTTAAACACTAAAACGGAAATTGCAGATAAAAAACCGGCCAAATAAAGAAGAAATAAAGAATTAAAATAAAGGATTATTAAGTTATTAAGTATTTTTTATTTTATATATACAGTTGTGCACAAAAATATTCGACCCCTGTCTAAATTTTCTTGTTTCGTTGAATCTATATTTCAAAAATCTTCATAACGGCTTTTAACGGCTAATTATGAATAAATTGTATATTTTTCAACAATAAATGAGGAAAAGTAATTCGAGATTAATAACATATATCAATTTATTTACAAAAAATATAAATATGGATGTTGCAAAAATATTCGACCCCTTTAATTTAAAGTTTAAATAAAAGCGTCATTAAGTTTATTATTTTAGTCTGACCTTGTATTTATTTCCTATAAATAATATTTATGACTCTACTGTATCTAAAATCAGTTCAAATTGAACTCCAATGCCATATTGAATGATTGAATAATTTTTTCAAGTAAAAAAAAATTATTTTTCAACGTCAACAAATCTGCAACTATGACAAAGAACAAAGAGTACTCTGAAGACATTAAAAAGAAAGTAATCGATGCCTACCAGTCTGGAGAAGGTTATAAAAAAATTCCAAGCGTTTTTCTATACCACGGTCGACTACTATGTCCATTATCAAAAAATGGAAAGTAAAAGGGATTGTATCAAGTCTTCCAAGATCAGGTCGTCCAAGAAAAATTACGACACGTGGGGATAGGAAAATTGTTAGACAAGTTTCAATAGACTCTAAATCTAACCTAAAGGACGTGCAGAACGATTTGAAGAATGCTGGCTCAGATGTACACTTGTCAACTATTGGCAGGGTATTAAATCGTGCCGGATTGCATGGACGTATTGCCAGAAGGAAGCCCTTACTTTCCAAAGCTCATCAAAAGGCTCGATTAAATTTTGCAAAAAAGTTCCTAGAAATGCCTATTGATTGCTGGAATAATATAATTTGGTCAGACGAAACGAAAGTGGAACTATTTGGACGCAACCAGCACGCTATGTTTGGCGAAAAGAAAATACTGTTTATAATGTGAAGAATACCGTTCCAACCGTTAAGCATGGAGGTGGATCAATCATGGTGTGGGGCTGTTTCAGTATAAATGGAACTGGAAGATTAACCATAATCGATGGAAGAATGGATTCAGTAAAATATCAGTCCATACTGAAAGAAAATCTTGTTCCATCTGCGAACCAGTTGGGGCATGGAAGGAGGTATACCTTTCAACAGGATAACGATCCTAAACACACTTCAAAGAGCACTAAGGCATGGTTAAAGAATAATAAGGTGAAAGTTCTAGAATGGCCTTCCAGTCTCCAGACCTAAATCCGATTGAGCACTTATGGCATGATTTAAAAATTGCGGTACATAAAAGAAAACCATCTAATTTGATTGAATTAAAAGAGTACTGTCAAGAAGAGTGGCTTAAAATTCCAGTGGACAGATGTAGAAGTCTCGTTAGATGTTATAGGAAACGTTTACTTACAGTAATCAAGGTCAAAGGAGCTTCAACCAAGTATTAATGAAAAGGGGTCGAATACTTTTGCAACATCCATATTTTTATTTTTGTAAATAAATTTATTTATATTATCAAGCACTAATTACTTTTTATTATTTTTTGTTGGAAACTATACAGTTTATTCGAACTTAGTCGTTAAAGAAGGTTTTAAAGATTATTGAAGTATCCATTCAAAGAAATAAGACAATTTTGGTAGGGGTCGAATACTTTTGAGCACAACTGTATATTTTTTATTATAGCCCATGTATGCATGTGTTTGTGTGCGTGTGTTCCAAAGAAATAAAACAACTTTCATTGTTAAAACAATTGCAAAAAAAAATAATAAATATATATAAACATTACAGAATGCAACTTTCCATCATATATATTTATTATTTCTTTTTGCAATTATTTTAACAACGAAAGTTGTTTTATTTCTTTGGAACACACTCACACAAACACATGCATACATGGGCTATAATAAAAACCACTAGCGACGCATGCTTTTTATTTTTTGTTTTATGTTCTCAATAGGTGTTCAAAAGCTACATACAATAGTGCTTTTAGCCTAGATGTATTGAATTTGTATATGATATCTGCTGTTGCAAACCTATGATATTTTGATCCAGAGGGGAATTTCGGCAGTCATTTTATTATATAGGAGATGACTTTGTCTGGTCCACCCCACAAATAATCTCTGAACAAGTCTAGATTTATTATCTTCCTTACTTTTCGGCATTATACAATTGAAAGAAAAAGACGTTTTTTTTGTTTCTCTTTTTTTATTTTTATTTTGTAGATAAACATCAACTCCGTCAGCATTAAAATCATATGTTGTTCTTTGTAAGATGGTAGATCCCATCAGCATTAAAATTTCTCCGTATATGATGGAATTTTTGAAGCGTCGTAGAGAATTCTCTGATTTAAAGCCTATGGAAACGGATGAGAGCGTGATTGAGTTTTCCGCCTCCAAAAAACGCCGTCTTACTGAACTGAAGGAAGAAATGAAAAAAGTAACTTCCCAAAGTTATCTACTTAACAACAACCAATATGAAATGTTTCAAGCGAGTAAGGAATTAATTTTATCGGATGTGGAAAAAGAGTTTAATGTGAAAGGCAATCTGTATCATAATGCGACAATGGCAGAGATTCCTGTAATTTTTCACGTAAATCAACAGACAAGCATTTCTTGTGTTTTGAGCAACGATCCTAAAAGTATTCCTGTTGACTCTCTCATCACTATCGATTGCAATGAACCGACATCAGGTAGGCAACTTTTTCATATACGACATGTGGGTGCTTGTTAAGATACAGTTGATGGATTGATTTTTTAAAAAACATCGTTTTAATCAAAAACAATATTATGTACTTAATTGTCATGTCGAAAATAGTAATATATCCCAAAATTACGAAAATTTATTGAGTAGAACAACTGGTATTGTGTTTTTATTAAAAAAAAAAAAAAGAGATATCGCGATAGACAACAAACATTGCAGCCATGACCAAGTAATCTAAAATAGTCGTTTCGGAGTTATGTCCCCTGTGTGTAGACTCCTACTGCCTACTTTATACTACTATTTTATAACAATGTTTATTATAACGTCTAAGAAAAATGCGATTTTACCCAATTATTAGATTGTTGCCAAAATAATGTTATTTTTTGACGTTCAACTTCAAAAGGTCATGACTCCCTTCATAATAAACTTTATTAATCGAAATTAGAACCGTTAGAATCGACACATTTTTGCCAACGAGAAACAAGTTTATTTATCCCATTAGCATAGAATTCCGGAGTTCTGGAAGACATAGTCATTGAAGGCCGATTCGGCATCGTCTCAGCTTTTGAAGTATTTTTCATGCAGGGAGTCGTTGAGATGCTTGAAAAAGTGATAATCGATGTACGAGAGGTCTGGTGAATATGGCGGATGAGGCAGTCTCGTAATCCAATTCATTCAGCTTCTGCAGGGACATTTGACCAACATGTGGGCAAGCATTGTCATGGGAGAGAATTGTTCTCTTCATATTGACTTGGGCATATACATTGGAGCTTCTGGTGCATTTCGTTAATTTGTCGACAGTACTTCTCCGCTGTAATCGTTTCGTGCAGATTCAAGAACCTGTAAGGGATGAGACCGACCACAGACCACCAAACAGTCACCATAACCTTTTTTAGTGCAATTTAGGCTTTGGAAAGTGTTATAGAGCTTCTCCAGCATCCAACCACTGTGCCAAACGTCACCGGTTGTCGTAGAGGATCCACTTTTCATTACACGTCACTATCTGCTTGAGAAATGGGTCGTTTTTGTTGTGCAGAAGGAGCATAGAAGACACCTGAAAATGACAATTTTTTTTTTTGATTATCATGCAATTCATGTGGTACCCATTTACCCAACTTTTTTTACTTCCCTATTTGCTTTAAATGGTGAACAACTGTTGAGTGGTCAACCTCAAGTTCAACAACAACTTCTTGTGTGGTTTTGCAAGGATCAGCTTCAATTAAGGCTTTCAAATGTTCGTTATCAACCGCAGTCGGCTGGCCATAACCGTCTTCATCTTCGAGGCTCTCGTCACCATTGCAAAATTTCTTAACCACCGTTGTGCTACACATTTGTTAGTTGTTTCTGGGCCAAACGCATCATTCATATCATGAACTGTCTTGGCAGCTTTTCAGCCTAGTTTGAACTGGAACAAGAAAATCGTACAGATTTGAATTTTGTCCATGCTGTTTAAAAGCCTGCAAAAAAATGAATGGAGAGAGTGAGAACGGTGACGAATAACACAATTCGATAGAGTGAAAACGCATTTCAAAATTATATATGACATGGCTATATATATCAATGAATTAATTCAGAAATCATATATAAAATTAAAATATGTGAGAGAATGATATTGTTTTTGCTCCAACCTAATGTAATTTTTCATGTAAATCAATAGACAAGCATTTCTTGTGTTTTGAGCAATGATCCTAAAAGCATTACGTTTGATTCTCTCATCGTTATCGATTGCAATGTACCGACATCAGGTAGGTAACATTTTCAGTGCAAGTCCACAGTTCAACCTATAAAAAAAATACAGAAAATACAGGAAAATCTTTATTATGTACTTACCGGTCATGAAACAAAGATTTTATATTCTAAAAATCACATAAATTAATCAAGTGGTTTTATTTTTAACTAAGAAAATCAAATTTTATGAAGAAGCGACAAAGAAAAAAAAAACAGATAACTCCACAATAATTCAAACTTGCAAGATCAGCCTTTGATGGGCCTGAATGAGAATCCTGCCACCTTATAATTTTTAAAGTATGTTTTACTACGTAGTATAGTTTTCAAGGTTGGGGGGTGTTTATTCTGAAAGCCATTCGTAACATGGGGAGGTTGGGTGGTGTTTATACTACGCTGGGTTAGGTCATAAAAAAATACCAACTGCAGAATACCAGTTACAATTATTAAGAGGGGGGTGGTCTCGTTTAGTTCCACCCAGCCTTGTAATGCTAAAAATTAAAATCGTTTAAAAATGATTATATTATATCAAAAAAAAAATACTTGATCAGTTTACGTAAATTTTTGGAATATTATATATTTTTCTTCCGTGACCTATACATACATCATAAAGACGTTTATATATATATATTTTAAATTTAGTGTTATCTGTGGACTTGCACCACATTTTCATACATGACACCCTCACTTTTTTCTTTTTATTATTGGTCTGATGTATTTGAGCAGTCCCGAGTTTCTGACCTCGGAAAATTTAGGTCTTGTGTAGTCATAGCATATTCATATATTAATCAACCATCTTCATAAGTACACCCCCCCCAAAAAAGAACATTAAAAGAATAATTTTTGATTTTTCTTTTAATCTACTGTATAAAAATCAAAAAGGGTGCCAATAACTGTTAAAGTAAAAGTTTATTTAATTTATTTCCTCCCAGCAGTTTTATATGGCTTTGATTGTAGCACATGGACGAAACATTCCAGCTGACTACAATATGGTTGTCTTCAAGTCCAACATGAACAAGTTCTTGATTAATCCAATTTACCAAATTTCCACTACCAATGATTAATATGATATTGTCCGATTGATTACTGTGCACTCATGAACCCTTATCCTAGAGTGGCTTCCGGGTCTCGATAAGTGGCAAAAAAAAAAACAACAAAAAAACTAGCCAATCGTATTGATGTGTTTCCAAATCACGTACTGCGTTTCATTACGGGGCATTGCCTGATCGAAAAAAAACAAAATATCCACCTTCTGTCAAACTACTTGCCTACTTCGTCTATTTGATAAAATCAAAAGTAAAATCCTTAAACTGTTTGGCTGTTCGAAGTATTAGGGGTTTCATAGTTGATTGAATCACTGAAACTAAAAATACTTAACAAACACAAATACTTAACAAACGCAAATAGTTCATAAGTACATAAATACACATTTATTACAAATTGACCAACATAAAGAATAATATAATATCACAATACAGAACGACAATAATTTGGTACTCACTTTAGAAGTGGTTAGAGTTCTACTGTCTCCTTTAGGAACTATACCCACGGGGGGGGGGCGACTTTCCTTCTCCAGTCCAAGACTTGCTGTGTGTGTGTGTGTGTGTGTGTGTGTGTGTGTGTGTGTGCGAAGGGAAATAACTCTCCGGTGTCTATCTAAACCGGTGTTCTTTGTCCAAATTCCCCTACATGCCCATGTCAAACGATCAATGACTGGCAGGTCAAAGTTATGTTTTGAGAGTGTGCTAAAAGGCAAAAGAGGTAGAGGAAAGCCAAAGAGAATGTGGAAAGAAAATGTTTTTGATTGGGCATCTCTCAACAGTTAGGCATCCATCAACCAACTTGCCCTGGATTAGAAGGAATGGTGAAAAATAAGTCACATGGGTTTGCAATCTGCACCAAATGGAAGATGCAACTTATGATGACTATCATTTTTCATAATTTTTTGGAATTTATACTAATTTCGGCATGACACGTAAGTATGTAATAATGTTCTCACCTGAAATGCGTTGATTTAAAACAAGACTAATCTCATTTAAAACATACTCGTATCTTTAATTAACTATACTGTAGTTTTCCGGATATTAAGCAATGTAATTTCCTATGCTATTGCTGGTGGTTGTCTTGGTATGCGTGAGCGTGTGTAAACGCAACCTGGAGAAATTACATGCAAGTGCGCACGTACCAATATGGCCACAAGCAATAACATAAGAAATGACATTGCTTGATATCCAGAAAACTACTTATTTGCGGAAAATTTAAATGCTATATTCGTTTTCAGCATACCCGGAAACCTACTAAATTTATCATTTTAAAGAAAAACGTTAAGGTGGAAACCAAGTAATTATTCAAGAAACTTCTACAAAATAAGAATTAAAAATAAATAAATAAATAAATATATAAAACAGTTTTCTTTGTTTTGTGTAGCCGTATTTATAACTTTACTTAATTAACATAAGGTCCAAACTTGACATTTTTAACCAATGAAAATGATTCCTGCTACTTCGAAAAAATAGAAAAATAAATAAAAATAAATAAACCAAGTGAACCAGTGTGAAATAAATACCAATTTCTAATAAAAATGACAACCTCGAGAAGCAAAAGCAAAAGTGTTGTGGTCGTAAAAAAGATGTAATTTGTTGCGGGTATTAAGAATTAGCACAATCACTGTATGAGCATGATTCAGCACATTTATGAAAGCGGTACCCCCTCTCACTGTATTTTAAAAATCGGGTTTGTATTACTGTACACATAGATTCGAAAAAGTTGTCAAAAAACAAATATATAACAAATAAATGTTATCAAAGGCAAGATAAGTTACTTTTCTACCAAACTGGATATATTTTTTGTGTTTTTATTCAATGTAACATGTTTATTCAGCTCAAAAAACATACAGTGTTTACCGATGTATTGGAAAATTCAAGATGGCGTCTCATCCCTCTTTAACACCGTAAGTTTGTGAAAAGGTGTTATGAATAAAAAACTATACAAAATACTATTAAAAACCCGCCGAATATATGTCAACCTATGTCACGGTAACATATATTGAGCGAGTTTTTAACAGTATTTTAACCGTTTTTTATTTATAACACCTTTTCCCAAACTTACAGTGTTAAAGAGAGAATCAGACGCCATCTTGAATGTTCCAATACATCGGTAAACACTGTATGGTTTTCGAGCTGAATAAACATGTTACATTGAATAAAAACACGAAAAATATATCCAGTTTGGTAGAAAAGTAACTTATCTTGCCTTTGATAACATTTATTATATATTTGTTTTTTGACAACTTTTTTGAATCTATGTGTACAGTAATACAAACCCCAAAAATCTTTATTTATTTATCTTTTTTTCCAATTTTTTTAGTAGATTATTATTGAATAGGCACTGGCCTATCAGATTATCAAAAGAAAAACTTCTTTTAAGTTAATATCTAAATATTTGAAGGGGTGCTCAGTTTCCAATGTAACATTCTAGTAAATCGATCACCTATTTTAGAACCACACAACATTTTTAGGCCAAATTTCAAATATAGCCATTTTAAAAAAGCAGTTTGGCCTTCAAAAATTCTTTTTGGCCTTTTTTTTTTTAAATTTGGCTTCAAATTTCTCGCATGTCTGCAGCTTTACAATATGCTCAATCCGAAAGATTAATTGCACAGAACAAGTTGTGTTTATGTGAGCATACCATGTCCATTCAGAAATATTCAAAAGCAAAAATCGATAAAATTTGCTGGAGATGCTGTAAATGTAAAAAAACGGCTTACTTTTAAAAAGTTGATTTTTAGGAGTATTCCGGTCTGTATTTCGTATTGTTTTCACTGGTTGCCATGTTTTTTTTTTTTTTTTTTTTTTTTTTAATTCAATTTTCACCCCAAACAAGGCACAGTGCCACTTTAAAGTAGGGGCTACTATCACGGACATAAGTTACAGGGTATTATGAAGATAGATGAGTAGCAAGATGTCTGTTCACCTTACACTTGAACTTCTGCATATCAGTACAGTTGGGAAAGCAGAATCCTGGAAGGGAGTTCCAAAGTTTAGCAGTTCTGGGAAGAAACTATTGTAGTAGATTGCTTTCTTACATCTAGGGATCTCTACTGTGAAGGGGTTGGATTTAGCTGCGTGTCGGGTTTGTCGGGGGTATTCACGTCGAGGTTGTAGTTCGTCAGAGCATTCACCATTAAAGTATTTGTAGAACAGGCAGAAAGATGCAAAATTTCGTTGATGGGACAGAGGTTGAAGCTTGAATGACAGTTCAGGATCTATCAGGTTGGCGACTCTCTTTTGAACCCTGCCAAGAAGTGAGAGACTAGTAACATATGCACCAGCCCAAATATGACAACAATACTCCATACATGGGCGAATGGTGGCCTTATAGAGGTACAGGATACTTTCAGGCATAAGTATCTTTCTAGCACGGTAGAGAGAGCCCACCTTCTTCACAGCAGCCTTGGCAATGCTCTCAATGTATCTATTCCAGTTCATGTTCCCTGTAAACGTTAAGCCAAGGAGTTTAAAGGAAGTACTTTTGGATAATGTGTTCTTAGCCATTGCTATTGGTGGTAGTGAAGGTTTCTTGTAATTATCGAAGGAAACAACCTTAGTCTTGGCAGCATTGAATGTGACCGTCCATTTTTGACCCATTTCCACTACAGATTGGAGGTCATCCTCTAGTATTTCTGCCATTTCCTTAGATATGTGTTCATTTGTTTTCCCCTCATGCCTGTTATAGAGAGTGGTGTCATCAGCAAATATATCCATCTCAAAAACAATTTTATCAGGGAGGTCATTTATGAATAACAAGAATAATAAAGGTCCGAGGATGGACCTCTGAGGTACTCCTGCATTTATATTATATTGTTTAGATGTAACCTGGATTCTTCTCTTACTTAAGAAGGATTTAATTACTTTATGTATTCTTCCAGTGATACCATATGATCTAATTTTCCTTAAAAAAACCATCATACCATACCCTGTTAAAAGCCTTAGATATATCGAGGGCTACCGCTCTACCCTCCCCTGTTTTTGTCCAGTGAACAGTATATATGTTCAGAGATTACAGGTAGGATATCTGCTGTGGAACGGGCTTGCCTAAATCCATACTGATTGTGGGTCAGGAATTTAGCAGCTGTAAGGTGATTGAATAGAGCTTGATTAATTAAGGACTCGAATATGTTGGCAAAAAGTGGGAGGAGGCTAATGGAGCGACAATTTAATGGGTCAGTTCTTTCACCAGAATTCTTGAAAACTGGTACCACAGAAGCGATTTTCCAGCAGTCAGGAAAGCAAGATTTGTTAAGGCATTTGTTGTAAAGTTTGGAGAGTACTGTAGCAACCTCAGAGGAGCATTTTTTAATAGCACAGCCGGGATGAGATCGGGTCCACATGCTTTTGAAGTGTCTAAGTTTTTTATGATACCAGATTTTTATGTTTGCAAAAACTGAATGCACGTGCAAAAACAAACATGGCGACCAGTGAAAACAATACAGAATACAGATCTGAATACCCTAAAAATTAACATTTTAAAGGTAAGTCTTTAGTTGGTACTCTCGTGCATATTTATTGCCCTTAGATTGTAAATGTCAGATGACACAACTTGAAGAATGTGTATTAAATAAAAGAAAAAAATTCATCATCTGTAACCACTACTTGACCAACAAAAAAAAACAAGGAATAAGTACTCTTTATGAACATTCTCCTCTTTTTTGCTCCGTTCATTCAAACGTCTTACTTTGTATCATTGTGAAAGGTGACAACGCATGAAAATTAACCTTTTTGAACACACATTTAATCTAGTCCTTTGTTGTTGATAAAAGTTATTCAAAACCTTAAATGTTAATAGTTTATCTTGTGTTAAATGGAGTTTCTATTTTATGCTTTTTGTCATGTTGTAATACACAAAGCAAGCTATAAATGGTGACCTTCTGACGTTTCTAACCTTGTCTTAAAATTCCACATGTTTCTCTTCAAACAATTTGAGTAATAAAAAAGTTAAATAATTATGAAGCCGTGTTTTTTCTCGGAAAAAAAAGAAATTGTTTCTAAAATAAAAAAACAAACTTTTATTTACTTAAAAAAAAAACAAATAAAAAAAATCTGCTGAAATAATATTTCTACTAGCCATTAACATCTCTCTTACCAAAATCTACAATGGAGAATACTGTGTCATCGGTTTCTGTAAAAATCTCAGGGTTTCATCGACTCTTGATCTCGTTGTCTCTCTGAGTCTCTTGTCGGGTCTCTCATTGGATCTCTCCTGTCTTTACGGTTCACACACCACATATGCTAATTCGGTGGATCCTACCACAACACTAACGATATCACAAAATTCTATCATGTCCTTTCAAACCTCCCTCCAAACTTAATCTCAGACCTGCCAACCACCATAATTAACTCAACGAGTTACGCAAAGCTGAAGGAAGCCGTAGTAAACATGCATGAAGAATCAAAGCCCGAGTTGTTCAACAGACTCATTAGTGCCACAACTATGGCAGAAAAACTGTCAACCTACCTAAAGGAATTGATGGCAATGGCCAGTAAAATAGGTGTTGGAGAAGAACTCGTGCAACACAAATTTATAGAGGTGCTGTCTACTGAAATAACCCCATATATAGCATCAGTGAAAAACGCATCTGTATATGAATTGGGTACCTTAGTGGATGAAATAGTACCATATCTGAAGCAAAAATATATACATAACGTGACCACATCACCACCATGAACAGTCAATAGACACATACAACCTCCACTAGCGCTGCCCCAAGGACAAATTATAACGTAAAGCCTTTTTATGAGAACCAAACACCCCAAATATGTCATGGACACCTATACTTTGCCAAGAAATCGAGGACCTGCAAACCATGGTGTAAGTGGCCATAGAAATTGAATTGCAAGATAATACCTATATCAAGACCATACTCATCTGCCAGAAAAGCTGGCCTGCAAGCTTCAGAAAACTTATAATGCGAGTTGAAGCAACAACCGACAACTCATAGCTATTGAAGATTGCAACTAAAATTGAACAAAAAAGAATAAGCTTCATTATTAAACACAGGTGCCTCTGTAACAATATTACCACACAGTTTGGCACTCAATCTAACCATCAATTCCACACCTGTGCATCTCTCAGCAGCAAATGGGGAAATCATAAAATGCTTTAGGGAAATGCAGTTGAACATTGTTATTTATTACCCTTAGATTGTTGTAATCGCAGACACTATCAACCCTCTTCTAGGTGCAGACTTTCTTTGCCACTATGGCCTTATCCTGAACTGCAGTGATGGCAAACTGATTGATGAAACAACACCCATTATGTGCAAGGTGGATGGATCACAGTTCACATTCAAAATATAACAGTGAACAACCATGATGGTCTACCAGAAAAGATACAGTTCTTCCTTCAAAAAAACTCACTAGACCACGCAGTGAATAACCTGTAGGTCTAACACAAGAATAACACGTCATAGACACTGGAGATAATGCCCCAACTTATGCCAAAGTTTGACAACTGTTCGAAAAGAAATATGAGGCAGCAAAGCAGGAATTCACAGAACTTTTAAAAGCTGGCATAATAAGACCTTTAAAATTTCCATGGTCCTCACCAATTCATGTAGTTCCAAAATCAACTACAGGGAAATAGAGAGTGTGTGGTGACTTCAGACAACTCAACCACCTCACAAAACCGGGCAGATACCCGATACTAAACATCAACAGCCTCGTATCCAAGCTTATTGAGTAGTTATTTTAAATCAAATTCCTATTCCTGGTTGGTTGTTGGTTGTTTTTGTTTTACGGCATATCAACCCTTTTCGGGTTATTTAATGCCGAATCCAAAGATTTGGAAGAAAAAATTTTTAATAGAATATATTTGTTGTTTTCAAGTCGGTTTCTATTTAACCCATAGTTGGAACCCTAACAGGTACTACCACTCCGGGTCAGAGTGGACCTGGGAGCAATGGTAATTAAAGGGTGGCTCCACACTCCCCAAAGCCCGCAAGCTGGGGCCTCACCACTGGATATAGTTTAAGGTCATATCCAGGACCCCCATTGAGGGACTTTTACCCTCTGCAGGGGGGCAGTCGGTGTATTCTAATGCCCCACCGACAGGGCCCTCCTATTCCTGATATTGAAAAATCTGCAGGGGTAATGCTGCTTGGCCTTTTTGAATATTTATTTATGCCATTTGGATTGCAAAATAGTTGTTCGACCTTCCAAAAATTTGTAGACAGCATATTCATGCATGTTAACTATGTTTTTGTATATATATCGATGATATTTTGGTGTTTTCCAAATCGGAAGAACAACACTAACGTGACCTCAAAATGGTTCTCTCACTTCCCGAGGAAAACAATCTTAAAATCTTTGTCGACAAATGCCAATTTTATAAAAGCAACATTGAATTTTTGGACTACAGTGTAAGTTCTGAAGGACTTAAGCCAACAATACAGAAAGTTGAAGGTATAAAAAACTTCCCAGAACCAATAGGTTCCAAATCACTCTGACAATTCCTGGGAATGGTGAATTTTTACAGAAAATTAATCTCACAGGCTGCAGATGTATTACTGCCTTTGAGTGAATCCAATAAACACAACCCAGCAGCTAAAACACTGGAATTTGCTCTTGAGTATATATCCGACACAGCTTTTGCGTATATATCTGTTGTGGGGCTGAATGTCGGTGGCAATCAACCCTACGACTAAAAGATGATACGGCAAGAAAAAGACAAAAAAACGACAGTGGCATTGAAGAGATGACAAATGCAGTTGGTACCGTCGTGAACGAATATAAATCCGTTCAGGTTTATTCTTTCAAAAAGAAATTGAATGGTGGTAGGAGCTCTCAGGCTGAGAGTTGGAGTCTAGCTGGTGTTTGAATTGGCACAACTACAAGGTCGTCACCAGCAGCTATAGGAAATATGTACTGATTTGAGAAGCTGGGCTATCGGGAATCGAGCGCGTTGATGGCAAGTGGTCGCTGCTGCTGCTACTGGGTTCGGCCATTGTCGGGGAGGTAGTTTAAACCGTTTTGTGTGGATATGACTGCTGCTGTTGCTGTTGCTGAGTTAAGTTGGGCCGAGACTGACTACTTGTTTAAAAAAAAAACCGCTCGTCCGTGTATATATGTGCGCTTGTCATTCACTCAGCTATGCGACAAGATAAAACATCCTTTGTTTGTTAAATTTCTACCAAATGATATATTGTGCAGTGTTCGTTGAGGAGAAAGGCACAGTTTGACGGCTATCATCAGCGTATATAATAGGGTAGGTCAATTTTGGAATGGTAACAGAGTGAGAGGGGTGGAAAAATTGCAAATTACCAAAAAATAAAATTGAGACAAGGCATCAAAACAAATAAATGCAATATATATATGTAAAAGTATATTTTTATGAGAAATATTAATGCTGTTCTTCTATAAATCGATTAATAGTTAATAAAAAGTGATATACTATAAAATATGTATCTTAAAATACAAATTCCAATTTAAAAATCCGGTGAAATTTATATCCAGATTTCTGTGGAACGTTATTATCTCCCTTTAATATTGTTTATCATTGTTTAAATCTTGTCATTCAAATACGTGCAAAACAAATCCTATATATTTCATTTTTAAATTAATATAAACTTATGCCACTTCTGCAGATACGGAACATGGGATGAATATGTGTATTTTAGTTTCAAGAACGGTCGATAGAGATGGCTTGTCAGCTAAGGAAAAGGAGGTCAACAACTTGTGGTTTTCAAAAAATTTGTGCTAACTTTTCTCCAAAAAAAACTTTAATTTCAATTTTTTATTAACATTTTTTTTTTTTTTTCAATGATTTTTTCAAATTTGGTTACTTTTTAATAGAACAGTAGCAGGACCTCTGGAAATTCCACAAGGGGCTAATTCATTAATTAATATATATATGTTCAGTGTAAATGGAGACGCTCTGATATTATTGTAGCTTTTTTCTCAAAACTGCAAAAGTATTTATCTAAACTAGCAGGAACGCCTGGTATAGCCCGGTCGTAAAGTACGCTTTAATATGATATTTTAATTCTTGTAGATTTTGTATATATTATTTTAGAGTTAATGTTCTATCGATTTTTATATTATAAATTTGCGATTTCAAAAATAAAATAAATATATCCATATGACTTGGGTGCATTAGCTTGAATTGAAACTGAAATAAAAACTTATGAAAAAATATATGTATATATATATATATATATATATATATATATATATATATATATATATATAACTTGAGGTCCTTCAGCAATAATCAAAATCGAAACCAAAACTTATGAAGAATTCTTGATAAAATTATTTATAAAAAAAAAAATAGATTACTTGAGTGCCATCAGTTATAGTCGAAACCGAAACCAAAACTTATGAAGAATTTTTGGTAAAAATTTTGGTTGTAAGCATGACACAGAAAATAACACACACACTATCATATTGATATATAGATTTTTTGAATCACAGTTAATCCTATTTAGCGGAGTTTATGTGGTGGCAGAAATTTTAAAACAATCCCTTGGAAGTGGTTTTGGAACAAATAACTCTACTCCTTGTAACTATGTAAATGTAATAAATTACAAAAAGTTTTTAATGAAAATCTTAAATTTTAACCCCCCCCCCAAAAAAAAAACACATTTTGATGCTTATGTATTATTGGTACCGCACTATTTTTTAAGAGTTTTTGCAGGTTAAATTCAAGCTTCACAATATCTTTTTTTTTTTATTAAATTGTTAGGTGGAAGCACAGAATAGTTATAAAACACCCTCCTCTCCCCATGTTAAGAATGGCTTTCAAAATAATGTTATTATTTCAGTGCAGTACCAAAAATACATAAGTACCACCATATTATAAATAAAATTGAAATTAAATTTCAATACATTTTTATACTTTAAAATTATATTTAGATACATTTGATACATCTTACTGTATAAAAAGCAAATATAAATGTTTCATGTTTTTTAATTCATATTTTGCTACATTGACAAACTGAAATTATATTTTGATACATTTTTATTAATCGGAATTGGGAATTGGAGAAATCAGAACATTTGGGTATATCAGAATTGGTATCGGAATTGGTATCGGAATTGGAAAAATTTGTGTCTATTTTCCCATGCCAAAACGATTATTTCAATTGCCTTTTTTCATTTGATTCTGTTTAAAGAAAAATCTATAATTGCTCGTAATAATGATAAAATAGTAAATATTTATTGATTTTAAACAATTAGTAAAACTAAGATCGATAGATCACCCCACTCATAAATGTATTTTTACATTGGGGAAAATATCTGCACATTTAACATATGTTTTTACCGTAATCGGGGAAAAATAACAACTCTCTAGCTAAATATGTAGCGATGTATAAGGAATCAGAATCGGTAATTGTATCGGAATTGGGAATTTACTATGGAATCGGTAATTGTATTGGAATCGGGAAAAATATTGGATTCGTCCCATCACTAATTTTTATACAATCTTGCTGTAAAAATAAAACAAATAATTCTAAGAACAATCTATAAATGTTTCATTTTTTTAACATATTTATTTTTTATTTTCAGTCATGAATCGCTCATTGAAGAGAAATATTGAAGCATTAAAATTATATTACGATATATTTTTTTTTACTTTAAAATTATATTTTGATACATTTTTATGCAATAAATGTTTTGATTTTCATATATTTTGTACTATTGGGGAAGCTTGTTTATATTTGACATCCAGAGAATGGCCGATAGAGGTTGTTTCTCATTCAAAGAACGGGTCGATAACTAGTCTCCGTTGCTGTCATGTTGCTGATCTGTAGTAGTGCCAAACTTATTTTTTCATATGCATATTTAATGATAACTTGTAAGTTGTTTTCAAGTAAAAAAAAATTATCCAGAGTTTCTCTTTCGGTTTTCACCACATTTTACTGGAAACGTAAGTAATTCACAGCGACTTTCACGTGTAATTATTCTGTTTTCTGTTTACATACGAGTTGTACAACATTTTAATTACATCTATTTTTAAATTTAAAATTGACTTAATTATTTTAAAGAAATTTTTTAATAAGTTCTGTTTTAATTTTTTTCATATATTTTTCTTATTGTTTTTTGTTGTTTAAAAGTGTCTAAGTTTAACCTCACGGGGAAGCAGGTACATAATGACTTAATTACTTAAAAATTGTAAATTTTTATTTAAAAGTTTTTTTTTTTTCATTGTTTAAAATTCAAAGTTCTGTTGTCGGTCAATAAAAAAGAGATCCTTCTAGACTAAGACAATTTAAATTTTTTCCCAATAAAGTGTTTTTCAGCTTTTTCCCATATGAAAAACTGACCTTGTCTAAATTTAACCCCGTGGGGAGGCAAGTTAAAAAAAAAAAAAAAAAAAAAAGAAGTTATAAATTTTTATTTAAAAATTATTGTTTCTCTATTCTAAAAACTTTACACAAATTTATTCTGTATATTTTAAGAAAATCTATTTTTCATTATTAAAAAATACATAATTATTTTTAAAAAATTAAATAAATTATTTTTTTATTTTTTTTTACTAATGTGTCACCACTTACGAAAGCGATAAGTCACTCAAAAATAAGGATTAATAAGATGGTTTGATTTTATGTTACTTCATTGTTTTCCTATTTAAATATTCAATTTTAATTTAGTAATATTCAGTAAATTTGTATAACGTCTGATAATCTATGTAGAGGACTAGGATATATAAATCCTAATCTCGTTACAAAAGAAAATAATGAAACGAATGAAAAGAAGGAAAGTGTATTGTTGTAGAGAGAGAGTGTGTGTATGAGTGTTTCGTTCAAACGCATCCATTTCATTTAATGGGTCACCATCGTTTGTAGTGGGGTAATGTTAGGATATATAAATCCTAATCCCGTTACAAAAGAAAATAATGAAACGAATGGAAAGAAGGAAACAAAAAGTAAATTGCTGGATAAAATAAACATGTCGTTTATTTCCTGTTGAAAAATGAATGTTCGAGGTGTAACACGTGTTCATGTCTGCGCGTGGAAAGAAGAGTGAGTAATGTGGTGGAAATGGGAATGACAGTTCAGCGTGTAGACAAAGAAAAAGATAGAGGGTTGACATCAGTAAAGCTGTGCGCCATGTTAGCAGTCAGCTACGCGAAGGTATTCTCAGGCAGAAGTTGTATATATAGAAAGAGAAAGAGTGAGAATGTCAATCCAGTTCATGAAGAGAGAAAGCATATAAGGTGTACGTACTGCCTGTTAACTCTTGTCCCACGCATAGTAGCGGGTGGCGTGAGGCGTGCGCGGGCACGAGCGCCGAAAGGGCACGCTATTGGTCCGTCAACCGTTCAGCTTGGAAGCTGGTCCGAAAAGAAAGAAACTGCTTATTGCTTTTGCTTTTATAGTTGTTTCCGGTGGTCTTTTGCGCATGTGTGGATTTCCTTCAAAGAGGAAGTGACGTTGCCCATGTGTGCATACGTGTGCGCATATGTGTGCGTACATGTGAGTACATGTGTGTACGTTAGCGTGTGTTTGTATGCACATAAATGTGAGTGTATATACGCGAACGTGAATATATGTACATGTGTGGACGTGCACGCGTATGTTTGTGTGCGCGTATATATATGACAAGTAATATAGCTTGAGATGTGAACGCGTGTTTTGTGTGAGACTAGAAAGGCTCGCGCAATACTCCCCTTCCCAGGAAAAAAAAATATGCAGTGTATATATATATATATATTTTGTAAGTAATGTTTTCGGCAATTTACTTTTCGTCCTGTTTTTTTTTTTGCTGTTGGTGTTGTTGTTAAAAAAAACGTCAAAAAGGGAGTGTCTTCGTAAAAAAAAGTATTTACTTACGCGTGGAAAAGGCATTTACTCTTTTTTTTTAGGGTGACATTTGTTTTGTTTGTTTTTTTGTTGTGTTCTGACATGTGCAACGAGTTGCTTGGATAGTGAAGTGAATTGTTCGTTTGGAAGGAAAATTATTTTGTGTTGACATCGTGTGACAAGCTGACGGTGTCTTCACAAGTGAGTCTGCGGTAGTGTGTGTACATTGTTTGGACGAGCGCTAGTTGCACATTCGTTCATGTTGAATGGTAGTGTCCAGTTGCCGGCTGTCGATGAAACTTCCAGTATGAGTTTATCAGCATGGTTGGTGCATCTCAACTCGTATTGTTGATTCAATTTCTTCCTATGTGTTGATAGAGATGTCCTGTAATTGTTTCTTTGTTGTTGCGTCTGCTGTGTGGGAGAGAATGTGTATAGGCCTAAGTGATTTTGCTCCTCGCATTTGTTGCAGGGTAATGTCAGGAAACCATGAAAAATGTTTGTCGAGCTCAAATTTTTCTTTATATTCAGTAGGAAGTCGACAGCTCCGTGTTTATTTTT
Source organism: Euprymna scolopes (assembly GCF_053919585.1). Classification (NCBI taxonomy): domain Eukaryota; kingdom Metazoa; phylum Mollusca; class Cephalopoda; order Sepiida; family Sepiolidae; genus Euprymna; species Euprymna scolopes. Next base: position 38,819,123 of record NC_136504.1, on the reverse strand, counting down.
CTGCCGAGTCTGACAATGGGTTTCGTCATTGTAGTACGTTGAGATTCTTGTTGGTAGTAGTTCACTTGTTTTTCTTTGTTGAAATGTTCGTTTTTTTCTTCATCAAATAAAACGCGTGTCTCGCTCGAAACAATTAATTCCAAAAAGGTAGGGTCACCATGCGTGTTCGTTTCACATCAGTCGGTCGCTGGTTTGTTGTGGACTTGTGGTTATAGAAAGAAATGCGTGTTCCTCTCGCGTTTGGGTGTCATTAATTTGTGGTGGTGGTGCAAATTAGGAATAATGAATTGCTTTGAGGAAGAAACAAACAATGTGTTAAATTGAATTAAACGAACTAGGATTTATTTCATGAAGAAACAAATGAAAGAAAAGAGTACAAAACGTGTTTAGTTTGGCGTGTGTCTCTCACTGTTAACTGGTGAGAAGGAAAGTCTATAGTTTAGTGTGCGTCTCTCATTGTTAGCTCGTGAGAGGGAAAGTCTATTGTAGAGAGAGAGAGAGAGAGAGAGAGTGAGTGTGTGTATGAGAGTTTCGTTCAAACTCATCCATTTCATTTTAAAATAACGGGGTCACCATTTTTGTTGCAGGCCAAGATATAAATACCCTAACTCGCTACAAAAAAAAATAATGAAACGAATGGAAAGAAGGAAACAAAACTCAATTGCTGGATAAAATAGATGTGTCGTTTATTTCCTGTTGAAAAATGAATGTTCTAGGTGTAACACGTGTTCATGTCCGCGCGTGGAAAAAGGAGTGAGCAATGTAGTGGAAATGGGAATGACAGTCTAGCGTGTAGACAAAGAAAAAGATAGAGGGTTGACATCAGTAAAGCTGTGCGCCATGTTAGCAGTCAGCTACGCGAAGGTATTCTCAGGCACAAGTTGTATATAGAGAGACAGAAAGAGTGAGTATGTCAATCCAGTTCATGAAGAGAGAAAGCATATAAGGTGTACGTACTGCCTGTTAACTCTTGTCCCACGCATAGTAGCGGGTGGCGTGAGGCGTGCGCGGGCATGAGCGCCGAAAGGGCACGCTGTTGGTCCGTCAACCGTTCAGCTTGGAAGCTGGTCCGAAAGAAAGAAACTGCTTATTGCTTTTGCTTTTACAGTTGTTTCCGGTAGTCTTTTTGCGAATGTGTGGATTTCCTTCAAAGAGGAAGTGACGTTGCCCATGTGTGCATACATGTGTGCATATGTGTGCGTACATGTGAGTACATGTGTGTACGTTAGCGTGTTTGTATGCACATAAATGTGAGTGTATATACGCGAACATGAATGTATGTACATGTGTGGACGTGCATGCATATGTTTGCGTGTACGTATGTATATGACAAGTAATATAGCTTGAGATGTGAACGCGTGTTTTGTGTGAGACTAGAAAAGGCGCGCGCACCTACTACAATATATTTTCTTTTAAAATATTTCAATAAAAATGGCTGGAAAAAGACGCACCACATTTTATACTTGCAGTAATGATGCAAGAAAATTTTCAGGTCCACTTGCCCCATTAGATAAAACAGAACCACCAATTTTCCGGCAAGTCATCCAATACAGCTATTTCCTTTTAAATACATATCCAGACTTAACAGAGTTTGCTATTTCTAAAAAAAATAGCAAAGGATATAATTGGCATTTGGAAGGCAGTTAACCCTCGTTTACCTCTAGTAATTGAAAAGTCTATTGTGAATAAAGGGAAGAGCATATGTTTCCAGAAAGCAAAACAGATAAATAGGAAATCTTTACCTGCATTCCAAGAAAACTTTTACAGAAAAAGCTAGATATGCTGTTTGACATTGCTTCTTGTACATGCAAACGACCTGTTTTAAGCTGTGATGCAAAAAATGTAAAGTGCCACAAAGAATGATGCCAGACTAAGCACATACTTTGTACATGTCCTTTGGAAAAGAAGGTAAGATTATTTTCTGTTTTATTTTTATTTTTTTTTTAAATATGTTCGATTAACAAAGTCGTGTAAATTTTAAATTAAATGGATTTCCATGCTTGCATTTAATGTTTAAACACTTGTAAAAAGCAACTATTACCATTTTCGTTTGAAATAACATTTTGATATTAATGTGTTTTGTAAAAATATTTAAAATTTTATATTTCAGGTTCCAGTGGAAGAGAGGGAATATTTGAAAGATCAGAGAGCCAAAAAAGGATTCAAGGTTACTTTCTAGCTTGGTCCAATAGACAAAGCTGATATATAAAAAAAAAAATGTAAAAAGAAAACAGAAAGATTGGAATGACAAAAGAGATTATGATCATCATCTAATGGTGCATCAACATTTGATAATGAGGATGCTGTTCTTTCCCACTCCAGTCCTTATAGTGATTCAACAGAAGTTGAATACTTTGAGTCTGAAAGACATCCCACAGGCCCTTACATTCTTATCAAAGTCCCTCGATATACTATGGAATTAATCAATGGTGATATTTCTTCCAACCTTGGAGCCAGCCTTGTTGATGCATTGATTTTAGATTCAAAGGTTCTGGGTTTCTCAAATCTAATGTTAATATAAACGATATTATCATTGATAAATGTAAAATAGATAGACAAAAGGCAAGAATGAAAGAAAATGTGAATCAAAGACATGGTGAAACCGTTGATAACCTTGTTTGTATTAGAGTTGATGGAAGAAATGATAAAAACACATTGTTGTATAAAGAGATTTTGGGACCAAATAGAGAGAAAATATAAAAAAAAAAAAGCAAAGGGATCAGAACGCCATTTGACCTTCACAAAAAAGATGAAACACAAAAGTGAATATATTGCTCATACAGTTAATCCTAATATTGGTTCAACTAGTGATGTTCTTGAAGAGGAAGTTGTTGGTGTTCTGAAAGAATACAACAGTGTATCTACAATAAAGGCTACTTTAGTAGACAGCATGAATACAAATACAAGTTGTGGGGTTGGTCTTGTAGCAGTTGTTGCGAGAAAACTACAGACAAAATTAACACACCATTCGTTGCTCTCTACACCAAAATGAACTTCCATTTAAAGTTCTTTTTAAACATATGAATGGAACCACAAAAAGTCCTACAACTTTCGCTTGTCCTCTAGGTAAATTATGTAGTAATGATTATAATCATTTACCCCAAGTTGTATTTACACCAGTTGGTTGTCTTTTGGATGTTTGTTTTACGGCTGAGGAAATAAGTGAACTAACCTCTGATCAGAGACTTTTATTCAAATATGCACTTGGCATTTTTAGAGGAAAATTTGACTCTAAATTTGCTGCCTGGAAAATTGGGCCTATACATCAGACAAGATGGTTAACTTTGGCCAATAAGTTCCATAACCAGCAATTATATTTTCAATATGATCAAGAAACAACCACTTCAAATTCAATATATTACTTTACAAAAATTACAGCATAATGCTTTTGCTTTACTGCCTGAAAATGTATTGTATGTTATGGTAAAATGTATTGTATGTTATTGTAAAATGTATTGTATGTTATTGTAAAATGTATTATATGTTATGGTAAAATGTATTGTATGTTATGATAAAATGTATTGTATGTTATGGTAAAATGTATTGTATGTTATGGTAAAATGTATTGTATGTTATGGTAAAATGTATTGTATGTTATTGTAAAATGTATTGTATGTTATTGTAAAATGTATTGTATGTTATGGTAAAATGTATTGTATGTTATGGTAAAATGTATTGTATGTTATTGTAAAATGTATTGTATGTTATTGTAAAATGTATTGTATCTTATTGTAAAATGTATTATATGTTATTGTAAAATGTATTATATGTTATTGTAAAATGTATTGTATGTTATTGTAAAATGTATTGTATGTTATGGTAAAATGTATTGTATGTTATTGTAAAATGTATTATATGTTATGGTAAAATGTATTGTATGTTATTGTAAAATGTATAGTATGTTATTGTAAAATGTATTGTATGTTATGGTAAAATGTATTGTATGATATGGTAAAATGCAGTGGTGACTCGTGCATGGAACTGTGGGACTGCAGCACCCCCAAGTTATTTCTGCACAATATTAATGATAAAATTAAAAATAATACGTTTGTTTGTTTATTATTATTATTATTATTTTTTTATTTTTTATTTTTTTCTATGTGTACATTATAAAATCATTAACTTTAATGTCGGTATCTCCAAATTCATATAATAACAAAAATAAAACTTGCTTGGAGCTGTTAAATTCACAGTTACACTTTCTTAATGAAATTCTCCTGTACGCATGCGCGGATTAGACGCTTTAGGCAGCCGATGAAAGCTGCTGGAAGAACTGTCGCTCGGCGCAGTTCCTTGTCGTGAAATTCGTTGTTTGCTTAGAGTGTGCGCTTGTATAAATATGATAACATTGTTATTGAAAAAAAAAAAAAAAAAAAGGAGATTTACTTATATTTTTTAAAATTATTATTAAAATCTGCACATAACGTGTTCTTGTACATAAAATATTGTGCTATTTTTTTTTTTTAAATACGCACAATTTTAGCGTTGGGATTTAAGTCGGTAGCAGACGGAAATATATAATATGCAGAAACTGTTTATTTTTATTTATTAAAAGTATTCGGGAATTTAGCAGTGAAGCTAACACGCGGCCATGAGTAAAAACCAAATATACAATAAATAAATTTTACCATAAAAATAAAGTTACTTTTCCATCTACCTGCCTTTTTGTTTGTTTCTTTAAAGTAGTTTTAAATGCTATTTATTTTGCAACAACTAAACTTTACAAAAACAACTGTTTACATTTTTTCCTAGAAGCAAAAAAGCGAAGAAACAGTTTATGTTGAAAATATATTTTAGTTAGAAATCTTTTTAACGTGTATGTTTTAGATATTAAAAAATTAGCATTTATTTGCTTCTGACAAGGACAATGTTAGAAGTTTTACACTTTGAAAAATGAATTTTTTACACAAGATGTTTTAATTAAAATGTGTTTGTAAGTAAAAAAAAAAAACAGTTTTTTTTAATAATTACGCATTTTTAAACTTTACATTGAATTTGTTAGTAGATGGGTCAGATAATACGCATTAAAAAAAAGTAATTAGAAATCCTTCTGGACTGAGACAATTTTAATTTTTTGTTTTTTGGGGAAGAAAGCTACATTAAAATTCGATGTTTTATAATGCTTATATATGACATCCAATTTTCTTATAATAACTATCCACTTTATGTCGATCTTTACCGGCATGGGAAGGTCAGTAAATAGCCAAATTTGTTCTTTTTATATAAAAAGCAAGTTGTTAAAAGATTTGTAAATAAAATTTTGTATCTTTAAATATTTTTGTTTGTTTGCTCACTATATAAAAATGTAAACTTTTTTATTTTGCATTTTATTTACAAATACGTTTTGTTATAAATACATCTTTAAAAATAAATTTTGTAAATAAAACTGTTATTAAATAAAACGCTATTTTCAAATAGTAAACTCCTAAATTAACACTCGTAGGGAGGCAGATAAATTTCAAAGTTTTTCTTTTTTGTTTTTATAAAAAATAAGTTATTTTTAAAAATGTTTTTCGTTTGTTTGCAAAAAAAAAAACAAAAAAAAAACGCAAACTTTTATTTAATCTGAAAAGTTTAAAGGGAATAAATATATATATTATTTTTATTCTGTAAAGTGTACATAATTTAAAAAAATCTTTTTAATAAAAAAGTTTTTGCGTATTATCCATTTCTGATTGATTATTTGTCTTTGTTATATATTTGAATATTTATTTGAATGTTTGTTTATTATTTGATTAAATATTTATTTATATATTCGAATTCCTTTACACGATATTAAAAAAATATGTAAACTTTTTGAAGCAGCAC
>NC_136504.1:38793315-38810815 GCF_053919585.1 Euprymna scolopes | reverse complement strand
TCCTTGAGTGGCCTCTTGGCCTTGATAATGTGGTGATGCCTATGTAAAAAAAAAAAAATCATTGTATTGACTCTCAAGTATGTATCAGAACGGCTCTCAAGTATATATCTGACACAGTTAATCAACCGAGAACCACATCACTCTATATAAAAACATAAGATATTAGTCGAGAGTCAAAACAATGAAATGAATATTCTGTTGTCCTAGGCTTACTTATAACAGCCGTATTTATAATTTTACTGAATTAACTTGATGAAATTGTAAAATCTGTAATGACACATTATCAAATGTTTCATTCTCTCTCTGACTGTATTGTTCTTTTTAAAATCTATTGATAAAATATCACCTAATGATTTCAGACGAGATTACGTTTTTTTGTTTTTTTTTAGATTAAACTGTGTACAAAAATATCACATGGCCTAAATTTTCCAAGGTCAGGACTAAGAGAATATGATTAATACAATTTTTTTCCCCATATACGAAACCACGACGAAAAAAACAAACAAAAACAACTCCAAAATACGAAACCATCTACGGAGCCAGTAACTTTTATTTCTTTTCCAAGATAGCAATCAAAACGTTACATAAATAACACTCAGGATGAGAACAATAGTCCGATCAAAACAAATAATATGAACAATCAACCTTTATCTAAAAAAATCAGAACTGTAATGATTAGTATAGTCTTTAAAAAAAAGGACGAGTAAAGTTAGAAATAGGGAGTGAAATAGAAAAAAAGGGTAAAGCGAGAGAATGGGATGGGCAGTGAAACAGATAGAGGGGAGAGATGAGATAGAAGGATGAGAGAGATTAAATAGAATGGCGAGAGAGAGAGGGAAGAGGATGGAAAAAAAGGGGAGAGGTGAGATATAAAAATGAGGCAGATGAGATAGAATGGTGAGAGAAAGAAAGTGAGCTATAAAGGTGAAAGACAATCGAGAAAAAAGATAGAAAAGGAAGGAGATAATGCGGTATTAAGGAAAAGGGAGATGCTAGATAAAAATGGAGAGGGGGAAGTGAAGAGAAATGAGGAGCTAGGGGGAACTATTCAAGTACACCAGTACTTTTTTTCTTTCTTTTTTGTAAATTGAAGTCAATTATTTAAGATATAAGGAATTACGAATGAATTCATTTAAATTAGTTTAAGAATTGCTTGGAAACAAACAAACATACACCTTGGTTCTTCTCAGAAAGCCTGTTATCTCCATCAAAAAACAATAAAGGAGAAAGTTATAGGGTGCCTCCAATAAGATTCCAGATTTCGAGTTTGTATTATTGTACACATAGATTCGAAAAAGTTGTCAAAAAACAAATATATAACAAATAAATGTTATCAAAGGCAAGATAAGTTACTTTTCTACCTAACTGGATATATTTTTCGTGTTGTTATTCTTTTTTTTTTTTTCTTTTTTTTTTTATTACATTTTCACCCCAAACAAGGCAAATTGCCACTTTGGTGTAGGGGGCTACTATCAGGGGCAACAACTACTGGGGTACTATGTAGGGATTTGGGCAGCAAGGTGTCGGTTCACGTTACACTTGAACTTCTGCACGTCAGTACTGTTGGGGAAGCAGGGACCTGGAATGGAATTCCAGAGTCTAGCGGTTCTGGGGAAGAAACTACTGGAGTAAAAAGATCTTTTACATCTAGGGATTTCTACAGTGTGGGGGTGGGATTTAGCAGCTTGTCGGGTTTGTCGAGGGTGCACACGTCGTGGGGGCACAAGTGATTGCAGTTCGTCAATTCAATGTAACATATTTATTCAGCTCGAAAAGCATACAGTGTTTACCGATGTATTGGAAAATTCAAAATGGCGGCCGACACTCTCTTTAACACGGTAAGTTCAGGAAAAGATGTTATACATAATAAACTAGACAAAATACTGTTAGAAATTCGCTCACTATATGTTACTGTGACATAAGTTGACATATATTCGGTGTTTTTTTAATAGTATTTTGTCTAGTTTATTATTTATAACACCTTTTCCCAAACTTACCACATTAAAGAGAGTGTTGGGCGCCATTTTGAATTTTCCAATACATCGGTAAACACTGCATATTTTTCGAGCTGAATAAACATGTTACATTGAATAAAAACACAAAAAATATATCCTGTTAGGTAGAAAAGTAACTTATCTTGCCTTTGATAACATTTATTTGTTATATAATTGTTTTTTAACAACTTTTTCGAATCTATGTGTACAGTAATACAAACCCCAGATTTCTTTTGTGTAACAATTAAAAATATGGACGATATGAAATATGGTTTTAGGAAAATGATATTTTCCTTTATTTTCAACAATAACAAAATAAATAAAGTGATTCACAATTATTTACAACAATAACAAAACAAAACGAAAAAGAAAGTCGGTTAACAAAGATACAGTTATTTTGGATTACTACTATCAAGTACAAATGAAAAGACGGCTTGTTGAAATTCTTGATCGAAAACTAGGACAAGGAAGTGGAGCGTTACGAGGGCAAGGGAGAAGAAGAGTCTGTAAATAGTTGCTGTTATCTCATATGAATAAGACACAACACAAATACTAACTTGAATGATTATTTTATTTTTAAGTTAACACTGCAAAGCATTGGTAAGATACATTATGTAGCAGTTTTTATAAACGCGGCGTGCGTACTGGACTTAGTCGCATGAACTCTCTGACTGTAGTCGTTAAAAAGGACACCCACACCTACCCTCGTCTCTCTGGACGATAGCAGGCGGTGGGGGACGAGTCAGCAAGCAGGACCACCCGGCGAGAGGAAGGCCAAAGAATCAGAATTGTCTCTTTTTCACTGTAGGGAAAGGAAGGTTTAATATAATGCAAAAGGGAATGGTAGTATTAATTTTGCTTTTGTGGCCTAAATCTTTGGTCAGTACAGAGAGGTACCCTGCCAGTAGACGGAGTGCTCATATATATATGTATATATATATATATATATATGTATATTTTTATTTTTTATTTATTTATTTTAAAAAGAAATTTTTAATAATAAATGTATTCAGTATCTTTTTTCCATGTAACTCTCCTACTTGAAGTTCTTGTTTTTATCTCATGTTCCTGCACTTTTTCGGGGAGTAAAATGTCGCTGTTTTTATTTTTGTTGATAGTTGTATTTTGCGTACATTTTTGCTTGTTTTTAACGTAAGGGTTCAAACGGTCTATTGAAACTTGTGTATGCGTGTTTGGGTTCGTTTCTATTAGGAAATATTTCGGTGTTCGTTCGAGTACAATGTAAGGACCTGAATAGGGTGCTTCTAATGGTTTTAGAACGCGGTCTATCCTAATCCAAACTTTATCACAGGTTTGAAGTTGATTTGGTACGTACGTTTTCTTTGTTGATTTATCTCTGTTTGAAAAGTCTGTCAGATCAAATTTTTCCATAGTTTTGTGTAGTTCTCTTGTAAAATTTTGTGTAATTATTTCTGTATTTTCTGTACCAATCATTAGTTGTGGTAATAACATTTGTGTACCTATGACCGCATAAAATGGGGAAAAATTAGAGTCATTGGACATACTTCGAATTCCTAAGAGGACTATTGGTAGAGCTGAAATCCAAGATTCTTTTCGGGCCATTATAGCTGCTTTAATAGTTCTATGTGCTCTTTCTATAAGTCCGTTGCATTGCGGATGATAAGAAGTCGTTCGTAATCTATAGAATCCAATAATTTTTGACAATTCAAGGAATAGTTCGCTTTCAAATTGTGTGCCTCTGTCAGTTATGACATGCAGTGGAACACCAAAGCGAGTAATCCATGTGTCAACAAAAGCTTCTGCTACAGTTTGTGCTGTAATATCTGCTATAGGTTGTGCTTCTATCCATCGACTGGTTCGATCTATACATGTTAAAACATACCGACATGGGCTTGTATAAGGATTGTTGGCACGTTTTGCTGGGAGTAATGGTCCAACTATATCAATGTGTACGGTCTGGAATCTTGATGATGGTATTTCCAACATTTGAATTGGTGATTTAGTATGTCTGTATATTTTTGCTTGTTGACAAGATGTGCATGATGCACATAATTCTTTAATTGTTTTATCCATATGTGGCCAGTAAAATCTAGCCTTAATCATTTTGATAGATGATTTTATTCCAGGATGTGATACTGAATGTAAGCTGTCAAAGATAGATTTCCGTAGTGTATAAGGTCTAGGGTATGACGTTGATGTATCACATAACACAAATTGATCTTTTCCATATAATGTAAATTTCTTTAAGTCTGGATAGGACTGTATTTCGGTGTCTCTTTTCTGTGCATCTGTGAGTGCAGGGAGGTCGTACATATCTATTTGTACAGCAAATGTTGGGCGAGATAAACAATCTGCAACTATATTTTGGTCACCCTTCACATGGGCAATATCTGAAATTAATTCTGTGATGATGGCTAGTTGTCTTTGTTGCCTATCTGATTTTGCAGGTTTTAGACTGTGAAATGCACCGCATATTGGTTTATGGTCTGTCAGAAGCAATACTTCGCGACTTTCTATTATGTGGCGAAAGTGTAATACGGCCAAATATGCTGCTAAAAGTTCACGGTCGAAAGTGGAATATCTCGTCTGTGTTGCTGTGAGTTTTTTTGAGAAAAACCTTATTGGTACTGGGGTTCCATCGATGACTTGATGTAAGGCAGCACCTACTGCATCTTTGCTGCTGTCCGTTATTAGTTGATATTGGGTACAAGTTGGTTGAGGGTGGGGTAATTCTGTTAGGTTACCAAGTATTTTTGTCATAGTAGAGAAGGCTTCTTTTTCCGATGTATTTAAGGTGATTAAACCTTTTGGTGTTAGTCTCATTCTCTCAGATAGGGGTAAGACTACTTTCGCAAATCCTGGTATTAATTTCCTATAAAATCCTACCATACCCAGAAATCTGCGTAGGCTTTTTGCATCTTTAGGGCACGGAAAAGATTCTATTTCTTTAATTTTATTTGCAGTTGGTGTAATTCCTTTTGAATTGATTCTAAATCCTAGGAAGTCAAGAGATGTCACATTGAAGATGGATTTGGAAAGAGATATTTTTAGGCTGTTGTTTTCTAAGATTTGAAAAACTGTGTCGATATCTTGTTTGTGGGATTGTTCGTTTCCACTGAAGATCAATATGTCGTCTATATAAATGAAAACACAGTCGATATCTCGGAAAATTTTGTCCATAAATCTTTGAAATGTAGCCGCTGCGTTTTTTAGTCCAAACGGCATGTATTCATATTGATAGAGTCCCATCGGCGAGATTATGGCAGTTTTTGGAATATCATTGGGGTGCATCTTAATTTGATGATATGCCAAAATCAAATCAATTTTCGAAAATCGCTGTTTATCAGCGAGTTTAGCCGTAAAGGAGTTTATATTGGGGATGGGGTATCTATCACTTTTAGTGATGCTGTTTAAGGTGCGGTAGTCTCCACAACAACGATAGCCTCCACTTTGTTTGGGTACCAGATGTAGTGGGCTTGACCACTCACTGTCTGAAGGGGTTATTACACCTTCGTTTGTCAAACGTTTGAATTCCTCTTTCGTCGCCGTCAGCTTTTCAGCGGACAGTTGTCTGGATTTAGCGAAGACTGGGGAGTGGCTGCCTGTGTCGATTCTGTGATAAACACCACAGTACTCACTGTTTTTGTTGGTGTGCGGAGAAATAATTTCTGGGTGTTTATCCAGGCTTTTTCTTATGAATACCGGCAGTTCTATTTCATTTATGACCACATTTACTGGTGCTGCAGAATTTAACAGTAACTTTTTTTTGGTGGTAGTAACTGGGTCGTAAATTGTTCTATTTTTGCAGTCCACTGTAAGGCCAAATTTATTTAAAAAATCAAGTCCGAGGAGGGGATTGGTGACGTTTGCGATAACAAATGTCCAGGAAAATGATCTTCTCAAACTTGGTATCCCAATTTCGAGATTAGCTTGGCCGTGGCATTCTATTTTCTCACCGTTGGCAGTGGTTAGCGATACTGGTGTTGGGTGTAATGTGACACCGTTTATCATGGCAGCTGGTATTATCGAGATACTTGCGCCTGTATCTACAATAAAGTTTAATGTTTTTGTCCCTAGTCTTGCTTTGAATTGTAGTAGTTGCGAACTCAAGGGGACGGACATGGCTTGCGCAACTAGTTTTCCGAGTCACTTGGTGTGGGTGTGGGTGGGCGTGAGCTTTTATTTTATGTTTCACTTCCCTGGCCATTTGCACCAGGGTTTGCAGGTTCTGGCTTGTTCCGCGAAGTAAATATGTGCTCTACATATCCTTGTCCTTTGTTCGGGGAAAAATGGTTTAACACCTATCGGTATCCGAACGTTGCTCTTGTTTTTGTCAATATGTTGAGATTGCTGAGCGGTAAACGCTGTTTCATTTATATTATTTAACAAGGGCATTAGTTCGTCCGCTAGTTTTCCTAGTTGAGATGGGTTTAATTCTTTCTGTGAGGCAATGACCGGCGAAATTGTTGCGGGTAAGGCTTGTAAAAATTTATGAAGAACAATCTCTTCGCCAATGCCTATTCTTTTTGCAATAGACAGCATCTCTTGAAGATAAGCGGAAGGGCGGCCAGTTATAGTGTTAGTTGACATTAGTTTGTTGAGCAATTCCGGCTTGGTCCTTTCGTGGGACTCAATTAAGGAGCATTTTAGTTCCTCATATTTCCTGCCTTCTAAAATATTTATCGGTATTTTAGCTACCACTTCTGCAGGCAGTGATGATATGACAGCGTAAAATTTGGTTGTTGAAGCTGTTATGTTGCGTAGGTGGAATTGGGCTTCCAGAATTGAAAACCAGCCATTTACTGCCGTTTCCATAAAATCAGGAGTTTTTATGTTTATTTGTTGCACACTGGATTCTTCCATTTTCTTCCTTTTTTTTTTTTTTTTTTTTATATATATATATGTGTGTATCTTTTCTTTTTTTTTTTTGTGTGTGTGTGTGTGTGTGTTGACTAGGAAGGAGGGGGGAAATATAGTATTGTTGTACTTACGTCGAAGGTTTTCTTTGAAACGTTTGCGACGAAAATGAGTAATCACTTGTATTTTCCTGAAGATTCCAAAGTGTGTTTCATTTCTTTTCGGTACGAGTCCAGTTTACGTTGTTCATTTCTTAGTGTAAAGTTCTTTTGATGAGGTGCAGTGTTCTTTAGGCGGGGTCACCATTGTAAATAGTTGCTGTTATCTCATATGAATAAGACACAACACAAATACTAACTTGAATGATTATTTTATTTTTAAGTTAACGCTGCGAAGCATTGGTAAGATACATTATGTAGCAGTTTTTATAAACGCGTGCATACTGGACTTAGTCGCATGAACTCTCTGACTGTAGTCGTTAAAAAGGACACCCACACCTACCCTCGTCTCTCTGGACGATAGCAGGTGGTGGGGGACGAGTCAGCAAGCAGGACCACCCGGCGAGAGGAAGGCCAAAGAATCAGAATTGTCTCTTTTTCACTGTAGGGAAAGGAAGGTTTAATATAATGCAAAAGGGAATGGTAGTATTAATTTTGCTTTTGTGGCCTAAATCTTTGGTCAGTACAAGTCAAATAAGAACTGCTAACCGTCCAGACTTCAAGTGGCTATTCACTATATTAACAAGAAATTCAATGACTTTAATGTTTCTTCTTGTTTTTCTTTTAAAAGGTTGGTCAATGAGAATATTTCAAAATTGTATTTACCACTAGTCCAGAGGGCTTTTTCTGCAACTTTCTGTTGTTGAAGGGATGTATTTTCTTTTTTGTGTTTTGGATTCTTTCGGCTGGACTTATCCATGAATCATAGACTGGAGTTATCTTGATGGGTCCAAGTTGATAACTGGTCTGTTTCCCTCTCCACTTTTATTTATATGGCATCTTAACCCATTCTAGATTATTGCAGAACCTTCTGGGGCTTTCTAGATACTTCTAAAAACTTCTAATTTTTCTATTACTATACCCTGGCCTTTAAACTATCTTGGGAATTAAAATTTTTGAGGTTTGATCATTAGGGGTGCCTAGAATACGTTAGCACACATTTTAAACGGTTTTATTGATTTTTTTAATTATTATTCTATAGAAATGCTCCCTCATAACAATAGATTGTTGACAATTCAGTATGTTTTTGTTATACATCTTACGAGATGACTGGCCAATTTTTATTATTTTAGGTTCAAATGGACAGCTACAGCAGGAATTGGAATACACCCTACTAAACCCTGCTTATCACCGCTGGTGAATTTCAAAAATGCAATCTGGACGTGAGGACACTTTAGAAGAATGATATGCAATAAAATTCTGTTTTAAACTTGGAAAAAATGCCACAGAAACTTGTAGAATGCTTCAGACTGCTTTTGGATCATCTTACATGAATTGAGCATCAGTTTTTTGAGTGGCATAAGAGATTAAAGGAAGTCTTTGAAGGATGATGAGAGGTGTGGGAGGAGTAAGGAAGTTAGAACAGAGTTGATTGGCCAAATAAAGAATTTCATGGATAAGGACCGTTGTATGTCTATAGAGACAATAAGTGCACAGTTTGATGTCAGTGTGGGAACTGTACACACAATTATTCATGAGGAACTGAAGATGCGGAAGATTTGTGCAAAGTTTGTCCCAAAGGGTGCTCAGAGAAGATCAGAAAGAAAGTGGAAGCATGCTGGCTCTCCTAGACCCAAGAACGCCAGAAAACCCTTTTTTTTACAGCACGACATGAGTTACATGTACTGGCTTCCCGCTATACAGAAAATCAACAAAGAATATTATGTTCAGGCCAGGTTCCAAGGGAGATCAGAAAGAAATTCTGCTGGAAGAGGTCAGCACTCTTCAAATTGAGTCAATGGCATTTCAATCAGGACAATACACCAGTTTACAACTTCATCCTTGTCACAGACTATTTGACTAAGCTGGGCGTCAAGACAGTTTCTCACCCTCCCTAAAGTCAAAACCTTGCTCCCTGTGACTTTTGGTTATTTCCTAAGTTCAAGGAAAACTTTAGAGGCTGTTGTTATGACACAATTGAAGAAATGAAAGAGGCTGTGATAGGGATCATTGACACGCTCACACAAGCGGACTGCATTTGTATTGATTCATAATTTTCTTATCACAGTGGATATTAATTATTATTAATATTTAAATTTATTTTAAAGTTTTCTTTATATTTGCATATCATTTTTATTGGATATTTTATTTTTATTATTTATTTTACTACATTTTCAGTTCTATTTTGAAGTTATATATATATATATATATATATATATATATATATATATATATACATTTATATATATATATATATATATATATATAATTACTATTTCGTTTAATCACATGAATTAATATACAAAGATATAATTTTATGCATAAATTTTCAGTATTTACTTCAACAGTGCTATATCCATAAGTAGAGCTAGGTAATAAGTTATGAAAATATATATGGCAATTAAGCTTCACAGAATATTCCGCATTTAATCCTTGTGAGAATTTGTCAGGCTTATATATATATATATATATATATATATGTATATATATATATATATATATATATATTTCAGAAAGGAAGATATCCAAAAATTGGAAATAATTGAATTTCAATAAGTGTCGTTGATAGTGCTCAATCAAAGAGAGCAAATTATAGTTTTTTTTATTCTTTAAGACTGTATTTACATAAAGAATATATATATATATATATATATATATATATATATATATATATATATATATATATACCATGAAAGCTGAGCGAGCCAATTTTTGTTTCCCCCTCTAAAGCTTTTTTACCTATATAATTTAATTAGACAAAATACATACAATAATATTCCTGAGTTTTAGGATTGAGTTTTATTTGGAAAAAAAGCTTCCATTTTAACTGGTCTAATTAGGTACAATCTGCAATTAACTCATCAACTGACAAATCTCTTATTAAGATTTTATCTATCACACTCATCCTTTCTCACTAGATGTTGCATATGAGAGTGTCTTATTTATCAGGTTGACAAGAAAGTTCTTGTGGTTTTTAACTTTTAAATTCAGACAAAAATTTATTAATTGCATCATCAGAATCAACACATTTTTGCCAACACAAAACAAGTGTATTTATGCCAGTAATGTAAAAATTCTGTGTTCTGGTAGCAATAAAGTTGCTGAAGGCGTTTTTGATATTGCTTAGTTTCTTTTTTTTAAGTATTTCTCACAAAGAAAGTTGTCGAGTTGCTTGAAAAAGTGATAGTCGGTAGCTGAGAGATCTGGAGAATATGGTGGATGATGCAGAGTTTCGTAGCCCAATTCTTTCAACTTTTGCAGGGTTTATTTAGCCACATTGTCGTGTAGGAGAATTGCATCTTTTTACTTTACTTGGTTTATATTTGCTAGTCTTACAAACTATAGACCATTTTAATTCATATTCAATTTTATTTTTTCGAAGTTCCCTTATTCAGTCATGTAGGGCAGTTGAAATTTTCTATTTATGCCATTATTTATGCCAATACACATTGGGCTTTATTATAGAGTGGGGGATAGTCAAAAAGTATTGTTATAATTATGTTCACTATTGTTGTTTTCATCATTAATAGACTTATTTTCATTTTTCGTTGTTATCTTGAAAGATGTTAAGTGATTACAAAATCTATCCTTAAACTGGAGGTCTGTGGATCCTAGGTATGTTTTAGTATTATTATCTTTTATATCTTCACATGCGTATACAATATCAGAGGTTCAACAATTTTCATTAAGTGGGTATTCTCCAGGATTTCTGCAGTTACAGATTTTTTTTATTGTATTTGATTCCTGTATCACATCATATCTCTTATTTACATTTCTGTTTAATTTTACATTGTTAGAGCTTATAACTGTTGTTGTTAAGTTATTTGAAGTAGAGAATGATATTTTAACAGTGTTCTTATTTATTATTTTACCTTATTTACTTCCTGGGGGGGGTCAATAATTTGTTAAATTCTCTCGGAATGTTATTTTTTATATTATTTGCTAAAAGGTGGAATCTAGGGATCCCATTATAATGTTGAAATTAAGATTACTATTTTTCCCTGTCCATAATTTATTGTTATACTTAATACTGGTTCTTATTGCTAGTTTTATTATTTCTAATTTTGCAATTTTTGTTTCCTTTTTTTTTTTTTTGGCTAGTTCCTATGATTTATTAAATAAACTAGGGAAAATAGAGGAGTAATATTAATCAATATTAAACATTATGAATTTACTAAGCCAATTACTCACTTCCCTAGAAGATGACCAGAGGTTATGATGAATTTTAGATTATAATTTTAGATTATAATTAGTATTAGAGACATGTTGAATCGAAGCAATGCTTTTAAAACATAGCGAATTCAGCAAATCCTCATAAAGCTGCATAGGTATTAAAAAATTTGTTGTTATTTTTTGTTAAACATTAAGAAATGAGAAACGGTTTCGAGTTAAATTCCAATCAGCATTATGCATCCAAACTTGAGAAAACATACTTGAAATGTGTCAACATTATGTGAATAAGCAAAATGAAAACAAAAACGAATTTAATTTGATGTGTGATTTCGCTTATTCACCATAATGTTAACACATTTCAGACATGCTTTTCTCAAGTTTACATGTGTAATAATAAGTGGATTTTAACTTGAAATGATTCCTCATTTATTAATACTTAAAAAAACACAACAATATATAACTATTATTAATTATTATACTTGTGTCTTACTTTTGTAGTTTTTGTTAAATATTAACAATTGATAAACAATTTCAAGTTTAAATCCATTTATTATTATGTATGTAAACTCGTGAAAACACGCTTAATTAAAAAAAAAAAATTACCAATTTAGAGGAGCTGGAACTATTCACATTTTTGAAGGCATTGTGTCTGACCGTTATAGTTCTCGTGGGGTGATGCATAGAATCGAAACAGTGTTATTGAAACTCTTTGCTCAGCTAAAGTTGACAACATATTTGATGCTAGCTGGGTTTGGCAGATATTTATGAAATTAACATTATGTGTTTTACGAAATTAAAACAAAATGTTGATCAAATTTAACTTGATATTGTGTGATTTTGCTTATTAAGTTTACATGTGTAGTACTAAATCGACTTTAACTTGAAATGATTCCTCATTTATTAATATTTAATAAATATCAACAACATAAAATCATTATTAGTTTACTATACAGAATTTTTTTTTCACGTTCTGCTTTTGCCGCATTCTTTAACGCTTATGTGTGAAAAAGCCACAGTCTAGAAGGAAGTGTTCTTGGTACATTAAGCGTTCTGGGAGATCTTCATTTTCAGAAGGAAGGAATGGGTTATATGTGTGTGCCATATGTGAATATTGGATAAAACCATTTTCTTCTTGTGTGATTTTCAGAACCTTGGTGTCCATTCTTTAAGTATGGCTTTAATTTTAAAGAGTTTTGTTGTCTTGACATTTAGTGGTTTGTAGTCTGTGTATGTAATTTTCATATTACTTATATTAAGTTTTAGTGAGTTTTTTGGCAGCCATGTCAGCCTTTTAATTTTGTTGAAATCTGAAAATGAGTGGTGATCTAACAAAATTTGATGTTTTTGTTTTGAGAGAGAGTATTTATGTTTTTTTTTGTTCAAAACATTGTGTATAGTGCAGATGTGCTTTATGCTTTAGGAGGCTGTGTAACACAGTGATAAGCACCCTTTTGGAGAAGCTGCAGCTGTTCACATTTGAAGGCCTTGTGCCTGACTTATATGAATCTTGTGGGGAAACGCATAGAATGGTCTTTCTCTGTTCTTTCCTTTTTATTTGATATTAATATTTCTCTCTCTCTCTCTCTCTCTCTCTCTCTCTCTCTCTCTCTTGTTCCCCTTGGTTTCTTTCTCTCTTATTAACACGGAACAACGAGGAGACGACAATTAGTCAAAACTGTAATAACGCAAAGGTAATGTAGCATTGCAAGGATGTAAATGAATGCGAAGTGACGTCACCGGAGAACATTCTAGATCACGTGGGTAAACAATGAGGAAATAAATAGTGTCGTACAAAAGAACAAGTGAGTTAGTTATTTCTTAATTTTTGTCTTGGTCTCCTTTGTGGGTATTTATTTGCTCCCCCACCGAGCAAATTAGGCACAAGGCCAATTTTTAATGTGAGGAGTGAAGGGAGGGGGAAGGGAAAAAGGGGACCAACTCCCGAGAGGTGGGAAATGGGAGCTGGTTAAAGGTCAGGTATGTGGGATTGCCTCCACATCTGGTCTTTGCTTGCAGTATCTGTCGGAACAGATACTACACTTTGATCTTGTCGCCTGGGCTCCTTTGTGACTGAAAATCAAAACAAAAACGAATTTAATTTAATGTGTGATTTCGCTTATTCACTATAACGCTAACACATTTCAGGCATGCTTTTCTCAAGTTTACATGCGTAATACTAAATGAATTTTAACTTGACATGATATTCTCATTCATTAATTTTTAACGAAACTGCACACAATGTGTGTTGGTCAGCAGACAATGTTACAATTGTAACAGCAGGTGAATCGAAAGGATAGATGAGAAACTAGATGATAATAGACAAAACGAGACAATAATGAAATATTTTTCTTTTTTGCTTACCTTTTTTTATCATCTTTAATTGTGTGTTGTATAGTGTTCGATATGTTGTGGTTACTTGTTTTTTTAGTATTAAAAATAAAATGATTGCTTAAAACTATGTCCTTCATTCATTTTTTTTTTTAGATTGCAAAGAAATTATGCATGACAAAAAAGAGAAGTACAAACTCGTAGAGTATGAATCCTGGAACATCGCTATGAATCATCACATTGGTATTTATCTGACAGATGAGTGGGAAGACACATATCCTTGGATTGCTATCTTTAACAATTGCCTGAAAACTGTTTTTAAAAATGACTCTGTTTCTTGTACAATTGGAATCAGCCTTCCTGACAATGTAGCTGTGAATTTTAAGGAATTCTCTAAAAGTATTTTGACGGTATTCCGAAATTTATCACCAAATCATGAAAGACAGATTTATATTCTGCTGTTTGTTGTGACTGAGTTTACGAAAACCAAAATTGTTGAAGCACTGAAAGAAATTTCAAATTCAAAGTCAGATGTTGTTTCTTTTCAAGGAATCACTTCAAGTAAGTAAATTATTTTTGCTTTTTACTCATTTACAATAGAAATTAAGAAAAAACATTTTTACAAGTAAGTCACTACTTATCAAGGCCCAAAGGCCACTCGAGGTTAAGAGTTAATGAATGTATGATAGTCACTGGGACAACAGCATAGTACTCGTTAGTGGTAGAAATTGGGTATAATTTTGATTATTTAAGGGGATGGCTGAACAAGAACTCGTTTACACTGGACTTGAAGACAATTATACAGGCCAGCAAAACAGAATTCTATGGGCAGGCAATTTTAGGAAAGAAGCTTAGTTCATGGAATCTGTTCATAGATTTAGGCACAGATAGAGAGTGGGGGAAATTGTTGATAGTGGTTGTAGCTAGACAAGTGTTTTTTTATGAAAGTTTGGCAAGAGGAGACATAAATTGAAGCTCAGATGAGCATCTTCCATGAAAATAACGATAGAGCAGATACAGGTTTGCAACGTCTCTTCTGTTGGAAAGAGGTTGCAGGGAAAAGAAAAGGGCATCACCTACTAGATTTCGAAGTTGGTTTTGAACTTTGTTAACACTGGATAGGGTGCTCCGAACAGCTCCTTCTCAGATGTGGCAACAATACTCGATCATAGGATGTACTTGCCTCTTATACAGGTATAGGATTGCAGCTTACTCTTGAAACAGTCTTTATAAAATTGATCCATTTATTACACTGATGGTGAGATTAAAACACTAAGTTCATATTCAAAAAAGAACAATAGCTTTTTAATATATTGATGGTGTATATGCAATTGATGGTGTATATACCTTTCTATTCAAATTAACTATATACAACAGGGTTTCCCAAACTTTTTCAGGCTAGCACTCCCTTTGGTTTCTACAATAGACTGGTAGTACCTCCTAACCCATGAACACATATAAGCTTTTTTTCGAAGTGAAAACAACAATATTATAAACAAAATATGTATTTAAAAACAATGATATAGTACACAAGCCCGACTTTGTTGGTTTGTATACATTTTATGCGATCTTGACAATAACCCTAAATAATCATATAAAACATTTTTTTTCAAATTGAAAATAATATTAAACACAAAATTTGCTTTTCAAAAAAAATAATTAATCGAATCAGCCATTTTTTGATCTTCGAAATTACCCTTGATTTACACATACAACTTTTTTTAATTGAAAACAACAATATTAAACAAAAGTTGTTTGATTGCCTCTATATGTGTGTGTATATTTTGTATTACTGCCTACCTCCCAATATCAAAGTACCATTCCCTTTGAGAAAAAATTGATATATAGGATTTTCAGGACATAATTAATTTTTTTTTAAATTAATCTTTCATTTTAGATTCATAAGAGTAGTTAAAAATGGTAAAATGCAGCAAATAGTTGATTCTGTATACTATTAATGGGTTTCCGAACGAGAAAGCAGAAGTGACATTAAGACACACAAACAGTGAAAGCTACAGATTAGAAGCTCTAGACTTGAGTCCAACTTTCCTTTGAGCAACACAGACCATGCAAGCCACAAACTGGAAACTCTAAACTCAAATCTTGCTCTCCTTTGGCCAACATAAACCATGCAAGCCATAGATTAGAAGCCCTTAACTTGAGTTTTGCCTTCATTTGTGCACGCAGACTGTGAAAATTACAGGCAAAAAGACCTAGACCCATTTTAGATTTATAATAGTTGTTAAAAACGATAAAATGCAGCGAATAGTTGATTCTGTATACTTTTAAGTAGTGTTGTAGTAGTAGTAGTAGTAAACGTGTCAAATTTCAAACTTTAATGAATCATCTCATCACAATATCAAAATGCAATCAACTTTCTCTGTGTCATTTTTCCAACTACCTCACATTTCTCCTGAAATTCAACCTTGGTTAAAAACAAGTAAAAGAAATCGAAGAGATGGCGCTCCTCTCCTGAAATTTTTAAGTTCAAAGAAGACCAATTTTTTTTTGCATTTTGCATTGTATTAAATGAAATTTTTTCCAAATTCACCTGAAATATCCATTCATTATTTTTGTGAATTCCAGGTGCTGCAAATAATCAATTCACAGTTGATATTAAAGAAGGCTTCATCACTGAAATACCCGTAAGTGTTTTTATGATTTTGCTAAAAGAAAAACATTGTTTAATCTATATATATAAAAGCGAAAATGTATGTATGTTTGTGTGTATGTATGTATGTTTGTGTGTCTGCTAAAAACTTTCGACCGACGGAACAAAAATTCACAAACTTGGTCTCATATGAAAGCCCCACCTTCCGGACGACAAATATAAAAAAATTGGCCCAAAGTGACCATCAGAAGTGTGTCAAGTGATCGATTTTCTGCAGGGGGGGGGGCCAAAAAGTGACATTTTAATGTTAAGCATTACATATTTTTAAATCGATTTATAACTGCCCCCAAAAATACGGCCGCCAACTCTTCTACATAAAGTATACACGCGGCCGTTTATTTTGGGTCAACTTGTATTTAAAACCCACTGAGTCATGTCACGTGATTTTGACGTCAGCAAGCTCTAATGGCGGTCTGAATTTACAATTTAAAAATGTTGTTATCGGTAAAAAAAAATTAATTAAAGCTAAACTATGAACTTCTATGCTATGGCAACGTTACCAAAGTTATTACCACATTCAAAATAGTTAGATATGATAGTTAAATGAAAAATAACAAGCCAAACATGTGAAGTAAAAAAAAAATATGCTTACAAAAAATATTAACGACCGAAGTTTTTAAAAATAAAAACAGCCAGACGCCATTTTCCAGTCTTTAGAGTAAGGAAGACGAAGTGAGAGAGAGAGAGAGAGAGAGAGAGAGAGAGAGAGAGAGAGAGAGAGAGAGATATCTAGACAGAAAACGAGAAAAACGTTAACTTTTTCACCCCGAAATCGACAATTTTCGACAGGGAGAGGGTCAACAAAGCATGCGTCAGATGACGTCATGACGTTGTGACCTGATTTACTTTAAATAGTTGATAAACCGAACAAACAATTTTTTAGCTCAGGTAGTTAAGGCCTTGGTTCATTATCTAAACGTTTTGGGTTCGAATCGTGGTGTGAGATGTTTTTTTTTTTCGATGTTTTAAATTTAAATATTGAACCCTCTATTATTTAAGCCATTTTTCACGTAACGTTCATTCGTTTTTCTGTTTTAATCGTTCGTTTGCCTTACGTTATTTTTTTTTGTTTTACCCCCCCCCCTCCCCGCTTAATTAAAACGTTGTTTTCTTTTCTTACTTCGCTTATAACAATGCTTACATCGTCATCGTCGTCGTCGTAACGCTTGGCGACTTTCAAACATCTTTCACTTCTGGCTGGCCGATTTTATTTTCAAACTTCGCCTCAGGGGTTCGGCTTCGATCAATTCTAAACAATGTCTAATTCAAACAAACCAAAGAAAAAGAAAAGAAGGAGAAAAACACAGGAGGCAAAGACGCCGCGCTGCTAGTTGTTG
>NC_136504.1:38695815-38788315 GCF_053919585.1 Euprymna scolopes | reverse complement strand
CTTGGCAATGTCCTTAATGTATTTGTTCCAATTTATATTGCCTGTGAATGTTGAGACGAGGAATTAAGGTGTCAATAGCTATGGCAATCAGCAGTTGAGAAGGTTTCTTGTAATTGTGAAAAGGAGGAAGCTTAGTCTTGATGCAATTTTAATAGGGAAGTCATTTATGATTATCAGGAATAATGAAGCTCTAAGAATCGACCCATGAGACCCTTTCTGAGAAATCTCAAGTCTTCTTCTTGCACTAATATATTAGCAAAATTGAATTTCTTAATTACAAATTTACACATGAATTTTTCTCTTTGACAGGTGGATGTTATTGTCAGTAGTATTCATCCTTCATTAGATTTAAAAAATGGAAGACTCTCAAAAGCTATACTCGATAAAGCAGGTACACAAATGCAAAATGAGTGTTATAGATAATATAAATATGACCTTGTCTTTCCAAAGATTGCAATCGCAAATGCCCGTAATTTATCATCAAAATATGTTTTCTTTGGAGCAATTCCACCCAATGAACAACCTAATGAAGTAAGTATTACACTTTTTTGTTTCAAAACATTTTTATGAATTGCATCAAAAAGTCTAAAAATAAACGAATAGGAGGTACTGATACTTGATTAAATCACTCAATGAGAAGCCTTGATTGATTCTTCTTTTATAAAAGTAAAAAACAAACTCTTCACTTCCTTAGGTTTTATACTCTCTTTCTCCTTTCCATAATTCATCACTTCACCGTTTCCCATATCTTAATAAATTTTTCATTAAAACAACATTTTTGTCATAACAGTTTCTTCCATGGAATAAGTTAAATCCATGTTCTTTTCATTCATTTAAGTCCTAAACAAATGTAATCATTTGTGAAGCGTAAGAAAAGTGTAGTGCAGACTTGCATTGCAATCTAAATGGTTGCTTGCATGTTTTTTGCTATGGACAGCTGAATCAAGTGAGGTGAATCTCAGATGTGTGTACATGCATCATGAGTTAAAGCAAGGCTAATATGTGTGTGAATTCTGTAATTGACTCAGTTGAAGAATTTACTTTTATGTAAGCCAGAAGATGCGGTCACATTTACAGCATATTCAGAAATAAAAAAATAGTTGATTTCCAACATTGAATTCTGAATGTATTTATTACTGTTTAACTGACAAACTAAGATGCAATAGATTGGCAACGTGCAAAGAATTTTGTATCGACCCATGCACATAGCATGCCTATGCACTATTAACAAGTTTATAAACAAAGACGTAAAGAAAGTTCACCAATTTACAAAGAAATAAAAAACTTTGAGGACTTTCAAAGTTTTTTATTGGAATTTTTGGTACTTGTGCAGATAATTCAAGACATTAAAAAATGAAAATATCGAAAAAGAAAGGTTATATTGTACATATCCGTTTTGAACTGAAGATCTCAAAAAAAAAAATTTACTTAATTTGATCGAGTATTTTTTTTTTTACAGCATAAAAACACGTTTTTATGACAGCACGTTGAAGGTAGACATCTTTGAATTTTTTAATTTTTGTTTAGATTTTTAGAACATGCTACAGAGAGATAACTCAATTTAAAGCATTGACACTCCCTCCCCATCTTTAATACTAGCTTTTCTTCCTAAAAATCAAACCTTTTGCTCAGTATCATAACAAATTGTTTTTTCGCTGTAAAAAAAAAAAAAAAACTACTTGATGAAATTAAGTGAATTTTTTTTTCCAGAGAACTTCATTCCATATTCGTAGAATATAAAAGTTTCTTTGATATTTTCATTTTTTAATGTCTTGATTAAACTGTACAAGTACGAATTTTTAAATTAACAAGAGAACAACCTAGTGGAAGATAATAAAAGACTTGAAAAACAGCATCAAGAAAACCTCAACCGACAGTAGAAATGTTCTTCAATACTCTTACAAAAATTCTCATGAGAAAGTTGTTGTGATGCAGAATTGTTGCCTCCTTACTTCATTGAATCAGCCAATGAGAAGCCATGTTCGAGTTGATGGCAAAGAAGAACTTGCTTCTCATTGATTGATTCTCACTTTCTAAAAATAAACAACAACTCACTTCCTTGGGTTTCATACTCTTTCTCTTCTCCATAATTTGTCACTTCCCCAAGCCGTTTCTCATATCTTTATAAATTCTTCCTAAAAAAAGACTTTCAGCTTTATGAAGCATAAGAAAGCTGTTGTAGTGCATTGAGATTGAAACAGTTGCTTGCATGCATTTTGCCAAGGACAGCTGAATAAGTAAGGTGGATCTCAGACATGAGATGAACAGTACATGGGTTAATATGAGTGTGTGAATATGTCTAAAGAATTATAGGATTTATAATTATCTATATATCTATAAAAGTGAGAATGTGTGTGTTTGTGTTTGTGTGTGTGTGAGTAGACTTCTTAACCTATATACTCAACAAATTTTTTTTCTACAGACTTGAAATTCCGTATATAGGGTATTCATTTAGAAAATTTGTTGATCCATCTGCATTCGGAAAAAAAACACTGCTAGGGGGTCAAAATTAAAAATTGGTACAAGGGAGGCCACCGGATTTGTATCTGTTTGTTAACTGTTTCACAGCTGTGCATGCACGGTCATGAAATATGACAGATTCCTTATGTTAAGTATGAGTTGGTTTGAAAACACTTTTTAAAGATCATGTCAAGCTAGTGTAATGGTTCTCGTACTTGACTCACTGTTTTTAGGTTTTGGTTTAAATCTCAGATTGAGCATTTTTTTTTTTTTACTTACACGTGTTTCAGTTTCTGTCCATTTTATATTTTTGAAAATACAAGGAAATCTTAAAAAAAAAAAAAGTTGTTCTATATCATCAGACCAGACTATTATTTCAGAAATTGGGAACTATGGAACATAAAAGTTTGTTCATTGCATATAGTGTTTCTCTTTTTTTTTTTTTTCTTCCAGAACATTTTAAATACTGGTTTCGTTTTGAAAGCTATAATTGTCAATGAAATGAGAGGAAATTAAATTTACTTTACGTTGTTGCTTTGAACGCCTGTAATAATTAAAACAAACACTGGTATAATTAACAATAGTGTATTAATAAAATTATGTGACAGAAGTATACTTCATGATTCTGGGGCCATAACTGCCGTCAATTGTTGCCACAATGTTTAGATGTAACTATATTTACTGTGTCTATGTAAGTCTATTTATTTTTGAAATAAGTAGATAAGTTTATACTTTAACACCTTATTATATAAATATAAGGCCACAAAAAAGGCTTGACTATTATTTGAAAATTGGGAATTATTGAATATGAAAAGTTTGCTGATTACATACTAAAAAAATGCAAGATTTGATTTGAAATCTATAATGCCCAATGAAACAGAATAAAATGGATATTACTTTATTACATGGTTAAATAACAAATTGTATTTTCAGAGTTGATTTTAGTAGATTTATGTTTATTTTAAATGTGTTAAGTTTTTATGAATCTGTTCAATGTTTGTTATTTTGTTTTACTTTTTTATTTCTACATTTCAAAATATCTTGGAACAGACTAGCATGTGTCGGTTTTGGTTTTAAAGCTATAATTTTCAATGAAACCATGGACAATTACCACTTAATAGACAACGCTGACAGTGTGAGGTCAAAAATATGAACCCAATGAAATTGGTAGCCATAGGAGTAGATGTTAGTATGAGAGTAAAAATGGCTGCGACCTCATCTGTAGATGACTGTATTGGGAGAAGTTGTAGAACTGGTAATAATGTAAGAAATTTTGATATGAAACAAACACATATCTGGAAGCATACAGTAAGAATTGGCCTAAGTGATTGGCGGAACAGACTAGCATATGCTGGTTTTGGTTTGAAACAAGGGAAAATTACATTTACTTTATGTTGTTGCCTTGCAGGCATGCAATAATCAAGAGAAATGCAGTGATATAATTAACAATAGTGTATTAACAAAAGTATATTACAGAAATACACTTCATGATTTTGGAGCTATAATTGTCATCAATTGCTGCTACAACGTTTAGATGTAACTATATTTATTGTGTCTATGTAAGTCCATTTATTCTTGTAATAAGTTTATCAGCTTACATCATAACACTTTATTATATAGATAAAAAGCAATAAATTTTATTTCAGAGTTGACTTTAGTACAATTATAAATAGGACGAAACTACATGAAAATTTGAAGGTTTTTTGAAGATTATAATACTAATCCATAGTTAATATTTTATGACAAATTTTATGACAAATACTAATCTATAGTTAATAATCTATAGTTATAGTTAATATTTTATGACAAATAGTAAAAAGAACCTATATGTTAAAACCGCTAAAATGTGCCTAAATCTACATGAAAATTTGAAGGCTTTTTGAAGATTATAATACTAATCTATAGTTAATATTTTATGACAAATTTTATGACAAATACTAATCTATAGTTAATAATCTATAGTTATAATAATATTTTATGACAAATGGTAAAAAAAAAAAAAATATATTTTAAAACCAATAAAATGTGCCTAAATCTGCTTACATTTGTATACATGTGTCCTGGCAGGCCAGCTTCAGTTTTGCTGCTTTTGGATAAATTTTGTGTAGGGTGTTTTTGCTTGGTTGTCTCCCCTGTAGCCTTGCCAAGCCACTTATAAAATAACAAGTTTTATTTCATTTATGTTAATTGTAAATCTGTTTAATGTTTATTTTTTGTTTTTCTTCCTTTTTTTCTACTAGAAATATTTCAATATTTATTGAAGAATGTTTTAAAAAACAGCATTGGATATTGGCATTTAGTCCATTTATTCTTGTAATAGGTATATCAGCTTACATTGCAACACTTTATTATGTAGATAAAAGGAAGCAAATTTTATTTCAGAGTTGATTGTAGTACATTTATATTTATTGTTTAATGTTTGTCCTTTATTTTTCTTCCTATATTTTTTCTGCTAGAACATTTCAATATTCATTGAAAAATGTTTAGAAAATGCATTGGATATTGGCATTACATCTATTGCTTTTCCTGCTCTTGGAACTGGCAACCTGAAATATTCACCCCAAAAAGTTGCGGCCGAAATGGAATCTGCTATTGCAAAATTTCAAGCTAAACCACAGCAAGGTTCCTTGAAAAAGATTCTAATTATCATCTACCCAGAAGGACAAAAGGTCAGTATAATCAAATGCTTAAATAGAAACATTATTTGATGTACATATCTAAAATATAAAATCAAGTCAACCAGATTTTAAAAGTTGGGCCTAAATGAAATTTAATTTAAATTTGATTCTGACTAGCAAATAAAATGCATTGCTCAAAGTTAATTAGTCCAGCTTGGATGATTGTTAATATGGAAACAATAATAAATAATCACTTAAAAATGCTTTTCCATTGACAATTTCACGTTATCAACTAATCCTATGGAAGGTCTGTGGGGTAATTATCTATCATTAATTGATATGAGTTTAGAATGATTCTTTCTCTAATTGCTTTGATGAAAGCAAAGACTGATTACTTCATAGAATGCATCCATAATTTACTTAAAGCATTATATCTTATAGATGATCAAAACTTTCAAACATTATTCCCATTATTGCATCTGAGGGCCTCCCTACAATGTTTAACTATTTTCTTTCTTTGCTATAAACATTATTCAGCTATTCAGGTTTATGGTGTCGTTTTTTTTTTTATGGAAATCGCTTGAGAAAAGGCATGAAATCACTTGATGTAAGGAACTAACAAGAGCAAAAGATGATTATTGCAAAGACAGGAAATGCCTACTGACCTTAGTCTTGAAAAGAGCAAGTTAGTAGGTAGAAACAAAACAGTGAGCAGGAAGAGAGTTCCATAACCATGCAGTCTTTGTGTGACAGAGTGCAGACGTGTGTATGGAAATGCATATGAAATATGAAATGACGTCACTGTAAGGAAAAAGACTATAAAGAGGAGAGAGAGAGAAATCAGAGCCATAATGAGAAGTCACGTGTGGTAGGAGAAAAGACGAAATAAATGTGATTGTTACAAAACAAAAAAGGAGTTAAGTTTTTTTTTTTTTTATACAGGCATCACCACATTATCAAGGCCAAGAGGTCACTCAAGGATAAGGGTTAAAGACTGTACAGTAGAAATTGGACAATATAGTAATCGTTAGTAATGAAAATTCGGTAAATTTGATAACTTATATGGAACGGCTCATGAAGAACTTATTTACGTTTGACTTGAACACAACCATATTGTAGTCAGCCAGAAAGCAGGAAAACGGAAGACAATTCCACAGGCGTGCAGTTCTAAGAAAGAAGCTTTGTTCATGGAATCTACGTTTAGGTTTAGGCACAGATAAAGAGTGGAGGGAATTATTGATAGTGTTTTCAGCTAGACGAGTGTTTCTTGTGAAAGTTAGGCGAGGGGGGACCATAGACTGAATCTCAGTCGAACACTTTCCATGAAAATAACGATACATCAGAGACAAACTCGCAACATTTCTTCTGTGAGATAGAGGTTGCAGGGAAGAGAAAAGGACATCTCCTACGAGGCTACGAAGTCTATCTTGAACTCTATCAAGGCAGGACAAGTCCTTTTTAGCAGCTCCTGCCCAGATGTGACAACAGTATTCCATCCTTGGACATACCTGGCTCTTATATAGATAGAGAATTACATCAGCAGTGAGATATCTACCGGATCGATAGAAAGATCCCACCATTTTTCCAGCAGCCTTGACAACAGATTTGATGTACGCGTTCCATTTAAGATCAGGAGTAATAGTCAAGCCCAGAAGCTTGTCAAAACTGAAGACGAGAGCCATTCATTTCAATTGATGCCAGATGTGGATCAGAATGTTGATGATGTAAAGAGAGAAGCTTGGTTTTAGATGCATTAAAAGTAACCAGCCACTCCTTTCCCCATTGTACTACGTGCTCAAGATCAGAGGAGAGAGAATCGGAGAGAACTTGGTCGTTTACTATCTTAGATGTGCTACCATAAATGGTAGTGTCATCAGCATAAATGTCTACAAATGATGTAAGGATGTGATTTGGAAGATCATTAATGTAGATCAGGAAAAGAGTTGGGCCCAGGATGGACCCCTGAGGGACACCAGCATTAATACTGTGAGCTTCTGATTTTTGCCCCTCAACTACTACTCTTATGAACCTATCAGAAAGAAATGATTTAATAATTGAGAAGACATTTCCAGCTATACTGTAGCTAGAGATCTTGTGAAGTAAACTTTTATGCCATACACTATCAAAGGCCTTAGATATGTCAAGAGCAATTGCTCTAGAAAGGTTCCCTCCGGCGAGAGATTTGCTAATCTTATGAGATATAACTGTAAGCACATCTGCTGTAGATCTAGCAGAACGGAAACCAGATTGAGTGTCACTAAGAAGGTTATTTTTGTTGAGCTGCTTGATTACTCCTGTATTTAACACAGATTCCAGTTATTACTTGTTCTATTTTCCTTGTGATGTAGACTGCATACAACATGTGGGTCACGTGTGTACATGTGTGTAATGTTACACTTGGAAAGGAGCTACTTGAATAAGAATATTACAATGAGGTATCAAAATAGCGAATTGATGGAGACCACTAGACCAACAAGTTAAACAAGTCAAAAGAGCTGGAATAAAGGAAGCAGGAAATAGATTTGACAATTTTGAAGAACACATGTCATAATAGTATTAACAGAAAAGACTCAGACTAGCAACATTATGTCTGTGAGAGAGAAATTGCAGTGAAGGAGAAAGTGGGGTGTCAATTAAATTACAGACATGTTTCTGCAATTTATTAAGATCTTTCAAATGGGACAGAGATTGGTGCTTGTTAAGATAGAGTCGACAGATCGATTTTTTAAATATGTCGTTTTCAGCAAAAACAATATTACTTACTTAATTGTCATGCCGAAAATAGTAATATATCCAAAAATTACGAAAAATAATCGAGTAAAAAGTTATATCTAAGTAAAAGTAATTTTTACAGAAAATTGGGAAAAATCCCATTTTTTTCTTTAGACATTGTAAAGTAGACAGTAAAAGTCTACATGCAGGGGACATAACTATTAAACGAATATTTTAGATTACTTATGTCATTGCTGCAATATTTGTTGTCTATTATGGCCTTGTAGTTTTTATATAAAGACAGACGAATATTGAAGGTTGAGAACCGATTTTATTTACTACCAACAATTTGTATTAGGAGAGGCAAAGTGTTCGTAGGATGGAATGTGATTTAACAAAGGAGATGAATGTTCGTAAAATGTTTGTAGGTATGTATGACTTGACAAGGAATGAATGTTCGTAAACTGTTTGTAGGTATGTATGAATTGACAAGGAATGAATGTTCGTAAAATGTAACTTATCTTTTGAATGATTGAGAGGGGTAGGGTAGGCCGGTTATCCTGCTGTTGGTGATGCGTCTCCTGACTTGTAACTGGAAAGTGAGAGTCTTCTTTCATCAGCTCTAGCAGCCCGGCGTCTTCGTCTTCTTTCTCCTCCTCTCTTCTTTGGTTTGTGTGAATTAGGCATTGTTTAGAATTGAAGGCGTTTGGCCCATAACATGAGAGCATAGTCGGCTTAAGTTCACTGGTGCCTTATTTCTTTTTCTTCTTCATCTCTTTAGGTCGGGTGGGAGAATCCGTCTGTGCGTTCACTGACGCAGCAGGGCGACTTTCCTCTTCCCGCTTTTCGGTTCCCTCAAATCCTTCATTTTATAGTGGCAAACTGACTCCCAGCGACTGTGATATTTGAGGTGTTTATTTTAGGCGCGGAGCTCTGCCATTGGTCGATAATTATTTTGTGGTTATCTTATTTTTTTCTTCCCAAGCGGAAGCGATGCGTGGCGGCATATGCAAAAGACGATTTTTCATTTTGTCTCTCATGGTGGATGTGTTAACGTCCAGTTCACTGCTAATTCTCATCATGTTCCCACACTATAGCGATAGACTTTTTTTACTAAAACCACAATAGTAGTTGCTCTACTTGATGAACTTTCATAATTTTTTAATATATTACTATTTTCTACATGACAATTAAGTATGTAATATTGTTTTTGCTTAAAACGATATGTTTAAAAGATCAAGTTTTTGACTATAGCTTAACAAGCACCAAAAACTTATACAGCAATGATGTTTTCTAAACTTTTCAAATTAACTTTAAAACAAATGAAAAATGCCAATAGCTGGCACTTTCTGGAGTCTAAAAACAAAGGGAGATAACGTAATTTAATAATTCAAATTTGTGAGAGTCATGTTGTAATGCCTACAAATTCACATCATTTGCTTAAAAATGATTATATCCTCACAAGCACCGAAAGATTCACCAGCCCAAATATTATCTATCATTCATATTGAGGCCAAAATAGATAAAACCCAGGAAAACAGTAAAGCTAAGTACATCCAAGTGTTTTTTAATATAAGGAATTTTAGACAGGCACTAATGCCTATTGGAAGTCTTGGTTCTCTTTTTTTATTGTAGCGAAATTCGACAGCCGAAAAATGGAGTTTACATTAAAAAACAATGATAACCATTTACATTTTTTGTCAATTTCAACAATAAATAATGTGAGGCCCCGTGTTTTGACAAGCTTCTGGGTTTGACCTTTACTCTTGATCTGAAATGGAACACGTACATCAAGTCTGTTGCCAAGGTCGCTGGAAAGATGGTGGGATCCTTCTACCGCTCCAGAAGATATCTCACTACTGATGCAATTCTCTATCTATATAAAAGTCAAGTACGTCCAAAGATGGAATACTGTTGCCATATCTGGGCAGGAGCTGCTAGAAGCAGCTTATCCTGTCTTCACAGAGTTCAAAATAAACTTTGTAGCTTAGTGGGGGATGCCCACTTCTCTTCCCTGCAACCTCTTTCCCACAGAAGAGATGTTGCGAATCTGTTTCTGCTTTATCGTTATTTCCATGGCAAATGCTCATCTGAGCTCCAATCTCTGGTCCCCTCTCGCCAATCTTTCACGAAAAACACCCATCTAGCTGAAACCACGGCCAATAATTTTCACCACTCTTTATCTGTGCCTAAATCTAAATGTAGATTCCATGAACAAAGCTTCTTTCTCAGAACTGCACGCCTATGGAACTCTTTTATGTTAGTTTGTTTTTTTCAGCTGACTACAATTTGGTTGTCTTCAAGTCCAACATAAACAAATTCTTGATAAACCGTCCCATTAAATACTCCAATTTACCAAATTTCCTCTACTAACGATTATTATGATATGTTCCCATTGACTACTGTACACTCAATAACCCTTATCCTCGAGTGGCCTCCGAGCCTTGATAAGTGGTGACCCTTTTGTAAAAAAAACAAAGTACTGCACTCAAATGGCTCATTTGTACAGTATCAGACTGTGGATGCTAATGTTTGATCCTAATCTATGCTGATGATGGCTTAAAACTAGAAACATGCATGCACATAGGTATACTGCTTATGCATGTAATAATATTTAATAATAAAACTAAATAAATACATCCCATATAAAAATAAAGGCGACCCACATATATATATGAATAACAAGAAGAGCATATAGCTCTTTTTAAAAAAATACTAAGGTAGTAAAAAAAAAAAATAAAAATAACAACAGCATTTCGAAGTTGTTAATATTGCTAAAACAACAAATCTGCATTAGTGTTGGGAGATGAACAGTAATCAAGACTCTGAAAATTTTAGAAAAATTTGTGCCTATTTTTCGATGCCAAAAACGATTCTTTTAATTGTCTTTCTCAATGGATTTTGTTTAAAGGAAAATCTTCCACTGCTGGAAGTGATGATAAAATAGTAAATATTTATCGATTTTAAATCACAAGTAAAACTAAAATCAATAGATCATCCTTTACAAATGTGTTTTTATGTTTGAGAAAATATATACACATTTAACACGTGTTTTTACAGTAATAGGGAAAAAATAACAACTCTATAGTTAAATATTTAGAGATTTATAAAAGAATTGGAATCGGTAATTGTGTTGGAATCGGGAATTTAGTATGGAATCAGTAATTGCATCGGAACAGAAAAAATATTAAACTTGTCCCATCACTAATATATATATATTAGTGGCCTGGCAATGCCACAGGGGAGACAACCAAGCAAAAAACCTTAAGCAAAATTTATCCTAAAGCAGCAAAACTAAAGCTGGCCTACCAGGACACTATATATACAAATGTAGGCAAATTTGGGCATATTTTATTTGTTTGAAAATATAGATTCTTTTTTACTAATTGTCATAAAATTTTAACCATAGAATAATATTATAATCTTCAAAAAGCATGCAAATTTACATGTAGTTTTGTCCTATAGAACCAAAGATATGAACATTTCAATATTCAATTTGGCAACAAGTATAGATATATCCATATATATATACATAATGAATAAATGACAAAAGTCTATATTTGAGATTTCATGATGTGAATCATCTTACAATTTATTCCTTTAATTCAGTTCACACTTACAATTCTTGGCAGTATCTGTTTCGTAGCACAAAATCAATCACTTTTGCCCTTAACTCATCAGAAGAAATATCGACACTCAAACCACCAAAAGGAAATAAAATGTATTTGGGCATGATTAAAAAATCCAAAAATTGGAAGAGAAGCTGCAAATACCTTATATTTTTTTTCGTTACGCCATTTTGAATTTTAGAAATAAAGTCTCTAAAACCCACATATTCGTATTAACAAATAACATTAATTTAGGTATATTCTGCCAGAAATGTTCTATTTAATAATTAGTAAATTTATTATTTATAATTTAAATATCCATATTTACCCAAATTACATCAAACATTATAATCTCTTACATATGTTTGCATATAAGAAACTACCCCCCTCCCCCCAAAAAACACTATTTTCAATTTCCGGTTGTGTTAAATTAATTATTAATCTGAATTTAAAACTATACGTAATTAAGTTCTTATTGTTATGTCGCAAATTTATCCTCTTTCAGATAAATTTGACGCGAAAAAAACTAGCCTGCAAAAAAAATAAAAGCATGAAATAAAAAGGGGGGGTAAAGAATGAAATATAAAGGTCTTGTTTCAAAACAAAGAAGAAATTTTATTTACAATAAAATTAGTTGCAAATTTTCCCCTCTGCGGACATTAAATTCAAAAAACGCCAAGGTAACATATAATGAAAAAAACAACACTGGTTCTCATTAAAATGTCGTAAACAAAAACGAACACAATATTATGATTCAAAATAGTAGTTCCTAATCACACTCTCATATGCAATAAATTTTAGGAACCTACTCACAAATTGATGGTGGTCAGGCATGTGCCTTTTTCTTTTCTCATTTCAAAGTCTTTTAAAAAAATTACACTCCTTCCAAATACGTGCAAACTGTAGCCATGTAAATAGTTTTCAGAAGTACTCCTCGTCGCGTCCCAGTATTCTATTGCCGGATATTCTTCTTTGAAGAAGGCTTGTCAAAATTCCATATCTGCGCCGGGCAATGAATCTGCGTCCACTCTCCATGCTGCCTGGAATCCAAAGGAGACTGAATTTCGCGCTGGGCTCGTGACGTCATCAAGGAGCTAGCATTGCTTTTTTTCTTTAAATTAAAGGAAGTTTTGTACAAACCTCAAAATATACAAAACTAAGAATCATAAAAGATACGAAATACAGAAAATCAAATATAAGAACCAGAATAAAAATAATAAAAGTATAACCAGGGACGATGCACTATTATTGGTACAAAAAAATCCCAACAGTTATAATTAAATTTATTATGACATCAATTATAATTCTTTGTATTTCTTAATTCTAAAACTATAATTTTATTTAGTTGAAACTTATGAATTCACTATATAATCCATTAACATAATTGTTTCCCTTGAGCGAAAAATATCAAAAATTAAATTTTTAGTCAATCAACTAATTACTTCTGACTGTGATACTAGCCTCTTGCTTCAGTACTGGTCTTTTTCACCACCTTGGATAATACTCTTGATTTCTTTTTGAAAAGGGGACATATTTTCTCCTGAAATTAATCAAAGTTCCATACCACCAATGAACTTTATGTACTCCGGACTTGCCAGCAGCTTGGTTTGGTAACTATTATATAGTGAGTAGAGGAGTGATAGATGAATAATCTTTCCACATTGCTCTCGGCTTTCAAACTTCCATATATATATATATATATATATATATATATACATATATATATATACATATATATATATACACAAGGGGTGTGCAATAAATAATGCCCCTGACCCACTCCTACTTGTCTGATCTAGCTGAAATTTTGCATGTGCAATGATTTATATCTCTACGGATTATGTGTCAAATTACAGCTCTGAACTAATTGTGGTTTCTGTTTTACAGGTGTTTGAACTGAGTCAGATGTGAAATGGAGCCTGTTGAATGTTGAGCAGTGATCCGGTTTTTGTATTTGAAAGGACGCACACCACATGAGACTTTTGATGAAATGAAAGAAACTTATAGTGATAATGCCCCATCATATGACCTTGTAAAACATTGGCATCATGAATTCAAACATGGCCGGAAGTCTGTGGAAACAGCTCCCAGACCTGGTCGCTCCCCTTCTGCCATTGATGAGGCATCTGTCCGTCAAGTTGAGGCTGCCATTTTGGAAGATCGGCGCATTACTATTCGCCAAATAGCCCAAGATGTCAAGATTAGTACAGAGTCTGTGGAAACTATCATTTATGACCATTTGCATATGCATAAGGGGTCTGCCAAATGGATTCCCAGGTTGCTCACACCATTCCAGAAGAGAGAACACGTCGAGTGTTCGAGGATGAATTTGGAGATGTGCCAAGAAGATGAGTGAAAGTTTTTCAAAAGACTGATTACACAGGATGAAACCTGGGTCCATCACTATGATCCAAAGACCAAAGCTCAGTCAATGCAGTGGAAGCACTTGGACTCACCACCTCCAAAAGAAGGCAAGGATGCAGCCCTCCGCTGGCGAGGTCATGCTCACAGTCTTCTGGGACCAGGATGGAGTAGTGATGACAGATTTCCTGGCAAAGGGTACAATTACAGGAGCCTATTATGCTTCACTTTTGAGGAAATTAAGGGAAGCTATCAAAATCAAGAGGCGGGGCAAGATCAGCAAAGGTACCGTCCTCCTGCAGGACAACGCTCCAGTCCACAACTCGCATGTCGCCAGATCAGAAGCACGGGCATGTGATTATGAAATCCTACCCCATCCTCCCTACTCTCCTGACCTTGCACCCTCTGACTTTCACGTCTTCCCAGCCATGAAGTTGTTTTTGAAAGGAAAGCGTTTCCCAGATGATGCAACCTTGATTTCTGAAGTCACATCGTGGTCGGAGGACCAAACTGGGGTGTTCTACAAAAACAGTCTCCAGAGCTGCATCAAACGATGGGAGAAATACATAACTCTGGGTGGTTCCTATGTAGAGAAAGACTAATAACTGTTCCAAGTTTCGTTGCTCTACTGCTATGGGAAGTGGGTTATGGGCATTACTTATTGCACACCTCTTGTATATATACACACACAAACATTTCAGCTACATATGTGCATACATGTTTCAGCTATCGCCTTATTCTAGACATAACTTCATCAGGCAAGTCCAACAGAACTAAAATCATTCGTCTTTTTTACTGTTGAACTGATGAGACTAAGCCTTGAAAAATGCGCAAGCTGAAACGTATTCATATATGTCGCCAAAATATTTGTATGAATAAAAAATTATACTAATCTGTAGGTCTACTTGTTATTGAGCACTATTACCTCAACACAGTAAATTTGTCAGGTTAACTCTTATGAACAAAAAACTCACCATTTTTAATAATTGTTAGGATACATGTTTTGATGATTTGAATATTTGGTGATTCAGTTGGTTCCAGCTCGTTGTAACTCGCACTTTGTCCGTTTAGAAAAAATTTAAAAAATTATTTATTTTTCAGGGAAAGGACACCCTTTCTATATTTAAAGATACGTTTGCCAAATCCAAAGGTAAGATGACATTTTTTTTTTTTTTTTTTGATTAAGTCTCAGATTAAACGTGTTTCAGATCACATCTCAGATTAAATTAAATTATTTAAGCCACAGAATATTAATGTTTCGGAATTTTTGAGATGATGATTGGTTATTTGTATTATTTGGATT
Source organism: Euprymna scolopes (assembly GCF_053919585.1). Lineage (NCBI taxonomy): Eukaryota > Metazoa > Mollusca > Cephalopoda > Sepiida > Sepiolidae > Euprymna > Euprymna scolopes. The sequence goes on along the minus strand of NC_136504.1, from coordinate 38,773,253 downwards.
CAGCGGACTACTGTTCTCATCTTGAGTGTGATTTTCACAATCACACTCAAGATGAAAACAGTAGTCCGATGAATCCAAATAATACACGTAATACTAAGTTATTTTTATCACATTAGATTTAATTTGGATCATTGTTTTCTTCTTGAGTGTTATTTTCACAACGTTTCGGTTGATGTAACCACCAACCTTCTCCAAATATATCTTAACAAGTTTTTTTTTATCAAACTCAGGAATCTGCACAGAATTCAGAATGGTACTCTTTATTTTATCCATGGTAGTAGTTTGCTTTTTTTTCATCAGTCTTGACCGGGTAGAAGTCTTAAGTAATTCGCAATTGCTTTCTTAGTATTGCCTACACTGAGAATCGAGCTTTTACTCTCTAGTTTGATACAATACACCTGAAGAAGGTCAGAGGTTACTGAATTGAAACGTTGTGAAAATAATATTTAAAATGAGATCAGTAGTCCGAATAACCGAAATAATCAATCCTCATCTAAAAAATTCTAAAGTAAAAGCATATTTCTTGAGACATGTTATTCTTGGATTACTTCCCCTGTTTTCTAGATGGTGGTAGGGCATCCTTAATGAAATATCTTCCAACAGATATTTTAACTAAAGAAATTTATCACAGTCTTAGACTAATAATAATAATAATAATAATAATGATAATAATAATAATAATAATAACAATAATAATAATAATGATAATAATAATAATGGTAATAATGATAATAATAATGATAATAATAATAATAATAATAATAATAATGATCATAATAATAATAATAATGATAATAATAATAATAATAATAATGATAATAATAATAAAAATAATGATAATAATAATAATGATAATGATAATAATGATGATGATAATAATAATTAGTTGTAGTCGTTGTATTATTATTATAAGTAGTTCCGTGTAAGAATGTTACTTTTCTGTAAAAAAATTTTTATTTACTTTTAAGAATGTTTCACATAAGAAAAGAAAGTTGACAGTTGCAAGAAATAAATATTACATTATTTAAATAAATATAAGAATTTTTCACATTAAAATGTTAATAATAAATAATAAAAATTAATATTATAATATTACATACTAGAAGGGCCCTTTAACCGGTGTTGCTCAGTGAAAGCATGCCCCCTCCTCCTAAAAAATGAAATTACAGTTGTTATTGGCGGACAATCCCCAATGTCCTAATGTTAAGAACGGGTTTCGGAATAGACACCCCTAACCTCCTCATGTCAAGAACATTGTATAGCGTAGACACAACCAACCTCATCGTGGTAAAAATGGGTTTTGGAATAGACACCCCTGTAGTACTATCGCTCCCCGGGAGGGTTACTTGGTTGATGAACATCTTGGGAATGCAACCAGCTCCACGGAGAATGAACGATATCCAACGATATCTAAACGATAGGCACATGCTGGAAACACAACGAAAACGGCTCGATCTGTTGTCGGCTATAACTGTTTGGTACGGGTCGCATTATGTGTGGTCATTGCAGGCATCTTCCCATCGTCGTTTGTTGCGTGTTCATTGCAGCTCTCTGTCGTCGGCATTAATGGTATACTGAAATCGAACACTTGTATGAAAACAGTGACAAAATACATTTTTATAAAAATATAATTTATTAAACAGTTAACAAGTTAGGAAACATATTTAGTCGACCCATCGCGTACAGCGAGCAGACCTCAACTGTCTTTACAACAATCAAATTATATTTAATTTCTCTCTTTCTTCATTGAAAGAGAGAGAAAGGAAGTCAATGAGAGAAATAGAGAAAGAAAGAGTGAGAGAATGAGAGAGAGAAATATGCTTTTCACACAATGTTTTAGTTTTCAACTTGAGATATCCGCGTGTAAATCTGACCTTTAAAAGTTTCATAACACCTGTCACTCAAACCCAACCGACATGATCTAACGTTCCCAAACCCAAAAAACACCTGCATGAAACGTTTATAACTGCATCACAAAGTCAGGCACAAGGTTAGAAGCTAGATATAGGGGTTATTAATGTAGCAGCCCCCAGCTCCCTTAAAAGGGGCTACGTCATTGTGCCACACCCCATTTTGTGAGTGAAGGGGGCTGTCTAAGTATGGGGCCCAAGTTCCACCTCGATATATGTTGTCAGAATACCCACCCTCAAAGACTAAAACCCACAAAAAAAATTGGGGGTAGGTGGCAGTGTCATGCGGAGAGAAGTACTTTTTTTTTGCGTAGAACATTGAATTACAGTGCATAATGCATGTCATTATATCTCGAAAACTACTTGTCTCTGCCAAAGTTAAAATAGATTGTTTTATTAGAAATCGTCAGTTTAAAGGAAATGGTGTAGTTGGTACTAAGGTAAAAAAAAAAAAAGTACCTAAAAAAAAAAAAAAGCTAATGTCTGAGCAGTGTGGAAAATGATTTCTGAAAAGAGAACTAAATAAAAAACAACTCTAGTAAAAAAAAAAAGAAGAAAATAAAAGGCATTATATAACAAATACGTATATCTGTAGGGAATAAAGAGGAAATTTGTACTTTAGCAGTGTAAATTATTTGACAGACAAAGAAGGTTAAAAAAAAATCTAGTTAAATACAAAGTGAGTGAAAAGTAATTAAACTGATAATTTATCTTGATGTAATTCAAGCTTAGAGTGTAAAAATGTCTTTTATATAAAAAGAAATAGTTTTTATGATATCGATAGTGTAAAATAATTCTTTTTTTTTTTTTTTAGCTTAATCAACCCAATCTAGGCTCGGTACCACTTTGATGTAGGGGGCTACTACAACTCTCTCTTCGGGCCAAGATCAAAGTGTAGTATCTGTTCTTCAGATGCTACACTTCAATTTCTTGTTCTCTCTCAGTGGAGAAATCTATTAAGAATGGGACCATTTTTATTTTTGTTCCTTTTCTCCGCATTAAAAAATTCCCCTGGTGTTTAACTCTGTCCCGTGGAAAGGCATTGTAAATAGGTACTACAACTCTCTTTTATTAAGAGATTTGGCGGATGTTTCTGAAAGTGACCCCCCCCCTATAAATTCCACAATTTACAATTTTGTTCTTTTCTTTTCATGTTAATCTCATCGATTATAAACTTAACTTTAAGGTTAAAAAAAAAAAATGAAAACTGATTAGTTTTCAATGATAACGTTCTATGAAGTTAAACACATACTTTGTGACTATCACCAAGAAAAATGTCGTGACTATGTTTTTCTTTGTGATGGTCACAAAATACGTGTTCAATTTAGTAGAACGTTATCATTGAAAACTGATCCCTGAATTTTGTTATTAAATCAAATCCTTAAAAGAATAAAAAATTGAACGATGTTTGTTGTTTTTTTTAATGTAGAAGGTAATTGTTTAGCGAACGTTACCATAACATGTACGCCCTCACCCAAACAAAATTTGTTGATCAATACAAACACCATCAGAATCAACACACTTTTGCCAACGCAAAAAAAATGTATTTATGCTAGTAACATATTTATGCTAGTAACGTATTTATGCTAGTAACATATTTATGCTAGTAACATATTTATGCTAGTAACGTAAAAATTTTGCATTCTGGTAGCGCTGCAGTTGCTGAACGTGTTTTTGATAACGCTTAGGTTTTTTAAGCATTTTTTATGCAGAAAGTTGTCGAGATGATTGAAAAAGTGGTAGTCGATAGATGAGAGGTCTGGAGAGTATGGCAGAGGAGGCAGAATTTTGTAGCCTAAGTCATTCAACTTCTGCAGGGTCGGTTTAGCAATGCGCAGTCGCGCATTGTCGTGGAGGAGAATTGGGTCTTTTCTGTTGACTAATGCTGGGTGTTGTTGTTGAAGTTTCTGATGCATTTCATCCATTTATTGACAGTACTTTTCCATCATAATGATTTCGCCTGCATTCAAAAACCTGTAATGGATAAGACCAGTCACCGACCACCAAATAGTCAGCATGACCTTCTTTTGGTGCAACTCTGGCTTTGGGAAATATCATGGAGCTTTGTTGGCATCGAACCACTGAGCTGAGCATTGCCAGTTATTGTAAAGAATACACTTTTCACAACCTAGTCAAGAAACGGGTTTTTCTTGTTGCAGAAAAGAAAGGAAGATGACACTTCATAACAGCATTTCTTTTGGTTGTCGTTCAATTTGTAAGGTGCCCATTTATGAAGTATTTTTGTCTTTCCAATCTCTCTTAAGTGGTTGAAGATTGTTGTATATGTTACGTCTAATTCAGGAGAAAGTTCTCAAACAATTGTGCATGGATTGGCTTCGACTAAGACTCTTAATTGGTCGCTATCAACATCCGATGGTCGACCACTACGCTCATCATCTTCAAGACTCTCGTCGCCGAAACCACCATTGTGCTGTGCATTCATTAGTGATTCCTGGGTCAAACGCTTTGTTGATATTGTGAGCTGTTTTGGCCTAGCTTGATTTGAAATAAGAAAATTGTGCAAATTTGCTTTTATCCATCTTGTATTCAATGTTTTGAAAAGAAGACATAATTGTTTTAAAACAATTATAATTTAAACAATTAGATAAAGCGAAAAATGCTCTTTAAAATGATATATAAAGTAAAGTTATTATGGTGAAAACTTATTTTAAAATACATCATTTGAAATCAAACTAAAAAATCCTGCAAGAACTTTCTTGTCAACCTAATATACATATACATATATATATATATATATATATATATATATATATATATATATATATATATATACATATATATATATATATATATATATATATATAGAGAGAGAGAGAGAGAGAGATGTGATTAAATTTAGCTTCAGATCAAAACTCAGATTAAATTAAATTTTTGATTAAATTTAGTCTTAGATATTATCTAAGGTTTAAAAAATTTTATATTACACACATATATATAATGTAACAACGTTCCAGAGCTGTCTATGCTTCCTCTTTCCCCACCCCCACCCCTGATGAAGAGATATTTTTAAAAACTATTTGGGAAACTCATGCATCTATCATCTTGTGCAAGACACTATATTCAGAAATAAATATGCATCTACCATCTTGTGCAAGACATTATTGAAAATTATTACAGTCTTTTCGATAGTGTTATTGTTATTTATTTTATTAAATAGATCATTTCCATAACTGCATTGTTATTGTCCCCAAACACAACCCTTTCACATTAGATTAAATTTTTTTTTTAAATCAAATCTCATGTTAACTTAAATTTAATATTATGCATAAGTTTAAATTTAATCTCAGATCAAATCTTAGATTAATTTTTTTTAGTCTTTGATAAAACAATCTCCGATTAAATTAATTATTACATATATGATTAAATGTAGTCTTAAATCAAGTGTCAGGTTAAATTAAATTTTATATTACAAATGTGATTAAATTTAGTGTTAGATTAAATTTCAGATGAATTTAAATTTAGGTCAAATCAGAAATTAAATTTTATTAAATTTCATGGGATAAAATTGAGTCTTTGATAAAATTTCAGATTAAATTTAATTTTAGTATAAATCACAAATTAAATTATATTTTATATTTCACATATGATTAAATTTAGTATTTGATCAAGTATCAGATTACATTGAATTTTATATCACATATGTGATTAAATTTGGTTTTAGATTAAATCTCAGATTGAATTTAATTTTTTACTACATATGTAAATAAATTTTGTTATAGATAAAATCTCAGATTAAATTAAATTTTAGATCAAATATAAGTTTAAATTATATTTAAATTACATGTGATTAAATTTATTTTTGGATCAAATCTCTGATTAAATAAAATTAAAGATCAAATATAAGTTTAAATTAAATTTTATTTATATATCCAAATAAAAATTTGTCTTAGATGCAAATCTCAGATTAAATTAAATTTTAGATTGCACATGCAATTTAATCTAGTGTCTGATTGAATAAAATTTGCGATCAAATCGATCTGTAACACTGTCAATTACTGAGGAGTGTAACTAGGTGTCTCTCTGCCATGGGGATGTTTCTGGAGTGGCTGTTATGTCTTGACTTGACACAACCAGTTCCCTGTTATTTTAAATGATAAGCATATCTCTTCAAATGAAGGGGTTAACTCTGTCTGTAGGCTTCATGGACCTTTCACAGGTTTTAGGTGTGTCATGGTCCTAGGCCCGGAAAATGCTGGGGGAAGAAAAAAGAAAAATAAGAACCAAGGGTGGACATAAATCGAGTAGTGAACGTAAGTCCATGGCAGAGCGGGAAGAAGCCAAACAAAAGAGCAGTGGGTAAAACATTAACCAGCGATCGAGGGGGTGTCAGAATACATCGGGAAGATGAGGCAGAAATTGCAGGCTATGAGGGAGTTAGCCTACCAACACATGACCAAAGTACAGGCCAAAATGAAGCATGCACGCATTATCAGTCGGCAAGGCTGAGCAGACTGAAAATGATAGCAGCAGAGGAGATCATGAAGTGACAAGATGTGCCCGCCAAGCCTGAAAACTCCCTGATCCTCAATAACTTGGAGGAAAAGCTGGGTCATTTATCGGAACAACGTCACAAGGAGCTGAGTGCCCTTTACAAAGAATATCCCGGATTATTTTTCAAAGTACCGCAGAAAACAGGCTTGGCAGAGCACGATATGGAACTGACTGTGGAGAAGGCAATAAAACAACACCCCTACAGATTAAATCCTCAGAAGCTGGAAACCATCCGGAAGGAAATTCGATATATGTTATGACATGGAATCATTGAACCGAGCCAGAGTGCGTGGGCATCTCCATGTGTCCTGGTGGACAAAGTGGATGGATCGGCTAGGTTCTGCACTGATTATTGAAAAGTAAATGCCCTGACAGTGTTGGATGCATACCCAATACCAAGAATAGAGGATTTTTTCGACCAGATAAGGAAAGCCTGCTTCATCACAAAATGCGACCTGTTGAAGAGATACTGGTCAGTGCCTTTAACAGAAAGGGCGAAGCAAATATTGGCATTTGTGATCCCAGATGGGACATACCAGTATAAGGTTATGCCTTTTGGAATGTGCAACTCCCAAGTGACCTTTATGCACCTGATGTGATGTGAATAATATTGTGGTGTACAATGACACATATGAGGATCATCTGAAGACCCTGGGGAAAGTTTTCCGGGAGTTGGAGTTGGCAAATTTGACCATAAACCTGGCAAAGAGTGAGTCGGTACTTGGGGCACGTAGTCAGGCACGGGCAGATGAGCCCGAATAAAGCCAAGGTGAAAGATATCCAGGAATATCCAGAACCTAGGAATATGAGGAGTCTATGGATATTCCTAGGAATGGCCAGGTATTATCGCAGATTTTGCAAGAACTTCTCAGGAGTGACTGGATCCCTGACTGATGAAGTGGAGAGGAAGCCGAGGCCATCTAATATCCGGGGAAAATGCCTACAAAGAAAAGATGAGGAATAAAGGAATAGAAGAATTTGTGTCTTCCTCGATGTTTTCTTTTTTTTAAGAGAGGGAATGTCACGGTCCTAGGCCCGGAAAATGCTGGGGTAGAAAAAAAGAAAAATAAGGACCAAGGATGGACATAAGTTGGGCAGAGTGGATAGAAGCCAAATTATTGTGATGTTGTTAGGGTCAGGCAATTTTTAGAATTGATGCAAGGCCAGATGCCATGCCGAGAAGCAGGGAGGGACAGAAAGAAAAAAAGGGGTGTTTGAGTTGGCAATGGAAAGCGACGGATGTTTTTCGTTGGGCTCTGAAAAGAAAAAGCGTTGAAAAGACTGAAACTTTTTAAAAAAATGTTATGCAGTAACATCTTAGTGTGAAACTACAACTTGGATGTGTTCAAGTCCAATGTTAAAAAATTCCTAATGAACCGCCCCCTTAAGTAAACGCTTCATCAAATCTCCACACTAACGTAATGTACTTGCAATAACCCTTATCCCTGAGTGGCTTCCGGGCCTTGATAAGTGGTGATCACTGTGTAAAAAAAAAAAAAAAAAAAAGAAATGGAAAGCATCCTCAAATTGGACTCACATGAGAAACAGGTTTGTGAATTTCTCTTCATCTATCCCCTACCAAAAGGACTTATGCTGTTTGCAACCCGGCAGATTAATCGACCGGATTTTATTGGCGCAGATGTATCATGCAACAAACTGTTAATTCCATCTCGGAAATAATCCCCTCCCCCTTTCTCTGGGACTAGGGGTGACTGCCTTTCTCCTCCATCATCATTGAACTTTTTTCGTTGCTGCTTTTATTTCTTGGTAATTGTTTTTTGTTGTTTATAAAAAAAATAGAAATAAAACACTACAAAAAAAGTATATATGGTAGCGTAATTGGTTAGGAGCCTTGACTGCCGTAAAAACGGTCGGGTTTCAATCCTGGCTTGAGGTAGTTGCCTGTCTAGCCGCACTGATGAGCTGTGAAACAGCGAATCAGTACTGTATGTGGATGACTATATATATATATATATATATGTTTTTTGTTGTTTATAAAAAAAAAATAGAAATAAAACACTACAAAAAAAGTATATATATATATATATATATATATATATATATATATATATATATATATATATATATATATATATATAAACTATATTTCTGCCTCCCATCTATTATTATTACTTGTTGAATTGTTGTCTCGTACTTGTGCATGCTTTGCTTTTAATCATCTTTAGTGGAGACCTAGGAAAATCTAATAGACAACTAAATTTACCTATACCTAACCTGAGTCTGGTGAAGAGCTTGGTGGGGAACTAGTCAAGTGGCCTATCTTGGTAGTAAAGTCCTTTACTCTTCTCTAAGCCGGTGCACACAGGCGGCATCCAGGAAATATCATATCGTACTAGGCGTCATTAATATTCTGCAGAAAATTAATTATCTGGGATGGGATCGTCATCTGAAATTGTACGCTTGTAATAAGGAGCAAACAGACATCTTATAAAAAATATGTAATTTATTTATTATGTGTTAACTTCCAAAGAAACACAATTATAAAACTCAAAAGACAGTTAAGCCCTATTTCACATGACTGTTGTCATCAGCATAATCGAAAATGGTGACACAAATGAGACAGAGAGAGAGAGAGAGAGAGAGAGAGAGAGAGAGAGAGGGGGGGAGGGAGGGAGAGAGCACGGATACATATCACAAAGAAAAGAAACAGAGAAATATTATTATAAGGTTTACAGATGCTTGTGTTAGCCAAGTTGATTTGACCTTTGTCCCATTCAATGCATCTGCCAACCTTGATTTTATATCTTTCAAACTCAGCTAGGATCAAAATTGATTGATGTAACACTTTGTTATCAAGCTGTCTCGGCCATCTTTCAGTAACATCTTTTTGATTCTATGTCCCCAAATTAGAACCATAAAAGTCAGACACAAGGCCCCCAATCAAAGGGCGTTTATCATTGTGCCACAGAAGATTTGAATAATTTTTGATCAAATCTTAAATTTTGATTTAAATTTAATTTAATTCACTTTAACTTTTTTACTAACATTTTTTTCTGAAACATTTTTGGATTTAATAGTATTATTTTTATTTTTGATCACATATCTTATTGAATAAGGTTTTAGACCAAATCATAAATTTAATTAAATTTTTGATCACATATCTTATTGAATTAAGTTTTAGATCAAATCGCGAATTTAATTAAATTTTTTATTGCATATCTTATTGAATTAAGGTTTAGATCAAATCATAAATTTAATTAAAGTTTGGATCACATATCTGATTGAATTAAGTTTTAGATCAAATTATGAATTTAATTAAATTTTGGATTACATATCTGATTGAATTAAGTTTTAGATCAGGTTATGAATTTAATAAAATTTTTGATCATGTATCTAATTGAATTATGATTTAGATCAAATTATGAATTTAATAAAATTTTTGATCATGTATCTAATTGAATTATGATTTAGATGAAAATGTAAATTGAATTAGTGTTTAGATTCAATTTCATTCACTGCAACTTTCTCTTAACATATTTAAAAATGAATTGAGTATAATGGTGCATCTATTTAAAATCTTTGTATAATTTTTATGATAATGGATGCAGAAAAAGATCAAATTTTATTTTGTGTGTTCATGAATTTAATACACTTGGATTATATTTTTATTCAGTAATTGTTTTTGTGTCTTTGATATTTCTGATTCTCTTTCCATAGATTCTAAAAGAGCCATTCCCAAAAGAAGACTTTCACATTTAAAATTCGATTATGATCATTTGAAATGGGTTCAATTTTTTAATTACTCTGGTAAGAGAGACAGATTGGATCAGGCTGTCCATCATTTTGAGAAATGTCTGTCGAACACGTCTGAAATCTTGCATAGTCATTCATATAGAGTTAGCCAATTTAATGTAGAAAACTCTGTTTCTATTGGATCAACCTTTGATTCTTTATCTGATGGGACAAACATTTCAGCAAGTCAAAGTGAGGTTAAAGAACTTTTATTGTTTTATGATTTACCATCCGAATCTTTAGATTATATATTAGATAAAATTAAATTTTAGATTATATACTGCAACTTTTCTACTAACATTTTTTTAAATTGATTTGGGTTTAATGGTGTAGTTAATCTCTTAAAAATTCCACAGCATCTTTGTATCGATTTCACAATAATGTATGCAGAAAAAAATCAAATTTAAAGTTAACACAGTTAAATTGTATTTTTATTCACTAATTGTTTTTTTGTCTTTTATATTTCTGATTTTCTTTCCGTAGATTCTAAAGAAGCTATTCCCAAAAGAAGACAGGAACTTTCACATTTAAAATACGATTATGATCATTTGCAATGGGTTCAATTTTTGAATTACTCTGGTAAGAGAGACAGATTGGATCAGGCTGTCCATCATTTTGAGAAATGTCTGTTGAACCCGTCTGAAATCTCATATAGTCATTATGAGGAAAACTCTGATATTGAATCATCACAACTTCAACTAAATTTTATATTACATCTTATATCAGACTAAATTTTATATTACATCTTATATCAGACTAAATTTTATATTCCATCTTATATCAGACTAAATTTTATATTCCATCTTATATCAGACTAAATTTTATATTCCATCTTATATCAGACTAAATTTTATATTACATCTTATATCAGACTAAATTTTATATTACATCTTATATCAGACTAAATTTTATATTACATCTTATATCAGACTAAATTTTATATTCCATCTTATATCAGACTAAATTTTATATTCCATCTTATATCAGACTAAATTTTATATTACATCTTATATCAGACTAAATTTATTATTACATCTTATATCAGACTAAATTTTATATTCCATCTTATATCAGACTAAATTTTATATTACATCTTATATCAGACTAAATTTTATATTACATCTTATATCAGACTAAATTTTATATTACATCTTATATCAGACTAAATTTTATATTACATCTTATATCAGACTAAATTTTATATTACATCTTATATCAGACTAAATTTATTATTACATCTTATATCAGACTAAATTTTATATTACATCTTATATCAGACTAAATTTTATATTACATCTTATATCAGACTAAATTTTATATTCCATCTTATATCAGACTAAATTTTATATTACATCTTATATCAGACTAAATTTTATATTCCATCTTATATCAGACTAAATTTTATATTACATCTTATATCAGACTAAATTTTATATTCCATCTTATATCAGACTAAATTTTATATTACATCTTATATCAGACTAAATTTTATATTACATCTTATATCAGACTAAATTTTATATTCCATCTTATATCAGACTAAATTTTATATTCCATCTTATATCAGACTAAATTTTATATTACATCTTATATCAGACTAAATTTTATATTACGTCTTATATCAGACTAAATTTTATATTACATCCAGTATTAAATACAATGTTATATCACATTTTATATTAAATTTCATTTTATATTACATCTAGTATTAAATTTGATTTAATATTACACCTGATATTGAATTAAATGTTATATTACATCTGGTATATAATTAAATCTTATATTTCATCTGAAATTGAATTAAATTTAATATTGTGCAAATGATTAAATTTTGTCTTAGATCAGATATCAGATAAAATATTATATTTAATCTGAGATTAAATCACAAATTTAATAAAATGTAATATTACATAGGTGATAAAATTTAATCGCTGATCAAATCTCAGATTGAATTAAATTTTACATTACATCTGAGATTGAAATTAGTCAGATCAAATCACAGATAAAATCAAATTTTACATTACATCTGAGATTGTATTTAGTCAGATCAAATCACAGATTAAATAAAATTTAATATTACATATGTGATGACATTTAATCTTAGATTAAATCTCAGATCGAATTAAATTTTATATTACATGTGAAATTATAGTTTGTCTTAGATCAAAACTTACATCTGAGGTCGAATTAAATTCTGTATTACACATGTGATTGAATTAAATTTAATATTACACATGTGATTAAATTTAATTTTAGATCAAATCTCAGATTAAATAAAGATCAAAACTAAGATTATATAATAATTTTTTATTGCATATATGATAAAATTTAATCTTAAATCAAATCTTGAATTAAATAAAATTCTAGTTATTTTTCATTATAGTAGCGAAATTCAAAAATCGAAATATTTAATTGGAAGTAAAACCAATGGTATTTACTTAATTGTCATGTCACAGTAATAAACATATCCAAAAATTATGAAAAACGATAGATAGAAAATCAATTATTAATGAAAATTAACTTTTTAATACACTCATAGATTTTATTGAATTTTTTTCACATTTTTGATTGAATATGAAATCATACACTTAATTGAATTTCTGATTGCATTTCTGAATAAAGTTTTGAATCAAATAATAGATTTAATTGAATTTTTTTCACATTTTTGATTGAATATGAAATCATACACTTAATTGAATTTCTGATCGCATTTCTGAATGAAGTTTTGAATCAAATAATAGATTTAATTGAATTTTTTGATGAAATCTAGGATTTGACTTTTTTGATCACATACAAGATTAAAAGGTTTTTTATCTACTTAAATTAATCTTTAGATTATATATTAGATAAAATTAAATTTTAGATTATATACTGCAACTTTTCTACTAACATTTTTTGAAATTGATTTGGGTTTAATGGTGTAGTTAATCTCTTAAAAATTCCACAGCATCTTTGTATCGATTTCACAATAATGTATGCAGAAAGAAATCAAATTTAAAGTTAACACAATTGAATTGTATTTTTATTCACTAATTGTTTTTTTGTCTTTTATAATTCTGATTTCCTTTCTGTAGATTCTAAAGAAGCCATTCCCAAAAGAAGACAGGAACTTTCACATTTAAAATACGATTATGATCATTTGCAATGGGTTCAATTTTTGAATTACTCTGGTAAGAGAGACAGATTGGATCAGGCTGTTCATCATTTTGAGAAATGTCTGTTGAACCCGTCTGAAATCTCACATAGTCATTATGAGGAAAACTCTGTTTCTATTGAATCAACCTTTGATTCTTTATCTGATGGGACAAAAATTTCAGCAACTCAAAGTGAGGTTAAAGAACTTTTATTATTTTATGATTTACCATCCAAAATAAAGACAGCTATTAAAGAGCAATTTGATTCAGATTTATTACAAAATTCTGTCCTTGTTCCAAGAAACTATGCAGACGAATTTAAAAAATATCTAAATGAACTCAGAACATTGACTTACAATGATAAATTACACATTCCTTCAGAGATTGAATCATCACGACTTCAACATCACGTGGAAAAAACATGCCAACAATATTCGCCAATAAAATGTGCAATTTCCAGTGATGAAAAACAAGTACTTTTCAGAGGCCTAACTTTTCAAAATATCCAAGCAGCAAAATATCAATTGGAATTGTCTTTGGGTCTTAGAGAAAATGTATTAGTTTCTCATGACCGATTCAACACCTCAGAATCAAACGCCATGTATTCATCTGACTATAAATCCAAAGAATTTCAAGATGCCAAACCTGAACATCTATCTGAGTCTACAAATGTACCAATTTTCAATAAATCAGTGGTTCTTCAAGAAAATGTTTCAGTTAACAATCCAACAATTTCAGTAAATCAAAGTGAGGTTAATGAACTTTTATTATTTTATTGTTTACCATCCCAAATAAAGACAACTGTTAAAGCACAGCTTGATTTAAATTCAGTGCAAAATTCAGTCTTTCTTCCAGGAAGCTATGTAGATCAGTTCAAAACATATCTACATGAACTCAGAACACTGGCTTACAATGATATACTAACCATACCTTCAGGCATTGAATCATCACAACTTCAACATCACGTGGAAAAAATATGCCAACAATATTCGCCAATAAAATGTGCAATTTCCAGTGATGAAAAACAAGTACTTTTCAGAGGCCTAACTTTCGAAAATATCCAAGCAGCAAAATATCAATTGGAATTATTTTTGGGTCTTCAAGAAAATGTTTCAGTTAACAATCCAACAATTTCAGTAAATCAAAGTGAGGTTAATGAACTTTTATTATTTTATGGTTTACCATCCCAAATAAAGACAACTGTTAAAGCACAGCTTGATTTAAATTCAGTGCAAAATTCAATCTTTCTTCCAGGAAGCTATGTAGATCAGTTCAAAACATATTTAAATGAACTCAGAACACTAGCTTACAATGATATACTAACCATACCTTCAGGCATTGAATCATCACAACTTCAACATCACGTGGAAAAAATATGCCAACAATATTCGCCAATAAAATGTGCAATTTCCAGTGATGAAAAACAAGTACTTTTCAGAGGCCTAACTTTCGAAAATATCCAAGCAGCAAAATATCAATTGGAATTATTTTTGGGTCTTCAAGAAAATGTTTCAGTTTCAACATCTCAGAATCAAACTCCATGTCTTCATCTGACTATAAATCCAAAGAATTTCAAGATGTACAGGATGATTCAATAACCTACGAAAAACCTGAAGATCGAGCTGTGTCTACAAATGTACAAATTCACCATAAACCGGTGTTTAAATCTTCGTATGAACCTGTACCATCGGGCCACAGACCAAGATTTAGATCTGCATTTTCGCTTGAACCATCTTATGATAAAACAGAAGAGAGCAGCAATAAGCTTTCGAATATTTCTCATCAACCAGTGTTTAAATCTTCGTATGAACCTGTACCAAAATATAGATCTGAATCCTTGCCTGTAACAAAAAAAAAAACAAAAAAACAGAAGAGAGCAACAGTAATTTCTCATTGAATTAAGTTTTAAATCATATATCAGATTTAGCTTATTTTTAAATCACCTATCAGATTACAAGTGTTTTATTCACTTTAATTAATCTTATATGTAATTAAATTCTAGATTTAGATTTGATTACATATACTACAACTTTTCTAATAACATTTTTAAAAAATTGAATTGGTTTAATGGTGTAATTAATCTGTTCAAAATTCCACAACATTTTTGTATAACTTTTACGTATACAAAAAGGATCAAATGTTATTTTGTGTGTTCATGAATTTAACACACCGTGATAGTATTTTTATTCATTAATTGTTTTTGCGGCTTTGATATTTTTGATTATCTTTCCATAGATTCTAAAGGAGCCATTCCCAACTTTTACCTAAAATATGATTATAGTTATTTACAATGGACATAGCTTTTGAATTACTCTACCGAGAGAGAAAAATTGGATCAGGCTGTCTACCATTTTGATAAATTTCTGAAATCTTGTATAGTCATCCAAATAGATTTACTGAGGACAATTCTGATTGTATTGGATTAGTGTTTGATTCATTATCTGATTGTACAAGCATTTCAACAAGTCAGAGTCTTATTCTATTGGATTAATCTTTGGTTCTTTATCTGATTTTGCAAACATTTCAGCAACTCAAAGTAAGGTTAAAGAACTTTTATTATTTTATGATTTGCCATCTGAAATAAAGACAACTATTGGAAAAGCTGTGACTGATGTGTTGTGTGTCATGGATTTGTAGCAGTCGACACTTGCTACATCACAGGCAGACGCTACTTCTCATGACCTCGAGATTTGAAATTATCCAATCACAAGCCAGCTCTCAATCATGTAACAGCGAATTATAAAAAGCGAAATCTGAAACCAGCGGACATTAGTCTGGGGTATGAGTACTACAAGCTAGCCATGGCTCTCTTCTACATACCATTAATTTGCATGTGCTGTACTCATATGAACTTTATCATTCTACAGGACTACTCTCATCGACACACACACGCACTCTCAACAACACGTCAACACACTGAATACCTTTGCCTTCTCTTTCTCCTGTAATTGGTTCCTTTTGTTCCGGCGACTACTTACTATAAACATGTGTGGACTGAACTATTCTCTCCTCAACAACCCGTTTCTTTCTTGTACACGCTACTAACAAAGATAACGAATAAAGTTTGTTTATTAATATAGAATGAAACTCCATCGCGTTGTCCCTTATTCGATAGATTTTTCATTCAGCTATTCTCCTAAATGCCAGATGATCATGAGAACACACATCTATCGCCAATGACAGCTTGATGTCCACTACTCTTCTCAGCTTCACTATCTGAAGTCCCCATCACATCGGCTATTCGGCAGCTACCCTTCCCTCTCTAAGCATCCCATTGATACACCTAAGTGTCGTTGCTCACCTTTTATTACTTATTCTGTAGGTTTCTATTGTCATTGTCAAATCTAAAAGATTCGATCTAAAAATACCTACAGATTCATTGTTTGCTATTTCCCATCTCTTTGTTTTATTGTAAGACACTTCCTATCTGTCTATTGTTCATCACCTCTCAGCACTTAGTGACTCAGATCTTTGTAGTATCACAAAGCCACTTGATTCAAATTTAGTACAAAATCTGTCTTTATTCCAGGAAGTTATGCAGTTCAATTTAAACAAATATCTAAATGAACACGGAACACTGGCTCTCAATGGTAAATTACACATCCTTTTGAAAACATCCAAGTAGAAGAATAGTAATTGGGATTGTTTTGGTGTCTAAGAGAAAATGTTTCAGTTTCTCATAACCAATTCAACTACTTAGAAGCAAATTCCATTTCTTCATTTGACTATGAATCAGTAAAAATTTCAAGATGCACAGGATGATCCAATAATCTATGTTTGAACAAGCTACTATGTCAGTTAACATCATGTACAAGCAAATAGATGGTACGATATTTGGCAAACATTTTGGTAGGTTTCCATGAAGAGGGTCTGTTATCTGCTTTTCTAAAACTAGACCTTTACTTTCATTGTAAGACAACGAAACAAAAGCAGATTTTTTTTTTTTTTAAATCCTTAAGTAATATTCATCTAGCCCTTAAGTTTACGTTTGACAAAGAAGCTAATTCTAGTCTTCCATTTTTGGATGTACTAGTTTCTAAAACTTCTGTTATTTTTACGTTTGTTTATTGTAAACCTATGTTTACTGGTCTTTATACATGTTGGGACTCTTTTCGTCCCCCAAAACAAAGAAAATTAATTTAATTAAGACCCTTACACATAGAACTCTAAAGATTTATTCTAAGCCTTATATGGGCGATGAAGATGGAATTCACAATAATAAAGTTCCTACTTATGTCCACCTGCTTTGGCTAAGTTTGCCAAACAAATATCACTAGTTGTTCAACATCAAAACCCCCATGTTGTTTTTTCTACTAGACTTATGTTGTCCTCAATCCAAAAAGACTTCCCCCCCACTATAATAAATCTATTGTTTATTCATTTGAATGTATAGTTGTAGTTCACACTATTGCCATGGTAAAAAGAGGTTAACCCAGAGGAGGGGTTACAGAGAGAAAATTACCCCAAAAGGGGGCTGGCAAAAGAGGAATTGGAGCCCTTTTTATTTTAATGGCAGACCCAAAAAACACTGGATCACCCTGCCAGTTGGAAGTGGAGATGATGTGGCCACCACTGTGAAAACAAAAACAAAAATATGAAACAATGTTTCTATGAAATATGATTATTTGGGGATATTAGCAAATGCTTTGTCTCGAGTTGGCCCCGGGAGTGAGTACAGATTCCCCGGTGTGTGATTATCGGTGAGAATCATTGTTAGTGGAAACTTAGCTGAATGTGATTAGAGGTAGCTGATTATCCAATCACAACAAACCAAGGTGTGACGGATTGGATGATGATTGGTTACCTAAAATACCTAGGGTGGGTTTCGACCCACCCCAATCATCCATATATAAGCTGGTGCGGACAAAGAAAAATCAGTTTAGATTTTTGAAAGATTTTTGAGTTTATGCAGAGAGTTTTGAACTTGGGGAAACTGTCCACTGTTCCCACACCCCACCATTTGATAAGCACTCATCCATTGACCGATTAGAAGCAAGAATCAGCAATTGAAAATAACTGACTAATGCCCTGTTCATCTACTCTTGTAATCCCCAGAAAGAGAAAACTGTCAAACGACATTTTATTTCCTATTTTGATTATCCTGTGAAAAACTGTACATACTTAATATTTTTATTTTTCTCTTTTGTGAATAATTAATTTCATATGAAAACTACAACCATTATCGATTATTATTAGTGTTAATACTTATAAGCAAACTTAAAAGAAAGAACAACCAAGTTGAATGATCTTTCTTTTCAGCAGAGAAAGGAGGATAGCAGAGATCATCTACTACTGCACCCAGCATCATATCAACCCTATCTCGTGAGAGTGACTGGAGTGACATTGCAGAATTTGGATACAGGTCCTAACCACATAGAACTACACATCACGTGCGGTGTCATCAACTGGGGATTGAAACTTGAAACGTCATATTGAAGTCTGTGACAGGGACTCGACCCACAGGGAAACATCCATAATATACAAATTAAAAAAAAGACTTCCTTGTAAATGTGTGGCCACTGTTACAAGGAAGTCTTTTTTGGATTCTTTACTTTTACCAACTATTTGGATTTTACAATCTTTGGATTTTCCTCTCATCATTGATTTAAACATCCATTCACGTGAAATTATTTTTCACCCCCCCCCCCTTCTGCTTTTCACTGTTTTTCATTTTTACGCTATCATTATCTACTTCATACTTGTGGATTTTTTTTTTTTTTTTTTTATTACATTTTCACCCCAAACAAGGCACATTGCCACTTTGGTGTAGGAGGCTACTATCAGGGGAAACATCTACTGGGGTACTATGTAGGGATTAGGGCAGCAAGATGTTGGTTCATGTTGCACTTGAACTTATGCATGTCAGTACAGTTGGGGAAGCAGTGACCTGGAATGGAATTCCAAAGTCTCGCAGTTCTGGGGAAGAAACTACTGGAGTAGAAAGATCTTTTACATCTAGGGATCTCTACAGTGTGGGGGTGGGATTTTGCAGCTTGTCGGGTCTGTCGAGGGTGTTCACGTCGTGGGGGCACAAGTGCTTGCAGTTCTTCAGAGCATTCACCATTATAATACTTGTAGAACAGGCAGAGGGATGCAACGTTTCGACGATGGGACAGAGGCTGAAGTTTAGATGCCAGTTTAGGGCCTATCAGATTTGCGACTCTCTTTT
This sequence comes from Euprymna scolopes, assembly GCF_053919585.1. Taxonomy (NCBI): domain Eukaryota; kingdom Metazoa; phylum Mollusca; class Cephalopoda; order Sepiida; family Sepiolidae; genus Euprymna; species Euprymna scolopes. The sequence goes on along the minus strand of NC_136504.1, from coordinate 38,753,775 downwards.
GAACCCTGTCAAGGAGCGAGAGACTAGTAGCCGATGCACCGGCCCAAATATGACAGCAATACTCCATACATGGGCGAATAGTGGCCTTATAGAGGTACAGGACACTTTCGGGTGTTAGAAGTTTTCTAGCACGGTAGAGAGAGGGATTCATTAAATACTTTACAAACAAAATCTTATTTTTATTATTGTAACCCTTTTGATTGGTTTGGTTTTGATTTGTTTTTGTTTTATGGCATATCAACCCTTTTCAGGTTATTTAATGCCGAATCCAGTGATTTTGAAGAAAAGTTTTTTGATAGAATATATATATATTTTTTTTTTCAAGTCGGTTTCTATTTAACCCATAGTTGGGACCCTAACAGGTACTACCACTCTGGGTCAGAGTGGACCTGGGGGCAATGGCAATTAAGGGGTGGCTCCACACTCCCCATAGCCCACAAGCTGGGGCCTCACCATCGGATATAGTTTTAGGTCATATCCAGGACAGAAATCCTTTTGAGATGAGTAATTTATATATTTTATTTATTTATTTGCATCCGCATCTTCTAATTGTTGTTTCACAACGTTTCGGCCAACTACTCCTATGGCCTTCTGCAGTTGATAAACCTCGACGGGATAAGAATGCTGAGTCTTGTAACTGTATCCTCAGTAATTACGGCCTTCCATAGTTGTTGTTGTCTCACCACATCTTAGCCAACTAAGCCTCTGCCCGACTTTGGGTAGGATTGAAACCACTATCTTCAGACAATGCCCACCAGAGGCTTGATTAATCAAAATATGGTAAGACGACAACAACTATGGAAGGTAGTAATTACTGAAGATAAAGTCAAGAGACTCAGCATTCCTATCCTGTCATGGTTTATCACCTGACAAAGGCCGAAATATTCTGAAACAACAACTATGAAGATAATAGTTTGTAAATAAATAAATAAGCAAAATCTTATTCCGTATTTTGCTAACTCCTCTCCTCTGATGAGAAGTAAAGTATTTCTTTCAAAACTCTGCAGATTAAAGACAATCTATTTTATTTGTGTTTCCTTTCCAAAAAATAAATATGTTTTTAACTCTTGCTTTTGTTCTAAAGTGTTTTTCAAGATATTTGATTAAATTCTTGTACTTATATATATATATATATATATATATATATATATATGTATATTATAATTAAATGTATATTTATACAGTGCCGGCAAAAAGAAAGCCTGCACTTGTAATTTTTTCAAAAACTGCACATGTAAACTAAAGTTAATGTAACTGTTTAAACTATAATTTGTAACTATATCTCATTTGATTCACCTTTTATTCTTCTATAATTTTCCCTGTTCATATTTGACTTGTAATTGAAATATTCTAGTGTTCACATCAATTTAAAAAAAATAACTTCAAATTGAGGAGGCAAAAAGAAAGTCCGCACAATGGAAAATTGTTATTTAAATGTAACTTTAGGACATTAATGCAACACAAATACAACAGGAACACAATGAACTAGTTAATATTCAGTAGCATAGCCCTTCTGCAATTTAACAGCCTGCAATCTTTTGGGAATTCCTTGAATTAGACTGCAGTAATACTCTGGGGAAAGGGCATCCCACTTTTCTTTAATTTTTGTTCAAAGTTCTTCCAAATTTGAAATTTTATCATTGTGTAACTGTTGCTTGATGTAATGCCATACATTTTCGATAAGATTGTGGTCTGGAGATTGTGCAGGCCAATCCAAACATGGAATATCATGCTCTTCCAGGAACCTCTTGACATTGCCAGCTGTGTGAATGGAAGCATTATCCTTTTTTTTTTTTTCTTTTTTTTTTTACACAGTGATCACCACTTATCAAGGCCCGGAAGCCACTCAGGGATAAGGGTTATTGCAAGTACATTACGTTAGTGAGGAGATTTTATGAAGTGTTTAATTAGGGGGGCGGTTAATTAGGAATTTGTTAACATTAGACTTGAAGACATCCAAGTTGTAGTCCGGAGGGAAGCAGGCAGACGGAACAGAGTTCCACAGTCGTGCAGTTCTAAGAAAGAAGCTTTGCTCATGAAATCCGCGTTTTGATTTAGGCACAGATATAGAGTGGGGAAAATTTTTCACAGTGGATTTAGCTAGACGGGTGTTTTTCATGAAAGATTGGCGAGGGGGGACCAGGGATTGGAGTTCAGACGAGCACCTGCCATGAAAATAACGCTAAAACAAGGATAGGCTCGCAACGTCTCTTCTGTGGGAGAGGGGTTGCAGGGTAGAGAAAAGGGCATCCCCCACTAAACCACGAAGTCTATTTTGTACTCTGTCAAGGCATGATAGGCTGTTTTTGGCAGCTCCTGCCCAGATATGGCAACAGTATTCCATCCTTGGCCGTACTTGGCTTTTATATAGATAGAGAATAGCATCAGTAGTGAGATATCTTCTGGAGCGGTAGAAGGATCCCACCATCTTTCCAGCGACCTTGGCAACAGACTTGATGTACGTGTTCCATTTCAGATCAGGAGTAAAGGTCAAACCCAGAAGCTTGTCAAAACACGGGGCCTCACCCAGACGAGAGCCATCCATCACAATTGATGCCAGCTGGGGATCAGAGCGTTGATGATGTAAGGATAGGAGTTTGGTTTTGGATGCATTAAAGGTAACTAGCCACATCTTCCCCCACTGAACCACGCGCTCGAGATCAGAGGAGAGAGAATCCGAGAGAACTTCGTCATTTACAGCCTTTGATGTGTTGCCGTAGATGGTCGTGTCATCAGCATAGATGTCAACGAATGATTTAAGTATGTGTTTAGGGAGGTCATTGATGTAGATCAGGAAGAGAGTTGGGCCCAGGATTGACCCCTGAGGGACTCCAGCATTTATATTGCAGACCTCTGATTTTTGTCCATCTACCACTACTCTTATGAGCCTATCGGAGAGAAATGATTTAATGATTGAGAAAACATTTCCAGTTATACCGTAGCTGGAAATCTTGAGAAGTAGACCCTTATGCCATACTTTGTCAAAGGCCTTTGATATGTCAAGAGCAATTGCCCTAGAAAGGAAGCCTGTGTCAAGAGATTCACTAATCCTGTGGGATATAACCGTCAGCAGATCTGCGGTAGATCTTGCAGAGCGGAAACCATATTGTGTGTCACTAAGAAGGTTATTCCTGCTGAGGTGGTTGACTATTTCTCTATTTAATATTGATTCCAGCAATTTACTCATAACACAGAGAAGACTTATTGGTCTGTACTGAGAGGGAGATGACTTATCACCTGAATTCTTAAATACAGGGCAAACTGATGAGGTCTTCCAGGAGGTCGGAAAGCACTTCTCCTTAAGGCAGCGTTTAAATAGTTTTGTAAGTATGGGAGCAAGTTCTGGTTGAAGCTTTTTTAACACTATAATTGGGATGCCATCAGGGCCAGTTGCTTTACTGGAATCTAGGTTTTTTATTAGCTTGGCGACCTCATGCACGGATATTTGTATGTTACCTAGCTTGTTCTGTGTTATAGGAGGAAATATGGGGAGTTGATGGCCTTCGTCGCATAGGGTAGAATTAGCTGCAAAGTTCTTTGCAAATAGTTTGGCCTTGTCTGACGCTGACGAGATAACCTCTGGTCCATTGATAATGGTTGGGATAGAACGCACACTTCTGTTAAGGATCCTATTTGTTATTTGCCAAAACTGGTGGGAACCAAGCCGCTGATCAGCTACCTTGGATTTAACAGACTGGGCATATAGCTCTCTTGCATTTTTTATTACTCTTTTACAGTGGTTGCTGGCAATCCTGAAAGCAGCTTTAGTGTCAGTGCATCTATTACGTTGGTAGCTATGGAAAAAGTAATTTCTGTGCGCGATAGCAGCAGCACATTCTGGGGAGAACCATGGCTGGCTGTTAGGTTTTTGTTGAAATTTTTTAGATGGTATGAATTGGTCTATACCTACAATTAACCATTCGGTCAGATCTGATACTATAGAGGACACTTCCTTTTTAAACATGGAGTGCAGAGGTAAATCAGATATGAATGTACGGAAGCTATCCCAGTCAGCCATAGAGTATCCTGCATGAAGATGGGATTATCATCAACATTCCGACCAAAGTAGAGTAGAAAATACTCAGTCAGCATATTAATGTACTTGGTCGAATTAATTTGACCTTGCAAGTGAACTATAGGCTCTGGACCATTGGTAGTAATAATGCCCCACACCAAAACTGAACCTCCACCAGCGTTGAAACTGAGCACCTAGGATTAAATTCTTCGTCTTTCCTCCAGCAGACGTACTGCTTACCATCACTGCCTAGCCTGTTGAACTTGCTTTCCTCACTAAAAAGCACTTTTGACCAATATAAAGAGTCATGATCTTCATTGCATCTGACGAAGTCCAGACGGCGCTTTCTGTTCTTTACAGAAATCATTGGCTTGTGTCTTGCAACATATCCTCGCAAATTAAATTCCTTTAATCTGTTCTTGACAGTAGAAAGAGAGCACTTTTTAACAAGATTGCACTGTTGTATTTGGGGAGCCGTTTCAAATCTGCTTTTTAGGCTGCAGATCTTGATAGCATTGTCTTCCCTGTTAGAAGTAACTCTAGTATGACCAAATTTAGGGGCATCATGAACACTGTGTTTTGGTGCTTTTGCACAGTCTTTCATACCCTTTTCTCATCATATTTAAATCTGCGGCCAATTTCTCAATTGGATAAACCAGAAAGGTGTAGATTAATGAGCTCCTGATGATCACTAAGAGAAAGTCGTGGCATATAGACTAAATGTTACGTTGTATAACCTGGAACAACAACAATTACAGTTAGAGATACTTTGTTGCCTGTGGGTGGATATTTAAAACTGATTTAGGGGCGATAATTTAAGCTGGTTTTAAGCGAATTTGTTGCTGCAGACTTTCTTTTTGTGTGTATATATATATATATATATATATATATATATATATATATAAACTGTGTATATGAGATCCCATGTAAATGTGGGTAACTATACAAAGGTGAAACAAGTAACATTAGAAGAATATCAAAAAGCTGTGGAGAGATTGAAATGTTGGGTATAGCTGACCATATAGAGAGGGAAAATTGCCATTATGCGATGAAGTAAAAATTAAGACAAAATAAAATAAATATATGTATATATGAATTTATTTTTCCAGCTCAATAAGGAAAAATGTTGCTCTTTATACTAATGCTTCTCATTAGAAGAGAGGAAGAACTATGTTACAAACAGAGGGAAATGCAATATTTAACTTAGGATACATTAGGATGAAAATGTAAAATAAAATAGAAGTTAAATGAATATAATGGATGTGCTCTGATGAACTCATAGCACTTGTGCCTCCTTGATGTACATACTCTTGACCAACCTGACAAACAGCAAAATCAAACTCTTTTACTGTTGAGGTCTCTAGATGCCCAAAAGTCTTCCTTCAGACTGCTAGACTTTGGAACTCCCTCCCTATTTCCTGTTTCCCTGACTTTATTAACTTTCAGAAATTTAAATTGTATTGGCATTTCAGTATGCGTGCTGACACTATGTTCGACTTAGATTATGGCTTGGGTCAGGTCACGAAAGTTTCTGGAGATGGGAAAATGAACTGATGGCAACAGACAAATCCAGTCTCTACTGGACGTAGATTTGAAGCTTGGCATGTAGATATGCACACTCATAGTCCAACGGGCATATATGTGAGACATTGGAGTCAGTGCTTTTCTTATGTTGTATTTTGTTTTATTGTCTACTTGTGGACCCGTGCACCTCCATTGACGGCCACTAGTGTGTAAAAGACGATGACGACACAGCCAGAAGAAGAATGATGAGGAAGAATGAAGAACAAAGCCATGACACAACATGTGGTGTTACAATTGGTGCTTTGACCAGGATTGACCTGTACAAATAAAAAAAAGATGAAAAATAGACATAAAAATATAGCACAACTAGTCCAAGTGATGGGGGGATAAACACTTACACATGAAAAAAATAAAGACAAGAATGTTTTACAAATAGTGTTGAGGGCCAGTTTCAACCATTACAACCGTAGAGAAAAATATAGACAGAAAAAAGACAGAAAGAAAAATCACATCAAAGTCGGAGAAGTAAGGATAGAAATAAGGATGCAAGAAACTACATGTTAACGACAAAGAGGAAGAAAAAATGCAGACTAAAAATGATTCACCAATAGTGTATTCTAAGGCAAAAATGCTGCATGTGCATTTAAATGGATTCACATAACATCTAATTCAAATTGGAGAATAATGTTCCCACCTGATACACATTCATCTGCTTTATCTCGAAAGCAGAATATTAATGGCATTGAAGATTTGTGGCAAGTATTTTATCTACACCTAATATCATATTTTGACAAGTGTAAAATACCCAATAAGATAAATGAAGATGTTGATCGCTAAAATATCTATATAAATAAAACAGTAGATGTGTGTGTGTGTGTGTGTGTAATATTGAAATTAACAGGAAATAGCAATTATACACAAAGAATATGGAGATAAAATATAGACAGAAAAATAAGACGAAAAAAGCATGTGCAACCTTGCACAGGAAAAAGTGAAAAAAGCGACCAATCGAGAAAAAAAGAAGAAAAAAAAAATGGAGAAAAAAAGAAAAACGCAGAAAAAAAGACACGATGCGTGGAGGATTTTCTGTTCTTTTTTTAAAACTGCACAAAAAAATTTTTTGATGTAATATGTTTTTAGTTAATATTTTTTTTAAAATTTTATTTGTGCTTTGAAAAAAGTGACTACATGTGCAATTCACTGAGAGAGAGAGAGAGAGAGAGAGAGAGAGAGAGAGAGAGAGAGAGAGAGAGAGAGAGAGAGAGAGTTATGGTCAGGTGTGCCCAACTAATAGTTAAAAGAGGAGAGAAAGAGGGTGGGGAAGTCTCATCCAAGAAAAAGAAAGATGGAGAGTGAGAATGATGTCACGCACATCTATGTGAACAAAAACTTGATTTTTTTTAAATATATTTTTTTTCTGCATCTTTTATATTTATGCTAGATTTACAAATATATAATGGGGTAGATATTTATTTGCTGCCCACCTCAGCAAAATGTGGCACAAGGCCGGAAAGTGGGAACCCCACAGGCTCCCTAAAGGAGGGGCACTCCTGCAATTTTAAAAATTGCCTGAGTAACCCCGTCGGCATTCCCCGGTCGGGGCGCCTCAGGCAGCAAGCAATAAACTTGCCCCACCGGAAAGCCCGGTGGCAAGGCCTGGGAGGGTGGACCTCCTAGGTATTACCCAGGCGGTGTACCTCAGTCCAACAGGTGCTGGGCCGGTTCCCGGCCCCTCACCTGTTGGGCTGAGTGTCAAGTGACGAATCCTTGACTGGTACTACCCTGTCTCCATGCAGCCGAAGCCGCTAGGAGACACATCCCATCAGACAAGAAGTATAATGGGGTATGATTCCGCACAGTCGGGAGATTCTATTTATAAACGATGCTGCTAGGAACTGACGAATCGAATTAATTCACGTTCTGCTACCAACCAATCAGAAACCAGAATTGCTCCATAAATATTAAACCTTTCTGTAGCAATTTCACATATGTTCTTTTTTTCCAACTTGAGAACTGTCTGCTACAAACCAGTCAACTCCCGGAATTGTGTAGAACAACGAAACATCGGAAACTGTTCTGAAACTAAACATGGCTTACACTTCTAGAAAAGGGTTTTGCTGTGTTTTTTTTTTTTTTTTAAAGAAAGACATAAGCAATGCCGTTCTTTTTGTATCCATGTTTTTTCATTGCTGATTTTTTCCCTTTCGTTGTGGGGATCGATTTTGTCCCAGTTAGAGTGATTCTTCACCAAAGCAGGAAAAGGTGTGCAACATACTTGTGCAAAGACCCCGTAGGGACATCAGGCCATGAGGAAGGAGGCCTCCAGACGTGAATATTAATTTGCGAAATTTTGATATCAGATAGTGACTTGTTTTATAGAGTTGAGAAGCGATAGAGTTAGGATATTCTGGCAATTCACACATTGGGAAGTATATATATAAGACTGGGCAGTTTTTTTTTTTCGCACATGTTGACTACAGGCATGAGATGTGGCCACATGCATCCACTGCTGGTGGACAGATTGCATTTACTTATTATTTGGTTGGGATTGGAGAACATAGCAGTGTTAGGTGTGTCGGAAACTTTGTGAAAAATACTGTCAATAGAAAAATTTTGATAGATTTTTGAAGTTTAAAAATTGAAAAATACTGAACTTGTAAAATTCAATTAATTTCATTACGGTTTTTTAAAAAATAAAAAAAAATAATATTTGTATTACTTTTTATACAACTTTAATAGATTTTTTTTTTGGAAGTATAATCCATAAAGAAAATAAACAACCCACTTTTAAAAGAGAAATTACGAGCTTTTTATATTTTATTCGCAGTTTCGTATTAGGGGTGTCAAAAATTCCTACAAAAATTCTGATACACATACCGATTCAGTGCATCATTTTGTTACATAGTGGAAATGTAGACCTAGGTTAGGAATCGCTGAACATTTCAATTCTTGTCCATAAAGAGATCTTCTATATATATATATATATATATAGTGGTGCGGCATACGCTCGTCTCTTCACTCACCGTTAACAAGGATTGCTGGGAGCATGGTAGGTTTTATCAGAGAAATGTTCGGTGATTTAAGGAATCTCCTAAGGTCTCTATCTGTCGTGGGAATGGAGATTTGTCTTGCACCATGTGGATGGGGGTGGTAGTTAAGAAAAGTATTTAAGTCATCATAAGTTTGACTTGAATTTGGTGGAAAACAAGACTAGTTCTTGTGGAATGTGAAAAAAGAAAAGCGCATTCAGAAATTTGGAACATGACATAGTGAAACCCTTTGCATGGGACTGTGTCCTCCACTTGGCATGGGATGTGCAGTCAGTTCAGACGGAGAATGACTGAGGACTGTCTTTGGAGATAGAGAGTGGCCATGCATGTGGATGAGTGGTGCGTAATAAGGTTGAGTTAATTTGTGATTGTGCTGGGGTAAATTGAGTACTTTAGGATTTTAATGTTGTGATTTTTTTTTAATGATTAAGAGACCCTCACTTAAAAACAGGACAATCAGAATAAAAAAAAAAAAGAAAAGAAACTTGTGATTACAGAAAAAAAGATTATTGTGTTGTAAAAAAACAAAAACAAAACAATGTTTATGCATTTGTTGCTGTAAAAACTCCCTTGGCGAAAAACAAGCTGTGAATTTCGTTGGTCATAAATGTTCTTCAAATCTACGACCTTGGCATGTGCAAAAATGGAACCACAATATGTGATCCTGCCATTTACTCTTTCTTGTATATACATGTTTCTGTAAAGTTCTATTTGCACCTTTGCATACAGCAAAAAAAGTACCTGAAAATCGATATTGAGACATAATTTGTAGGGGTATTATGTAGGGAATTGAGCAGCAAGATGTTTGTTTACATTACACTTAAACTTCTGCAGTTCAGTACCGTCAGGGAAGCAGAAACCCGGAAGGGAGTTCAAAAGTCTAGGGAAGGAACTATTAGAGTAGATAGCTTTCTGATATCTAGGGATTTCTATTGTGTAGGGGTGGGATTTTGCTGCTTGTCAGGGGGTATTTACGTTGAGGGGGCACAAGGGCTTGTAGTTCATCAGAGCTTCCACCATTGAAATACTTGTAAAACAGCCAGAGGGATGCAACATTTTGTCGATAGGACAGTAGCTGAAGCCTAGCTGATAGTGCTGGACCTATTAGGTTGGCAAATCTCTTTTGAACTTTGTCTAATAGGGAGAGACTAGTAGTAGATGCACTGACCCATGGGCGAATGGTGGCCTTGTAGAGTTACAAGATACTCTCAGATGCAAGTAACTTTCTAGCACGGTAGAGAGAGCCCACCTTCTTTGCAGCAGCCTTGGCAATGCCCTCAATGTATCTGTTCCAACTCATGTTCTTCATGAATGTTAAAGTGAGGAATTTGAATGAAGTATTTTCAGATAATGTATTACTAGCCATAGCTATTAGTGGTTGAGCAGGTTTCTTGTAATTATTAAAGGAAACAAGCTTAGTCTTGGCAGCATTGAATGTTACGATCCATTTTTGTCCTCATTCCACTACAGACTGGTGGTCTTCCTCTAGTGTTTCTACCATTGCCTTGGATATGTGTACATTCGTTTTCCCCTCGTGTCTGTTATAGGTGGTGTCATCAGCAAATATACTGATCTCAGAGACAATTTTATCAGGGAGGTCATTTATAAATATCAGGAAGTATAAAGGCCCAAGGATCGATCTCTGAGGTACGTTATTATACCAAGTTATATCAAATTATATAAATTGTATTAAAAAGGGATTAAACATTGAAATCTTCCAAAAATTGGTGCGGCACCATGCTCAATAATACACAAAGAAGAACTAGCCTGTGTGGAAGAAATTGCTTACTATATCTAGGTTCATATAAAGAAATTGCTTACTATATCTAGGTTCATATAAAGAAATTTCTTACTATATCTAGGTTCACATAAAGAAATTGCTTACTATATCTAGGTTCACATAAAGAAATTGCTTACTATATCTAGGTTCATATAAAGAAATTGCTTACTATATCTAGGTTCATATAAAGAAATTGCTTACTATATCTAGGTTCATATAAAGAAATTTCTTACTATATCTAGGTTGACATAAAGAAATTGCTTACTATATCTAGGTTCACATAAAGAAATTGCTTACTATATCTAGGTTCACATAAAGAAATTGCTTACTATGTCTAGGTTGACATAAAGAAATTGCTTACTATATCTAGGTTCACATAAAGAAATTGCTTACTATGTCTAGGTTCATATAAAGAAATTGCTTACTATATCTAGGTTCACATAAAGAAATTGCTTACTATGTCTAGGTTGACATAAAGAAATTGCTTACTATATCTAGGTTCACATAAAGAAATTGCTTACTATGTCTAGGTTCACATAAAGAAATTGCTTACTATATCTAGGTTCACATAAAGAAATTGCTTACTATGTCTAGGTTGACATAAAGAAATTGCTTACTATATCTAGGTTCACATAAAGAAATCGCTTACTATGTCTAGGTTGACATAAAGAAATTGCTTACTATATCTAGGTTCACATAAAGAAATTGCTTACTATGTCTAGGTTCAAATAAAGATCCATTGTCTTTTTTATAAAGCTTGCCGTGCTTTTCCATGTTTTGAAAATAGGAGATGAATTTGGATTCAAGAGATGGGGGAAGTATCAGACTAATTCTAAAGGTGCAGAAAGCTCTTATTAATAGCTAGCAAGGATATCCGATGTTGCTCGGGATTGAACGAGGAACACTTATGCACTTTTTCACTATGCTCATTAGACCATAGTCCTTTCTTTGTTTTTACTGACCCCCCTTCCTCTGTTTCGCTCCCTAATATAGTAGGAAGAAGTTCAAATGTTGGAAAACGCTGTGAATTATAATCTTATAAACATGGTTTAAATTTCCTTAAAGTTGGATATGAAATTTTAAGGACGTTCTGTCGATATGAATTGCATAGAAATGAGGGCATGTCTATATCCAGCATGTATGTAACATAGAGATTTGGAACCACTTCCATTGTTTTCCCTTTAGTATTTTATACATATGTCATAAATTTCATCAGCAGGCTTCACTTCAAGACCTATTTATCACCAAAGTACCTGAGTATTGGGTTACTAATGTTCAGAGTCCACTTGGAAACCTGGACCACCTAGTGGTATCAGTTGACATAACATTTAAATCCCAATCTCAAGTTGAGGAATCATTGCTCAAAACAACAAGGTACTACAACAGGGCTGACTGAGAAGTTATTAGAGAACACATCCGAGATGCACCATGGACCGATATCTTCTCTCTTCCTGCTGAACAGTGTGTCAATGAGACAACTGAATGGTGCAAAGCAGATACTGAAGCACATGTTCCCACACAGAAGTATTATAGCAAGCTCTACTCACTTCCAGGTTCACTACAAATTGTGCAGCTGCTATTGTGCAAAGACAGCATGCATTCTGCCATGGGAGGGAATTGTTTGTTGGCTCTAAGGTGGAGTTGGAGGCAAATCGCCGGGCAAGCAGTTCCGCCTTTTCGATTGCCATACATGCAACCTTCTGGTTGTTAATCTTTCCTAGACATGGCCCCAAATAGTAGCCCCTTATGTCCAAGTGGCGATATGCTTTGTAAAGAGTGAACATGAGTAAAAAAAAAAAAAAAAAGGATAAATTTGAAGTTTTAAAGCAGGTGTGGCTCTCATAAGTCCCTTAAGTTAGGATAGTACCGGGTGGAATGATAAAAGTGTCACCCTAAGTAATCAATTTAGGTAAATTGATTATCTAATAGAGCTGACATCTATTCAATGCAGCCACCTTCAGCCTCAATCATCGCCTTGGTACGGGTCTGGAACTGGGAGCATACCTTTTCCACAAGCGCTGGTGGGAGCTTGGCGAATACTTGTCAGATGGCAGTGATCAGGCTGGCTTTGATGTTGTGAGAAGTCATGTTGGTGATGTTCTTGATGTATAACTGTTGTGGAGACGCCCACTAATTAGCATACGTTGGTGAAAAGATATAGATAAAGGTATCAAGTCAGCAAGACCGGGGAGCTGTGTTTGAACACCAGATAGGCAAGACACATGTGCCAGTTGCTCCATGAAAGACTTTAATATGACCTCTGCCGGACAATCTTCCAACTGCACCTTTGTAAATATGTATTATCTTTTTGTCTTAATATATTCAACTAGTAGATGGTGTGCAACAAAAAAAGAAAACCGGAAATGGAATCATGTCATCTTTTCTATGACTTAAAGATTTAAGACCACTTCCATTATCTTCCCTAGAAATTTTCATACATATGATTTTACACCTCATAAAAACAGGATCAATTTAAATTTTTAAGGGAGCTATGCACTCATAGTTCCCTAAGCAGTGTACTTAGAGATTTGAGACCACTTTCATTGTCCTCCATCAGTAAATTTTATGTAAGAATACAATTTTAAATTTTATATAGATTCTCTAACTTTCTATAGAGACCATGCAAACATTGAGTTTTATATAGGGTGTTGTAACAAAATACAACACTTTCTTTTTTTTTTTTTTTTTTTTTTTACACAGTGATCACCACTTATCAAGGCTCGGAAGCCACTCAGGGATAAGGGTTATTGCAAGTACATTACGTTAGTGTGGAGATTTCATCAAGTCTTTACTTAAGGGGGCGGTTCATTAGGAATTTGTTAACGTTGGACTTGAAGACATCCAAGTTGTAGTCCGGTGGGAAGCAGGCAGACGGAACAGAGTTCCACAGCCGTGCATTTCTAAGAAAGAAGCTTTGTTCATGGAATCTGCATTTTGATTTAGGCACAGATATAGAGTGGGGAAAATTTTTCACAGTGGATTCAGCTAGACGGGTGTTTTTCGTGAAAGATTAGCGAGGGGGGACCAGAGATTGGAGTTCAGACGAGCACCTGCCATGGAAATAACGATAAAACAAGGATAGGCTTGCAACGTCTCTTCTGTGGGAGAGAGGTTGCAGGGTAGAGAAAAAGGCATCCCCCACTAAGCCACAAAGTCTATTTTGTACTCTGTCAAGGCATGATAGGCTGTTTTTAGCAGCTCCTGCCCAGATATGGCAACAGTATTCCATCCTTGGATGTACTTGGCTTTTATATAGATAGAGAATTGCATCAGTAGTGAGATATCTTCTGGAGCGGTAGAAGGATCCCACCATCTTTCCAGCGACCTTGGCAACAGACTTGATGTACGTGTTCCATTTCAGATCAGGAGTAAAGGTCAAACCCCGAATCTTGTCAAAACATGGGGCCTCACCCAGACGAGAGCCATCCATCACAATTGATGCCAGATGGGGATCAGAGCGTTGATGATGTAAGGATAGGAGTTTGGTTTTGGATGCATTAAAGGTAACTAGCCACATCTTCCCCCACTGAACCACGCGCTCGAGATCAGAGGAGAGAGAATCAGAGAGAACTTTGTCATTTACAGCCTTTGATGTGTTGCCGTAGATGGTCGTGTCATCAGCATAGATGTCAACGAATGATTTAAGTATGTGTTTAGGGAGGTCATTGATGTAGATCAGGAAGAGAGTTAGGCCCAGGATTGACCCCTGAGGGACTCCAGCATTTATATTGCAGGCCTCTGATTTTTGTCCATCTACCACTACTCTTATGAGCCTATCGGAGAGAAATGATTTAATGACTGAGAAAACGTTTCCAGTTATACCGTAGCTGGAAATCTTGTGAAGTAAACCCTTATGCCATACCTTGTCGAAGGCCTTTGATATGTCAAGAGCAATTGCCCTAGAAAGGAAGCTTGTGTCAAGAGATTCACTAATCCTGTGGGATATAACCGTCAGCAGATCTGCGGTAGATCTTGCAGAGCGGAAACCATATTGTGTGTCACTAAGAAGGTTATTCCTGCTGAGGTGGTTGACTATTTCTCTATTTAATATGGATTCCAGCAACTTACTCATAACACACAGGAGACTTATTGGTCTGTACTGAGAGGGAGATGACTTTTCACCTGAATTCTTAAATACAGGGCAAACTGATGAAGTCTTCCAGGGAGTCGGAAAGCACTTCTCCTTAAGGCAGCGCTTAAATAGTTTCGTAAGTATGGGAGCAAGTTCTGGTTGAAGCTTTTTTAACACTATAATTGGGATGCCGTCAGGGCCAGTTGCTTTACTGGAATCTAGGCTCTTGATTAGCTTGGCGACCTCATGCACGGATATTTGTATGTTACCTAGCTTGTTCTGTATTATAGGAGGAAATATGGGGAGTTGATGGCCTTCGTCGCATAGGGTAGAATTAGCTGCAAAGTTCTTTGCAAATAGTTTGGCCTTGTCTGATGCTGACGAGATGACCTCTAGTCCATTGATAATGGTTGGGATAGAACGCACACTTCTGTTCAGGATCCTATTTGTTATTTGCCAAAACTGGTGGGAACCAAGCCGCTGATCAGCTACCTTGGATTAAACAGACTGGGCATATAGCTCTCTTGCATTTTTTATTACTCTTTTACAGTGGTTGCTGGCAGTCCTGAAAGCAGCTTTAGTCTCAGTGCATCTATTACATTGGTAGCTATGGAAAAAGTAATTTCTGTGCGCGATAGCAGCAGCACATTCTGGGGAGAACCATGGCTGGCTGTTAGGTTTTTGTTGGAATTTTTTAGATGGTATGAATTGGTCTATGCCTAAAATTAACCATTCGGTCAGATCTGATACTATAGAGGACACTTCCTTTTTAAACATGGAGTGCAGAGGTAAATCAGATATGAATGTATGGAAGCTATCCCAGTCAGCCATAGAGTATCGATATACAGTACAGTGGAGGGGTACGTCTGGGGGCTTCTTAAATTTCGTTTTTATCTTAACTGATACGACGGAGTGGTCGGAGGATCCTAGAGGAGAATGAAAGGAACATGAACATAGCTCAGGGGAAGTTGAGAGAAAAAGGTCTAGGAGGCTTGCATATTGACCGGATGTATCGGGCACACGGGTAGGTTCGCGAACAATCTGAGTGAGGTCATAAGCAATGGCAAAATCATGACAAAACCTCCCCTCATCATCTGTCTTATTTTAATGGGTCAGCCATTCCATGTTATGTACGTTGAAGTCACCACAGATATGGATGGTAGCCGAGGGATGTGCAGACAGTATGTGGTCTATTTTCTCAGATATGCTCTTAAAGCTAGTAACTCCACTGTTGTGGGGCCTATAGAGGGCAAATATAAATGCAGTGGTGTTAGCAAGTGCAACCCTGAAGCACATATAGGGTAAATTAGGATCTTCTCTAGAGATATCCCTGCCACACGGGAAGCCATCCTTAATGTAGGCACATATTCCATGCCCATGGCGATCTTGGGGGTCAGATTTAGCTGTTAAATTAGAGTATCCGTTAATTATGAACTCATCTAGGGAAGTGGTCGGCCCTATTCCAGTTTCACTTAGAAATAATATGTTCGGTTTCGTCTCCTGTAATTGGTTTTCAACCTCTGGAAGGTTGGAACGTAGACCCTTGATTTTGGAGAATTAGACCTGGTAGTAGGGGTCTACGTTGGAAGATGGGGTTCTAGGTTTAATCGAGTTTTAATTCTGGAGATATTTCATGTTGAGGTTTTGGGATTTGTGGAATAGGTCGGCATACTTGGTTAGAGCAGTACAGAGAGGGAAAATAAGAGAGAAAAAGACAGGAAATTATTTTTTTTTGTAGCACACGAAAAGGTAAAGCTGTAACAATTACCCACTAGTATAGCATCGAGAGGCCCCACCAGAGACTACTGCATGGTCCAGATCCACTCACCAAATGGCAATACAGCAGTCCCTGTACTTTGCCTGCTGATAGGACAGCCTCCTTAGTGGTTAATCCAAGGTTCGGGTCCCTGACTATCAGGCGGATAACGTCAGCCCAGATAAAATGTTTACTTCCAGCACCCTTACTAGTGACATGGCCACAAGGACAGACAGAGACAGAAAAATTTCCGACATCTCAGACTACTGGTCATCAAGTACTACCGACCTTTAAGCAGCTTTTTCTTCAACCTTTGTCAGAAAAATCACTCATTGAATGAGGACTGAGGGACAAAAAAAGAGAAGCGAGAGTTACTGGAGCTGCCGATAGCACATCCACTGTATTATCTACTCTCCATTTTAAAAAAAAAAAGGGGGGGAGGGGAATGGGTACAAGTGACTTATTTATATCTAAGTAGTAAGTCCGGTGCTAAGTTAACAATTCAGGACACTTGATGATAATCTCCCCTCCCATATTAATGGGTGGAAGTTTGTCGTTATCTATCGAGTTTGAATAATTAGAGTTTCACCTTATAATTAATTAAAATCCAATAATTAACTATTATCAATTTGTAAAGTCGGCTTAATATTAATTTACATTCGAGTTTAGATAATTATTCAAGGTTTTACTTTAGGAGGTTCGTTTTCATAGGTAACTTTTTCTTTGCTAATGGCACTGTATTATATTTCGAATGTACTTAAATATAAGGCTAACTATATTAAATGGTTTGATTGGCTAGCAAGGAAGCAAGCATTTTCAATACAGGCAAGCTTGCAGTAATAGTATATATTAAGTATACTACTTAAATAAAGTCCTAAGTTTATCTACTCTAATAGAGAATAATTTCCGGCATTTTTTTTTTTATCGTTAGTTTCCGGCATTTTGTTTGTTTTTATCGTTTACTTTGTAGCATGGGGGGGGGGTGTGACGAATAAGACAGGAGAATACAGACAAATACATAAATAAAACAAGAAACACAAGTTTAAAAACAAGGTAACATAAAAAACATTTAGGATGAGTTTTAAAAAAATACTTAACGTTTTTGCCATAGTGTTCCGTCCGCCGTCTTTTTGCCAACTGGTAGTTGGCATATCGTCATGTCTTTCTAGAGCGTAAGAAGATTTCTATTTTCAGATAACTTGGACGAGTGCCTATCTATTTATAGAATAAAAGTCGTTACGTTCGTATGTGTAAAATATTTAATTTACATTTTTTGTTTTTTTTTATTGTCAAAAAAGTTCTAACTTTTTTTTTTTTTATAAAGTCCTAAGTTTATCTACTCTAATAGAGAATAATTTCCGGCATTTTTTATTTTTTATCGTTAGTTTCCGGCATTTTGTTTGTTTTTATCGTTTACTTTTTTTTAAAAATGAAAATCGCTCCAGACAAGGTATAAAGCCACTTGATGTAGGAAGCTAAAAAAAAATATAGTCAAAAACTAGTCAACGATAAGTGGTATAAATGGATAGACTACAACCCAGAAAACATCAATTCTTCCCCCCTTTGGCAAAAATATCGCCCATGGAATGTGAGGACTAAAGGATAAAATAAGGGAAGCAAGAGATATATGGCTGCCCAAAGTAAACCCACTTTCTATTCTTCGTATTTATTGAAATCAAACATGTAATTGCATGGAATAAAATGATTAAAAAAAAAACAGCTATTTAAAAAAAAATTAATTACAATATTAAATTAAGCAGACTGTGAAGTATATGTCACAGTGTGGAATGAAATAACAAAAATACAGAATATGACAAACTTTGGAAAATGATCTAGAATATAAATCTCACCTGTCTGTTTAAGTGTATGTATGCATGTATGTATGTATGTTAATCAGGTCATGTCATATGCTACTGGTACCATGTAACCCAGTACTACCTGCCTCATGGACGGATCAGCGGCGACTAAACTGGTTCCCCCCACCAAACTTGTTTGGTCAGGAGGGTGGCTAGTCTCCCTGAAGGATTAAAAACAAGACCTTCCAAAGGGCGAATGCACTCTTATTCGGGGTCAACGGCCAACTAGCACGATGTGTGCTTGTATGTATGTCTGTGTATGGGTGGAGCTCGTAAACCGTGGTAAAGGCCACTTTTCTAGGAGAAGCAAATCTCTGATTTAAAAAAACATAAAGCGAGAGACCAGTACCCGCATTAAGCTGATCTGCAGTTTAACTTGTTGTTGGCTATCTTGCTCTTGCTTGTTGCTGGATCTCAACATTTTGAACCGAGAGAGAGACTTAGCTGTCGTACAAAGCTAAGACTCTGTAACATCTGTGTATAGATACTCCCTCAGGCATCTGTCTATTAAAATGGTCCTGTGGCGATGGAAGTCATTTTTGGGCTCATGGACTTTAAGTGTCCGAGGGAGTGGCACTCGTCTGACAAGACGTTGCAATCATCATGTATGTATGTATGTTTACTTTAAGTGTCTGAGGGAGTGGCACTCGTCTGGCAAGACGTTGTAATCATCATCATGTATGTATATCTGTCTAAAACTTTCGACAGAGGCCATGGATTTTCACGAGATCAGTATTGTTTTGAAGCTCGACCCTTCGGACAACAAATATCGAAAAATTGGCTAAAAACATTAATTCCTTTACCCTCAACTAGGCACTTTTAAACAAGGAGGGGTCGCTTTTTTTGCCGATATTTTCGAAAGTCATCTCCTCTTTTCGATTGACTAGCCTTAATTTAAACCTTTGTCACTTCCGGTTTGGTGATGGATGCAACGGCAAAGAAGTCATTTTTTTTTCACGTTCCTTTCTTCTTTCATGGTTCCTACTACTACTTTTTTTTTTTTTTTGTGTGTGTGCTCAAACACACCTACTAACACCCGGGCAATGCCAGGCACCCAGGCTAGTGAGAAATAAAAAGGAAGTAGAAAGAAAACAAAAATAAATAAAAAGTAATGAAGTTTCCAATATACTTACTAAACCTGATGCGAAGAAATATTTACATTTATTAAATTAATTAAAATAGAAAATGAAAATAAAATAAAACGTGTCTTTTCCCCCCTAGAAGACTTCTTCTGTTTAACCAAACCGGAAGTAACAAATTACGAAAATCAGAGCTCTTACAAATTGGAAATTATTTCAAGTTAGATACAAACTCGACTAAAAAAAAAAAATGAAAATAAAAATATTATAGTGAAAAAATTAATAGAGCGAGATTTTTTAGACTCATTTAGTGTCAAAACAGATGACCACAATAACTTGCGTCCCCAACTAGAAATAAAAAAAGATTAGAGATGCAAGAAAGAATAGAATTAGAAAAAATAAAGTTGGAAAAAGTAAAATTACAACTAAAAAATAGAAACCAAAATGCAAATAACTTTCAATTACTCATTAAAAAAGCACAAACAATAGAAAATGGCAGACGTGATGATCAAAGGGAGATAACAAAAATCTAAACTGTAAAGCACAGATATAAGCAAAGTGTGTGTGTGTGTGTGTATATATATATATATATATATATATATATATATATATATATATATATATAGTAATTTATAAAATATATATGGCGATCAAGCTACACTGAATATTCGGCGTTTCATCCACTCTAGGATTCGTCAGGCTTATGCGCGAATTCTGTGGTTGTTTCTCGTTTTTATATGGTCCTCTTCTGTTGAGGATTTTAGTTAACCAATCAGCTTTCTAGTATCCACCGCGCCCCTTCCTATCAGCCAATGGGCATGCATTTTATCGAACAAAGGATCTGTTCACTTATTTACGATTTTGAGAAAATAAATTTTGTATTAAATTTATTCTCCTTTGTTTGATTGTTCAACTCCATTATTTACATTATTTTTATTTTATTTTTTTGTGTTTTTGGGACTAACATCGACACCTATAGTCCCGCAACAATGGTCCTATGAGATTAGGCCAACACTTTTCCAATCTGTCCTAACAGGAATAGCAGTTGACATGTATGCCGCACTTGTCATAGAAGATGCTGCAGATTATGACACAATGAAAAATGCTGTATTAAATGCATATAAATTAATATCAGAGAAGTATAGGTTAAAATCCAGAAAATTAAAAAAAAATTGGAAGTCATATTTTCGTAGGATTTGCAAGAAAACAGATCTCCTCAAT
Source organism: Euprymna scolopes (assembly GCF_053919585.1). Classification (NCBI taxonomy): domain Eukaryota; kingdom Metazoa; phylum Mollusca; class Cephalopoda; order Sepiida; family Sepiolidae; genus Euprymna; species Euprymna scolopes. Next base: position 38,733,422 of record NC_136504.1, on the reverse strand, counting down.
AGATGGCTTACACGAAAAAAAGTAAACAGTGATTACAATAAATTACATTAACTCATTCTAATAGAAGAGTTTAAATACATCTAGATGATAAAGAAATAGAAATAATCGCAGATACACAAAACTTAACACTAAGAAAGAGCTATGAAAAGACTAAAATGACAGATAACCATTCAGGTTTTCATTCAAATAATAGACCATTGCTTGCGTCGCACCCTAACAACTTATCTCATAAACATTATGTACAGAAAAAAGTAAGACGCATATCCAAGTCCTTTCCTGATACAATAAAAAATTTCACGTGTATATTGTGGTAGAAATAATCGCATTATATCTGAATGCAGAATATGAAAAAGAGATCAATAAATCAATAAAACCTGAAAACCTGCCAACCTTATGCTCTTGCAAAAAATTTTTTTAAAAACACCCTTTCTTTCAGTCATCTCTCTCGAGATCAGATATAGAGAAAAAAGTTTCTGACCATCCATAGAAACATACAAAACTTTTATATCCCATGGCTCTCTTTTCATAAACGATCCTGGGGGGGGGGAAGCTACATCCGTAAAAATCTAACGAGACACAGGTGCATCGCAAGCTCTATTACTAGAAGGTATACTACCACTATTGGAATCGACCTTCACGAGAGATTTTGTTTTATTATAGGGAATAGAGTCGAGTGTTATAAAAATACCACTTCATAAAATCTCTATAAAATCAAACTTCATAAGTGACTTTGACATAGTTGTGTTCGACCCACTTTACACCTAGGTAACGATTTTACTTATATTGCTCTTATTATACTGAAAGACTGAGGTTTTACCATTGTTTTTACTGTCCATATGCCACACTCAAGATATAGCAATACTGGCAACGTTTTCAATAAAGAAATAAAGTTCTTTATATCTTTAATTCTCACTTTCTTTTATATTCCCCCCCCCAAATGTTCATTATGTATATATATTTGCATGTGGCGTACATTAATTCAATGTCTTTCTTCTTCTCTTGCAAAGTTGACTGATGCCACTGTAATTCTTTGCTGTATTCCATGGGTGGCTGTCAGTCATCTCATCTGTTTAGCTAAATGAATAAAACTGAAGCTGGCCTGCAGGACACTATATATACAAATGTAAGCAAATTTGGGCATATTTTATTGGTTTGAAAATATAGGTTCTTTTTTACCAATTGTCAGAAAATTTTAGCGATATCGTCGTCGTCATCATCATCATCATCATCATCAAAGGCCTGCAAATTTTTATGTAGTTTGGTCACATAAAACCAAAGATATGAGCATTTCAATATTCAATTTGGTTACCAGTATATAAATATATATATAGTAATTCAGGTAAGGTTGCATTACATTTTCAATAAACAACATAGATCAAATAAGAGTTTTCAATATATCTACGTGGGTCTTTATTCTCACTTCTCTTTTATTCAATGCATGTGATGTGCCCGAATTTACTATCTTCCCTCATATCTTTCAATGTTGACTGATTGATAGTGATTGCTATACAAATAAAATTTCTTTTCATATAGAAAGGACACAAGGAGACATTTGCTGAGAGTTTCTTAAAAGTTTTATTTTTGTGGAGAATTGATTCACACCAGACAGAGAAACTTACATTCTCTTAGGTAATTAATTATTTAACTTATCTTCTTTTTAAATCTTTGGGTGATGTGTGTACAGATCTTTGAGGAAGCATTTTGCGATTATCAAAGTTTCTTACAACATTATCGGCGATGTGTCTCGTATCTGCTTCAACAAACAGACTCACTGTATAACTTTTTGTTTTCTTTCAGCTCCATTATCTCATCTGTTTAGCTAGATTGCGCATGCAGAAAGAAAACTAAGAGACATTCGCTAAACTCCTCGGTCGACTAACGTTCACAGGGAACATGAGTTGGAACAGATACATTGAGGGTATTGCCAAGGCTGCTGCAAAGAAGGTGAGCTCTCTCTACCATGCTAGAAAGTTACTTACACCTGAGAGTATCCTGTACCTCTACAAGGCCATCATTCGCCCATGTATAGAGTATTGTTGCCACGTTTGAGCTGGTGCATCTGCTTCTAGTCTTAGACAGAGTTCAAAAGAGAGTCGTCAACTTAATAGATTCCACACTCTCAGCTAGGCTTCAATCTCTCTCACATCAATGAAATGTTGCATCGTTGTGCCTGTTTTACAAGTATTTTAATGGTAGATGCTCCGACAAACTTTAAGCCCTTGTACCCCCACCCCTTTCAATGTAAATAAACCAGACAAGCAGCAAAATCCCACCCCTACACAATAGAGATCCCTAGATGCTGGAAAGCCTTCTACTCTAATATTTTCTTTCCTAGGACTACTCGACTTTGGAACTCCTTTCCAGGTTCCTGCTTCCCTGACTGTACTGACATGCAGAAGTTCAAGTGTAATGTAAACAGACATCTTGCTGCTCAACTCCCTACATAGTATCCCTGCAAATTATGCCCAGATAGTAGCCCCTATATCAAAGTGGCACTGTGCCTTGTTTGGGGTGAAAATGCAATAAAAAAAAAAAAATTTCTTAAAGGTTTTATTTATGAAGAGAACTGACTCACACAGGAGAGAGAATCTAACACACTCTTCACAAATTAATTATTTGCTTCCACAAGCAGACTGATTTTAAAACCTTTGTTCTCTCTCAACTAAAAAAAAAAAACGTGACATCATTCATAATCTCGATTTGTATGTCCATTTTATTTAACTGATCTGACCTATCATTCTCTTAGCTAATTATTTATTTAACTTCTTACCTGAAACGGGTGAAATGTGAATAAAGGTCTTCAAGGCAACATTGCACACTTATCGATTATCAAAGTTTTCTTTCTGTATTATTGATGGCATGTCTAGTACCCGCTTCCACCGATGCTGACTTTGTTTTTTCTCAGTTTGGCAAACATGACATCATTTGTTATCTCGACTCATACCTCCATTGCTTTGTTTTAACCTCAGATGTCAGACATTTTTTATTCAACTCTTGAAATTATTTTGCTTTGCAGGAAATTATGACATGTGCTCAACCAATGCCAACAACAGAATCTTCAGATTCATATGACATGATGACCCTGTTCCACAAGCAGCCTGATTTCAAAACATCTATTTTCTCTCAGCTCGAGAGATGTGAGGTCATTCGTCATTTCGACTCATACCTCTGTTTTGTCTAACTAGTTTGACCTCTTATCTTGTTTTAACCTCAGACACCAGCAATCTTTGGGAATGATTCTGTTTTGTGACCAGATATTAGGTAGGTTATTTCACTTTATTAGCAATATTCAAAGTTTTCTGCATTATTATTGATGGTGTGTCTCTGGGAATGATTCTGTTCTGCAGATTTTGGTCATCACGACATGTACTCAGTCAAAAATCAGCTTATGGATGGCTATGATAATAACTCGTACAAACTCTGAATTGTTCACTTAGCTTAGAAAAGTAATTCAGTTAGCAAGAATATCAAAGTAGATATCCCAATAGCTAAACATTATCTTACCACATCTGGGTTGGGGTATCTGTTATTAGTCTCTCATTCCTAGACAGGGTTCCAAAAGGAGTCACCAACCTAAGAGGTCCCTCATTGTCAACCAGACTCCAGCCTCTGTCCCATTAATGAAATGTTGTATTCCTGTGCCTATTTTACAAGTATTTTAATGGAAAGTGCGCCAACAAAATTCAAATCCTTGTACCCCTTTGACGTAAATACTCCTGACTAACCCAATAAGCAGCAAAATCCCACCCCTATACTACAAAGATCCTTAGATGCTGGAAAGCCTTCTACACTAATAGTTTCTTCCCTCGGACTGCTAGACATTGGAAATCCCTCTCAAATTCCTGTTTCCCTTACTGTACTAATACGCAGAAGTTCAAGCATAATGTAAACAGGCATCTTGCTTCTAAACTCTGTACATAGTTTTTCTCAAATAGTAGCTCCTTATAGCCAAGTGGCTCTCGCTAATGGCTACTGCGGCATTGGATCGCCGGACGTGGTCAACCTCAATTCAAAATGCAGCTAACTCAACGGGTGGAGCCAGCTCAACCGTTCCGCAGTGATAGCCGAAACAAATAAACAAACAACAAAGTGGCACTGCCTTGTTTGAGGTGAAAAACTAGTAAAAAAAAAAATATCAAAATAGATATCCAAATGACCAGACATTATTTCATTGACATTTCTGATAATTCACCTCTAATAAAAATAGGAAATATATTTGAAGATTCATTGGATTTCATCCTGATTTTGGTTTGTAACTTGCCATTTTTAAGTGGGAAGATAGGGTGTGCAGAATACGGAGTGGATTATGGTTAGGGAGAACTTCCTCATGACGTTGCCGTTAAGCAGATCTGTGGAAGGGTTGTTTTAAGATACCAATTGAAAAACAATAAAAATAAATAAAGTGAAAAAATAAAATTGATCTTTTTCTCCAGGCCCTAAACTTCTTTTTTTTTAATCATTTATTTGTTCTTTTATTTCATTTTTGTTTTTTTTCATTTTAATATTAAATAAGTCTTATTTGATGTCATTGTTTGTTTCTGGATTATCTCCCTTGGCTTTGTCCGTATATTGCCTTGCTCCAAAGATGAGACTTCCCACACGCACACTTGAACTCCCAACCTCAATCTGTAAAAGACACAAGAAAATTTAGTTCCACTACTGTATATTAAACTCTAAAGTACAACAATAATTGTATACGGTCAATTGAACACAAGTCACTATTTTATGCAGAGTTGGAAACTTCATACTTTTCCTCATAGTATCTTTATTATATTTCGGAACTTGTGCAGAATTTGAACCAGACGTAACTAATGTCCACTCTGCTTTGCTCGAAACATGACGTCATGTGGTCGGGTTTGACTGTAATCTGATGTTAGATGCTGATCAGTGAATCAATACGCAACAAAGGAGCACGATCTTTGGGGAAAATATTGGAAGAAAATAAAATCAATACACTAAGTAAACAACCCACTCTCTTCCTAATAACTTTATATATGAATAAATCCATCTTGGATTAACAGTTGCAGATGCCGGGAGCTTCTCAACAGTTATCTTTTTGAGTTTATGTGGAGAAAAATTTGGTAATGATCCTTTTGTTTTCATCTTAAACCATATATTGGAAAACTGCCACATTGACAAAGTTTCTTGCACATCCGCTGTCTCTTCTCAACCCACTTTGACATCATCTAATATGCAACTGTAAAAAAAGTCTACCGAATCCTAAAGGAATATCATCCCGGCTGTCGTAATTTAATTTGATTTAAAAAAAAAAAAAAAAAAAAAAAAAAAAACGGTTGCCCAGCCCCACCCTACACGAAAAAATTTTTTAATGAAAAGAAAAACAAAATTTACTTTACATTAGTTACAAAAATAAAGAGAAAAAAATGCAAAATCAAATAATACATGAAAAACACATAAAAAGTGCTTTTTCCGTTTTAAAAAAACACTTTTGTGAAAAACAAAATATGAAAAACACAAAAAATGGTTATCTTATTTTTGTTCAATTTTATTTGACAAAAAAGTAGTTGAAAAAAAAAAAATACAACTTACTTGAAAAATAGTGAAGAAAACATTTTTTTTACTTAAAAGTATTTGTTACAAGAACAAAATTGTTACGCTAAGTCGTTTCCTTTATTTTTGTCATACATATATTTTTTCCTACTGATTTTATTATATTTAAATGTTTTCTTCACTATTTTCCTTGAGCAGCGTTGTTATGCTTTGATAACTGGCGACACTTAGTGAAAACCAGCTGTAAACATCACTTTCCGAACAAAGCCGAGCGGCCAGTTAGTTACGTCTGATTATAAATTCAGCCCAAGTACCTATATTTCTCTTAGTCTGTTGGTCCATTCCATTTTTTCTCAGAAGCTATAAGGCTGATCAGAATTTTGTGTGAACTTTTATTATAAGGTGCAGCAAACTTGAATTAAGTCTTATGATATCTGTTGGATGCACAGTTAGAGATTAATAGCAATTAATCACCACAATACCACATTTACTCAAATGAACTGATAAAGTGCAGCAGACTAATTACATCCAACCAAACGTCCCCTCTTTCCCTGCATTCATGTTATTGGGTTAAGAAAGCAGTTTATATATAAGAATAAATAATAAAATTGTAAATAATTAGACTTTAATTTACTATTTATTTTTATATCTAAGACTAGCAGTTCATCCCGGCTTTGCTCGGGCCCTATGTACTGTTCATAACTTTATGTGCATATATATATATATATATATATATATATATATATATATATATATATATATATATATATATATTAAAAAGTTTGTCTCATGTCCAGGTAACCTACATCTAAAATTTCAAGTGATTAAACCCAAAAGTTGGCGAAGGAGTTTGGTAGAGTCTGCAAAGGTCAACTCTTTCAACTTTGACCTCTTGGCAGCCAAATTTTCGCCCAAAACCTGATTAAAAAGCTTGCTGCATATTTGAAGGTCCTTTATGTATAATTTCAAATGTTTAGACCTCAAATTGGCTGAATAGTTTGCTAGAGATCGCGAAGGTAAAATCTTTTGAACTTTGACCCTTTGGCAGCTCAAATTTTTGGCAAAAAACTGATTAACAAACTTGCTCTAATGTCTGAATACACTTTATGTAAAATTTCAAATGTTTAGATAAAAAATTGGCTGAGTAATTTGGTAGCGACCACAGAGATCAAATTTTTTTTTTTAACTTCGATCCCAATTTTGACTCCTTAACATTTATTGTTTTGGGCTTAGATCAAATTAAAAAGTTTGATCCATGTCCAAGTAACCTACATTTAAAATTTCAAGTGTTTAGACCCATAATTGGCTGAGGAGTTTGGTATAGTTGGCAAAGATCAAATCATTGAACTTTGATCCCTTGACAGCCAAATTTATGGCTGAAAACCGATTAAAAAGATTTTTTCAAATCTCAAACCCCTTATGTCAAATCTTGAGCCTGTAGACTGAAAATTGACAGAGTAGTTTACTAGGGAAATGTGTACACACACAATTTCATTTTTATAGATATATAGATAGATTAAACTTAACATAAAGTAATTTATATAACATTATTAAGCTTAAATTTATTGAATGTCTACGGCGCTTGTGTTTTGCTGTACCACTTTGCAATTTCCATTCCAAACAAATGCAGTCTTTTCATTGGATAATCTCCTCTCCTGATTATCCAATGAAAATAAATGGTGAATTATGTGACGTAATTGCTATTGAAAGATGAAATCAACTGGAATTTCTTTTCTTCATGTAAAGAACACATCCTGAAATCATTTCCAAATCATTAGTTAGGCAAAATCAAATATCAATTTGGCAGGTGCAATGCTATTTAGGTCTAATTTTTCTTTATATAATAATATGTTAAGGTAATTTCATGTTTGTACAGAGTGGAATGATAAAGTTGTTGCCCTAAAAAAAAAACAAAAACATTACAGCTTTATTTTAAAACATTTATTAAAAAAATCAATTCAGCTAACTTGACTATGTAGTAGAGCTGACATCTGTTCAATGTAACCGTCTTCAGCTTCAGAGCCAAAAAAGAACATTGTCTGCCAAAAGATACTGGACTAAAGAACTAAATTAAAGATTACCTCTTAGAATTTGTTTTTATTCTTTGTATTGAAGTATGAAGCACAATATTAATTTCTAAGTATTTACGAGTTTCATTAAGTCATCTCATTTGAGTTAGTTCAATGTAACCGTCTTCAGCCTCAGAGCAAAAAAAGAACATTGTCCGCCAAAAGATACTGGACTAAAGAACTAAATTAAAGATTGCCTCTTAGAATGTGTTTTTATTCTTTGTATTGAAGTATGAAGCACAATATTAATTTCTAAGTATTTACGAGTTTCATTAAGTCATCTCATTTGAGTTAGTTCCATATTTAAAATACAGCGGACACTATTTTAATAAAAGTGTCAATTAACTCATACTTGCTGCATGTTATTGATTTTTTTTTATTGATATCCACAAAAATATCAGCTTTATGAAAACATATTTGTTGATTAAATATATTTCTTGTCCTGTAGAATTTCCATGGGACATGCTAGTTTTTTAAAATATTAAAAAAAATTCAATCAATATTTTATATTTTCCTTAGGCAACTCTGTGACACGATTCCTGCTAGTATTTAATAAAATTATGTGAATTAGATATATTTGCAAGTGCTCTCTTGGTAGTACAATAATATCGTGAAGTCTACATTCATGCCAGATATCCGTAGAATGGAAATGTTTGTAAGCACAACAACAGTATACAACAGATGAAGGATATGACTGTGGAATTTCCACAGGTCCCATTAATATTTGATCAGTGATTCATAATAAACAGGTCCTTGAGGATTAATTGCTTTTATTACTCATAGAGAGAAGCAGGGGTTCATGTTTCTTCAAACATATTAGCAGAGGAGTGAGCATAGTAGATTCCCTTGTCTTTTTCAATAAACATAAGGCACTTTTTTGTTTTATTTTATTTCAGACGAATTTCTCAGAAATCAAGGGGCCCACAACCTAGGGCTAACACTTGAAGTCTATATGAGATAAATAGATATTCGAATGTTCCATTAAAGTTCTTTATCTCACACACACCGAGTTAGTAAAGAAATTGAGAACAGTTTTCCTCTCCCCAATTAATCATTTTCATAAGTTGTAGTATATCTTCTGTTTTGGTCTCTTGGTCTTACTGGATTCTAGAACAAGGATTTATCTAGTCTGTTCGCATATCCAGCTCCGTGCTATTACTTGAGGTAACATCACTTGCACCATTCCTTCATAAAAGCTAATGTGGGTTAGCCTTAGAAAGAAGATCTTATTTGGGCTGCGTATACTATGTTATTTTAAATATTTGGTCAGGGATTAATTCTAGGGAAAAGTATCCTCATGCCAGGTTGTTCTGACAAACCCCTGTACAGAGAGACCTTAGACACACGAGGATAGTGTCTAGTAAGAATTCAAGTTCTCTCCAGTAGACATTCAAGATTTTTTTTTTTTAATTTTTAGACACTCGAGGAAAATGTCTAGTAGACATTCTCTCCAGTAGGCACTATGTGTGTGTATTCTGAAGATATGTAGTGGTGGTCATGGTGGTGTACACCAAATTACACACTTACCGCATGTTCAAAATCATTTGACATTCCCATACTCAGGTGAAGATTTTCTGGATTTAGCTGGAACTCTTCGCAGATATTTTTTCGACATTCAATCAATTTCTAAACAGAAAAAAAATAAAAAAACACAAAGAAATAGGACAATGAAATTATAAATCAATAACACCAAGTGTTAATTTATTATGAACTGTTTTAAAAAATACTGATGCAAATTAGGTATTCAAAATAGACGTTTTCGGGTGGGGTCTTACAATATATACAATATTTAAAAATGTGGGATAGCAAAGGGCGAATGTACCCAAAACAAACAATAAGAATAAATCGTCCTGGTTATTGAACTTGGGTGATGCAATCAAATCAATTGTCACAATAGAATGAGAGTTTTTTTTTGTTCTTACGAATATATCTGAACCAAAACAATAATGAAGCAAAATTATATTTTCATGAACTGAAAGCAATTGTGGAAAGGTCAATAAAAAAGAGAGACTGGATGAAATAGCCAGCTGTTGTTTTGTGACGGAGAAGGGTGACCATATTCCAAGCACTTCTAGCCGACTGTACCCGCATCATCCTCTCCCTGTTGCCACACACAGACTGTCATAATAAAGCTGGTGGATATTTTATGAATCAAAGCTTTGTCATCTTATTGAGTACAGCATAATATAACAACATATATATGCAACAAAGCACGGATGCGCGTATGGCAGCTATATGCAAAGTGACATCACGGTGAGGAAAAAGAATGAATGTGTGTACAGACCAATAGGCATGTTAAAGATGTGGAGAAGTCACGCGTGGCAGGAGAATAAAGAATAAAGGGTTTCTTTTTCTTTTTTTTTTTTTCTTAAAATCTAAAATGGGAGTTGAAGCTCTTTCCTATTCCTCGCGATGGATGTGACAATGTGTTGGGTCCCGAGAGGCTACATGCTAACACGCATGTAAACGCGTACTACTGATATTAACAGCAGTAGCCAAAAAAGGCACATATGCAAATTAGGAAGTGTGCAAAGCTGACATCTGAAGAAAAAGAATACAAGGACACCACGTGCTCAGGGGAAACAAAGTCAACAGCAAAGAAAATGGACGTGCAAAGTCAAAGATGAGAAATGACTGGCTATGGCCAGTGTGCAGTCGAAAGAAGGAGAAATGCGAACCAGGTTAGATGGACATGTGGCAACGAGAGACTTTTTAAGTGGTGTTGAAACGGGTGAGTAACGGTAATAAATGATTTTGTTAAAAAAGTAAAAATGCTGACCCGGATTTTTATTCATTTTTGTTTTTTTGTTCCTTTTTGACAGTGCTGGATGGTGTGGGGGTCCGAGAGATGCTTGAATTGTAACGAATGTGGTTTGAGCATAATAGCCATGTAACACTACGTTACAGAAGATTATTTGGCACTGTTCATCCAGACTTTTTTTTTTTAAATGGGTTAAAATTGAAAAAAAAAAAAAAAAAAAGAATACAGTCGCAGGACGTAAGAAAAAACTCGAAAAAATAAAAAGAAGAGAATTACACTGTGTTAATATCGTTTTTCTTTTTTCTTTCACTCTTGAATTTTTCTCCCATTTTGTCAGCTATATTTTAAAGAGTGTTTTGCGGTTATTTAATATTATAGGGAACATAGGTTACTCGGTTATTTAATAGGGAACATAGGTTACTCGGTTATTTAATATTATAGGGAACATAGGTTACTCGGTTATTTAATATTATAGAGAACATAGGTCTATGCTCAGTTAACAAAGCAAGTAGCTTATTAGGTTTTGGGTAAGAAGTTAGAATCAAACATTCAGAAATGAACGCATTTATATTCTTGTAAATTGGTATTCAAGCTGTTCGGTTGAGAATACTAAATGTCTCTAGTTTCTATTTTATGGTTACTAAAGTTTTAAAATGAAATAAAAACAAAAAAAAACACACAGCAAGAGCTATGCTGAGTGACTAATAAATGATTGCTTTTTTTTTAATTGTAAGCTTTTAAACCATGTCTAGGGCTTTTATTTTTTTTGTATTTTGTTACTTGGATTCTAATGAATCTAATAATGAGCACAGAAATAGTTATATTTAAAGTCATCTTCAATTTTAAAGCTAATGGCAAGGGAAATTGCTTGGCGGTCAAGTGTATTATCAGAATATTATCCTTGGATCCTAAAACTAGAGCTGTTTATGAGAAAAAAGACGCAGTACTTGCATTGCCATTGTGGTAGAAAGATAAATGTCCACTAAGGATTTAAGATACAATCTTCGGATTCAGAAATTCAGGATATGAATTATGATGAATTTATCTGTAGACAGTCCGAAAATTGCCAACAGGATTCAGATAACAAATCAAATTTCTTGGGTATGGAATGTAACTTTTCATGGTTCAGTTTATGAATAAAAGTAGCTTAGAAAATAGTGGAAATTAGAATTAATAAATGAATAAACGGTGCTCATGTTGGATGAAGGGTTGCCAAAGATACTCTATGGCTGACTGAGATAGCTTCCATACATTCATATCTGATTTACCTCTGCACTCCATGTTTAAAAAGGAAGTGTCCTCTATAGTATCAGATCTGACCGAATGGTTAATTGTAGGCATAGACCAATTTATATCATCTAAAAAATTCCAACAAAAACCTAACAGCCAGCCATGGTTCTCCCCAGAATGTGCTGCTGCTATCGCGCACAGAAATCACTTTTTCCATAGCTGCCAATGTAATAGATGCACTGAAACTAAAGCTGCTTTCAGGACTGCCAGCAACCACTGTAAAAGAGTAATAAAAAATGCAAGAGAGCTATATGCCCAGTCTGTTAAATCCAAGGTAGCTGATCAGCGGCTTGGTTCCCACCAATTTTGGCAAATAACAAATAGGATCCTGAACAGAAGTGTGCGTTCTATCCCAACCATTATCAATGGATCAGAGGTCATCTCGTCAGCGTCAGACAAGGCCAAACTATTTGCAAAGAACTTTGCAGCTTATTCTACCCAATGCGACCAAGGCCATCAACTCCCCATATTTCCTCCTATAACACAGAACATGCTAGGTAACATACAAATATCCGTGCATGAGGTCGCCAAACTAATCAAGAACTTTGATTCCAGTAAAGCAACTGGCCCTGACGGCATCCCAATTATAGTGTTAAAAAAGCTTCAACCAGAACTTGCTCCCATACTTACAAAACTGTTTAAGCGCTGCCTTAAGGAGAAGTGCTTTCCGACTCCCTGAAAGACATCATCAGTTTGCCCTGTATTTAAGAATTCAGGTGATAAGTCATCTCCCTCTCAGTACAGACCAATAAGTCTCCTGTGTGTTATGAGTAAGTTGCTGGAATCCATGTTAAATAGAGAAATAGTTAACCACCTCATCAGAAACAACCTTCTTAGTGACACACAATATGGCTTCCGCTCTGTAAGATCTACCGCAGATGTGCTGACGGTTTTATCTCACAGGATTAGTGAATCTCTTGACAAAGGTTTCCTTTCTTGGGAAATTGCTCTTGACATATCAAAGGCCTTTGACAAGGTGTGGCATAAGGGTCTACTTCACAAGATTTCCAGCTACGGTATAACTGGAAATGTTTTCTCAATCATTAAATCATTTATCTCCGATAGGCTAATAAGAGCAGTGGTCGATAGACAAAGATCAGAGGCCTGCAGTATTAATGCTAGAGTCCCTCAGGTGTCAATCCTGGGCCCAACTCTCTTCCTGATCTACATCAATGACCTCCCTAAACACACACTTAAATCATTCGTTGGCATCTATACTGATGACACGACCATCTACGGCAACACATCAAAGGCTGTAAATGACAAAGTTCTCTCTGATTCTCTCTCCTCTGATCTCGAGCACGTGGTTCAGTGGGGGAAGATGTGGCTGGTTACCTTTAATGCGTCTAAAACCAAACTTCTATCCTTACATCATCAACGCTCTGATCCCCATCTGGCATCAATTGGGATGGATGGCTCTCGTCTGGGAGAGGTCCCGTGTTTTGACAAGCTTCTGGGTTTGACCTTTACTCCTGATCTGAAATGGAACACGTACATCAAGTCTGTTGCCAAGGTCGCTGGAAAGATGGTGGGATCCTTCTACCGCTCCAGAAGATATCTCACTACTGATGCAATTCTCTATCTATATAAAAGCCAAGTACGTCCAAGGATGGAATACTGCTGCCATATCTGGGCAGGAGCTGCTAAAAACAGCCTAACCTGCCTTGACAGAGTACAAAATAGACTTCGTGGCTTAGTGGGGGATGTCCTTTTCTCTACCCTGCAATCTCTCTCCCACAGAAGAGATGTTGCAAGCCTATCCTTGTTTTATTGTTATTTCCATGGCAGGTGCTCGTCTGAACTCCAATCTCTGGTCCCCCTCGCCAATCTTTCACGAAAAACACCTGTCTAGCCGAATCCACTGTGAAAAATTTCCCCCACTCTTTATCTGTGCCTAAATAAAAATGTGGATTCCATGAACAAAGCTTCTTTCTTAGAACTGCACGACTGTGGAACTCTGTTCCGTCTGCCTGCTTCCCACCTGACTACAACTTGGATGTCTGCAAGTCCAACGTTAACAAATTCCTAATGAACCGCCCCCCCCCCTTAAGTAAACACTTCATCAAATCTCCACACTAACATAATGTACTTGCAATAACCCTTATCCCTGAGTGGCTTCCGGGCCTTGATAAGTGGCGACCACTGTGTAAAAAAAAAAGAAAAAAAGAAAAAAGATAAATAAAGATTAACCCCAGTACCATGGGGTAGTACTGGAATATGGCAAAAAGGGAATAATGCAATAATTGTTGCATAATATAGTGATATCTGATTAAGTCAAGGCCACTGATAGTACCTTTGTCCCTTTGGGTCAGGTGTCAACCATAATGTCTCGTATAATCTCTGCAAAAGGGGGTTGAGCAGTTAAGAGACAAAAGGGGTTGTAGACTAAAAACAAAGGTTAGATTAACTAGTGATGTCTCGAATAATCTCACAGAGCAATTAAGAGACATAAGTCCTAGGACTAAACAAATGTTATTCTAACTAGTTTAGTCAAAGAATTTCAGAGAGGAAGTTTAAAAAAAAAAGAAGCTATTTGGGCAGTCAGAATAGAAATCTATCAGGCACAAGGAGAAGAGAAACTAATATGACCGATATGATAGGTTCAGGAAATTTGAAGGTTGCTTAAGAAAATGAGAAAAAAAAAACTTGCACGATGGAAAATAAAAGAAGTAACAAAATAATCTGAATATACAATATAACATAACTGACTTTAAAAATAAAAGTGATCTGTTTCAATTTGGTGAATTTAAAGACACAATACCAGTTAACATCAAAGATTATCCAGGCCTTCTTACGCTGAGCAGGAGTTTGCTAGATCGATTCCTAGCAATCTGGCCAAGGATATCTTGGCTGCGGTTCCCTCTCTCCAGGAGGTTGAAGCAGCTGTCTATAAGCTGAACAATTGAAAGTCTCCTGACCTGAATCAGTTGCATACAGAGATCTTTAAATGTTCTGGGCCCATGGATCTAGTCTTCCCTCGATTTGTCTGGTTTTGTAACACATTGTTAACATCTAAAACTTTAATTTTGGACAACAAAGCTGAAATATTTTGGCACTGATTCAGGCAATTTCTAAAAAGTTGATTATTTTTGTCTTATTTATCTGTATACCAAATTTCAAGTCTTTAGATAAAAAATTTGCTGAGTATATAGGTTGAGAAGTGTCCTCTCACACACACACACACACATTCTCACTTTTATAGGTATACTAGACTTCCCTTAGATTAAATAAAAAATCCTGTATATAAGCGAGGTGTAAACCGTTGAAGCAAAATTGAAAAAAAAAAAAAAAAGTAAAAACATACAAGGAGGGAGTGTGTATTGTATAGGTTCAGCCTAGTTATTTTTGAGTGCGTTAACAGCCTTCAAAATATCGGAAAATAATAATTAAGTAATATTTAACAGCGAGACCTTTTCAAAGCAAATTTTAATGCCACCCTTCCATGTTTTGAAGTGTTTCTATGTATTTTTAAAATGTTTGAAACTTATGAACCTCTTTTTTTTTGGATAAATTGTGGTTATGTACATTACGCAAATTGATCTTTCAAACTATTTTTTCTCTAATCTTTTCCTCATTGGAAATAGTGATTTGATAAACTCATAAAATAAAAATAAAAAAAAAATTAAAATTAAAAAAAGTCATTTTGGGAATTGGAAATTAGGCTCAAATTTTTCTAATTCTGATACTCCAAAAAAATTGATATTTTCTTGATTCGTACAAATTGTTTCAACACTAGTATCACCACATTAAGTTACGGCGCTTACCTGAAAATCTGGATTTGGCCCTTTACTAAGATCATGATTAAAAGAACCAATAGTCATGAGGCCCTCGAATTTCAAATTTGGACAATGTTCTCTGATGTTCCTGACAATCTCATTGGCCTGATCGGGAGGACAGCCATTCTTTGCTGAAAAATAATAATAAAAAAAGGATCTTTAGTTCTATTATAGAACTAAACTAACTATGACTCACTGGGTCAACATTTGTTAAATTTATTATTAGAAGAATACCCGTCCCAGGACAGGTAAAATCAATTCCCCCCAAACATTACAGTTTTATACCACTTCTATGGCCTTTACAAAGATGAAAATCAAGATATAATGCTACGAAACCTTATGTTTAGAATATTTATTCCAATTTTAATCAAAATCTATAACATTAGCTTCATTCCAGAAAATGTTTAAAAGTTAAAGATTAAGGGATCTTAAAAGGAAAACAAAATTCAAGAGATCCTGCTTAATTGATATCTAATTGCCATGAATCAAATTTAATGCAAATCTGAAATATTTGAATTTTTAAATGGGATCTTGTGCTCATATATGCTTCAAAATCCTTTTAAAATACTCCCATGAAACTAAAAGTTGATAAATATTTATTAATTGATTTGTAATGCTAAAATTACACAAAGATCGGATATATTTAAATTTACAAAAAAGGGCTTCTATCCCTTCTTTGTATGAAATAAAATTAAACTAAATATAACCCACATTATGCACATGAGGCGAGTCATGTCAGGTTATTCAAATCATTTGGTTTACATAATTAATAATATACAAACATTGGGGTCAACAAAATGTGTAGTGGCTAGTTATATAAATGAGACTGCTTGTTTAAATATGTATGACGAGATCCCTGGCGACACCAGATGATCTTGCTTTTCAAATAGAGGAAGAGAAGATGGGAGGGTGTTAGGGTCAGGAAGAAAAAGGAAAAAGGGTCGCCAGCCGAAAATGTTTGACTCAGATGACGAATCACTCATGGAAATAAATAGTTATCGCTTATCACATCAGGGCCGGGGTGGGGTTTTTAAGAGAAAGACAACGAGAATTGACATCTATCAACAACGAAAGGGTTGTTTTTAAAACCTTTGAGCGATATGGAAGACAGCTGGAGTGACTAATAACTCCTAATTAAGTGATAAGCTAGTTGGATAGATAAATAAATAAATTGGACCTAGAGAGAGATATGGTCATGAAAGACGAAGAAGAGAGAAAAGAAAGAGAAAATGGAAAGAATAAAATAATGAGTTCACGAGAGAAGGAAAAGAATAAGATAATGGAAAAAAGAAAGAATAACTCCAAAAAGGTGGAGGGAGGAATTTCTGATTGGATAAAAACGATTGACTTTTTGGTGTTAGGGTCTTTAGTTGAGAGTCCTTTTTTACTGACTGGCATCAAGACGTACACATCGCTCTCGCCCCGCCTGGGGGGGGGGGCGAAACCCTCATAAGAGCTAAGTTGAAGGCTCTTGTTTTTAGCTGGGGAATTGATTAGTGGAACTTAAGTATGCAACCTGCATCATGAAGCTTGAATCAAAGAACTCGACTAAACAAGTGTAAAACGATTTATGAATAATTATTTTGTTTCGTTATATAAAAATGCCCCAGAGTTTTTCCTTGTTTCTCGCTTGCCGGCCTGAATAAAGATACAGTTTGTTTCAGATATCCCCTCACGCCAGATGATGAAGGAGACAGACTGGATCCAGCACGAAGCCAGAGTGACGGCCGAAATCGACAATGTTGCCACACGAACTTAGGGTCATGCACATTTCGCGTGCCCTGAGCAGCAGAAAGATATTTTCCAGTGACCAGTGAGAGTCTGGTCACCCTTGAGGGGTCCACCACTAGACAAGTAAGAATGTAGCCCTGCTGGGTTGCATCTATGGTCCTGTGAGCTGGGAGTGATGAACACGGCCAGAAGTATGTCACAAGTATGCTCCAGTGAACCAGGATAGCGACGGCCCTCGGCCCGGCCCCCAGAGAAGATGGGTAGGGTATATATTATATATGTATATATACACATATATATACACACACAAATATATATATATATATATATATATAGTGGAGATGGTAATTAATAAAAACTGAAGAAAGTGCTCAATACTGTTGTAGAGCAAATATGCGTTTTATTTTTTATTACCGTATCTTTCTGTTAAGTTACATTATTGTTTCGTGTAGCCGAAACAATAATGTAACTTAACAGAAAGATACGGTAATAAAAAATAAAACGTATATATATATATATATATATATATATATATATATATGCACATACTCACACATACAGTGTCAGCAAAAAGAAAGTCCGCACTTGTATAATTTTTTCAAAAACTGCAAATCTAAGCTAAATTTAATGTAACTGTTTAAACAACCTTTATTCCTCTATAATTTTACCTGTTCATATTTGACGTTTAATTGAAATATTCTAGTGTTCATGTCAATTTAAAAAAATAGCTTCAAATTGAGGAGGCAAAAAGAAAATACGCAGCAACAAATTCACTTAAAACCAGCTTAAATTATCGCCCCTAAATCAGTTTAAAATATTCACCAACAGGCAACAAAGCATCTCTAATCGTAATTGTTGTTGTTCCAGGTTATATAACGCAACATTTAGTCCATATGCCATGGCTTTCTCTTAGTGATCATCAGGAGCCCATTAATCTCCACCTTTCTGGTTTATCCAATCGAGAAATTGGCTGCAGATTGAAATGTGATG
Organism: Euprymna scolopes; assembly: GCF_053919585.1. Lineage (NCBI taxonomy): Eukaryota > Metazoa > Mollusca > Cephalopoda > Sepiida > Sepiolidae > Euprymna > Euprymna scolopes. The sequence goes on along the minus strand of NC_136504.1, from coordinate 38,715,294 downwards.
AGAAAATGGTACAAAAGACTGTGCAAAATCACCAAAACACAGTGTTCATGATGCCTCTAAATCTGGTCGTACTAGAGTTACTTCTAACAGGGAAGACAATGCTATCAAAATCCGCAGCCTAAGAAACAGATTTGAAACGGCTCCCCAAATCCAATAACATGCAATCTTGCTAAAAGTGCTTTCTTTCTACTGTCAAGAACAGATTAAAGGAATATAATTTGCGAGGATATGTTGCAAGACACAAGCCGATGATTTCTGTAAAGAACAGAAAGCGCCGTCTGGACTTTGTCAGATGCAGTGAATATAATGACTCTTCATATTGGTCAAAAGTGCTTTTTAGTGACGAAAGCAAGTTCAATAAGCTAGGCAGTGATGGTAGGCAATACGTCTGTCGGAGGAAAGATGAATTTAATCCTAGGTGCTCAGTTTCAATGCTGCAAAGTGGTGGACGTTCAGTTTTAGTGTGGGGCATTATTACTACTAATGGTCCATGGCCTATAGTTCGCTTGCAACGTCGAATTAATATGTTGATTAAGCATTTTCTACGCTACTTTGGTCAGAATTTGGATGATAATCCCATCTTTATGCAGGATAATGCTCCTATTCACACAGCTGACAATGTCAAGAGGTTTTTAGGAAGCTGAGTTAGTGCTTTTCGGGCACTCCCTAATAAAATAAATAATTCAACACAAGCTACTGAATAAACGAACAAACAACTTTGTAAAACTTAACAAGGAAAAGGTTTATTGAGGCAAGTCAGGGTAAGATGCCAAAAAGATATAACTCGGATAAAACATGTCTGCCTTTGCCCGGTAGTTATTCCCAAGTGGGAATCGTCGATACTGGTGTAGGCAGAGAGAGAGAGAGAGAGAGAGAGAGAGAGAGAGGAAACAGGTCCGCTCTCTTTTGCGTCTGGCTGGAAAGGAGGAGTTTTTCTCGTCCGGAATGGAAGCAGTTTGAGTTCCTTAGGGGGTAAGAAAGGTCCCTGTGCTATGCCTCTGATTGGTCAGTATGCACAGTCAGGGAAAGTACTGACGCACAAGAAAAAGAGTTCTATTTGTTTCTGCTACAGGTTCCTGGAAGAGCATAATATTCCCTGTTTAGATTGGCCTGCACAATCTTCAGACCTCAATCCTATCGAAAATGTATGGCTTTACATAAAGCAACAGTTATGCAATGATAAAATTTCAAATTTGGAAGAACTTTGGACAAAAATTAAAGAAAAGCGGGATGTCCTTTCCTGGGAGTATTGCTGCAGTCTAATTCAAGGAATTCCCAAAAGATTGCAGACTGTCAAATTGCAGAAGGGCTATGCTACTAAATATTAACTAGTTCATTGTGTTCCTGTTATATTTGTGTTGCATTAATGTCCTAAAGTTACATTTAAATAACAATTTTCCATTGTCCAGACTTTCTTTTTGACGCCTGTGTATATACACACACATACGTACATATACACACACATATATACACATACATATATAAATATATAGACACATATATATTATATGCACACATACACATATATATATACATACATAGATATATACATACATACACACATACATATATACACACACACACACACATATATACACACACACACATATATATATACATATATATACATACATACATATACACACCACATATATATACATATGCATACATAAATATATACATACATATAGACACACATATATACATATATATAGAAACATATATATATACATATATATATAGAAACATATATATATATACATATATATAGAAACATATATATATATACATATATATAGAAACATATATATATATACATATATATAGAAACATATATATATATACATATATATAGAAACATATATACATATACATATATATAGAAACATATATACATATACATATATATAGAAACATATATATATACATATATAAACATATATACATATACATATATATAGAAACATATATATATACATATATAAACATATACATATACATATATATAGAAACATATACATATACATATATACAGAAACATATACATATACATATATATAGAAACATATATATACATATATATAGAAACATATATATATATACATATATATAGAAACATATATATATACATATATATAGAAACATATATATATACATATATATAGAAACATATATATATATATATAGAAACATATATATATATATATATATACACATATATATAGAAACATATATATATACATATATATAGAAACATATATATATATATACATATATATACATATATACATATATATATATATAGAAACATATATATATACATATATATAGAAACATATATATATACATATATATAGAAACATATATATATACATATATATATACATATATATAGAAACATATATATATACATATATATAGAAACATATATATATATACATATATATAGAAACATATATATATATATACATACATATAGAAACATATATATATATATACATACATATAGAAACATATATATACATACATATAGAAACATATATATATATACATACATATAGAAACATATATATATACATACATATAGAAACATATATATATACATACATATAGAAACATATATATATATACATACATATAGAAACATATATATACATATACATACATATAGAAACATATATATATATACATACATATAGAAACATATATATAAACATACATATAGAAACATATATATATATATACATACATATAGAAACATATATATAAACATACATATAGAAACATATATATATATATACATACATATAGAAACATATATATAAACATACATATAGAAACATATATATATATATATATATATACATACATATAGAAACATATATATATACATACATATAGAAACATACATATATACATACATATAGAAACATATATATATATATATACAGAAACATATATATATATATATACATACATATAGAAACATATATATATACATACATATAGAAACATATATATATATATACATACATATAGAAACATATATATATATATATACATACATATAGAAACATATATATATATACATACATATAGAAACATATATATATATACATACATATAGAAACATATATATATACATGCATATAGAAACATATATATATATACATACATATAGAAACATATATATATATAAACATACATATATATATACATACATATATATATATACATACATATATATATACATACATATATATATATACATACATATATATATATACATACATATATATAGAAACATATATATATATACATATATATAGAAACATATATATATACATATATATATAGAAGCATATATATATACATATATATATAGAAGCATATATATATACATATATATAGACACATATATATATACATATATATAGAAACATATATATATAGAAACATATATATATATATACAGAAACATATATATATATATATACATATATAGAGAGAAACATATATATATACATATATATAGAAACATATATATATATACATAGAAACATATATATATATACATATATATAGAAACATATATATATATATACATACATATATATAGAAACATATATATATATACATATATATAGAAACATATATATATATACATATATATAGAAACATATATATATATATACATATATATAGAAACATATATATATGTATATACATATATACATACATACATATATATAGAAACGTATATATATATACATGTATACATACATACATATATATAGAAACATATATATACATATATACATGTATACATACATACATACATATATATAGAAACATATATATACATGTATACATACATACATATATATATATATATATATATACATATGTATAGAAACATATATATATACATATGTATAGAAATATATATATATATATATATATATATATATATATATATATGTATGTGTGATGATTGCAACGTCTTGTCAGACGAGTGCCACTCCCCCAGACATTTAAAATCCATGAGCCCAAATTCCTGAGGGAGTATTTATACAAAGATGATGTTACAGAGTGTTAGCTTTGTACGACAGCTAAGTCTCTCTCTCGGTTCAAAATGTTGAGATCCAGCAACAAGCAAGAGCAAGATAGCCAGCAACAAATTAAACTGCAGACCTGCTTAATGCGGGTACTGGTCTTCCGCTTTATGGTTTTTTAAATCAGAGATTTGCTTCTCCTAGAAAGGTTTCCTTCACCACGGCTTACGGGAGCCCTCTCCACCCCAATACACATATACACACACACACACACACACACACAAATATACGCGTATATATATATACATATAGACACATATATATATATATATACATATATATAGACACATACATATATATACATTGAAGCTAGAAATAATTGTAAGAGAGTGATAGAGACAGCTAAGACAGATTACTCTGAAACCACCAGAAAACGCATCGAAGCACAGAAATTAGGAACCCGGGATTTTTGGAAAATCTACAACAGCGTAGTAAATACTGAACTGTCATCTAAGCTTCAGTCTCTGTCCCGTCAATGAAATGTTGCATCCCTTTGCCTGTTCTACAAGTATTTTAATGGTGAATGCTCTGACGAATTGCAAGTACTTGTGCCTCCTCAACGTAAATACTCCTGACAAACCCGACAAGCAGCTAAATCCCACCCCTACACAGTAGAGATCCCTAGATGTAAGAGAGCTTTCTACTCCAGTAGTTTCTTCCCCAGAACCGCTAGACTTTGGAATTCTCTTCCGGGTCCCTGCTTCCCCAACTGTACTGACATGCAGAAGTTCAAGTATAACATGAACCAACATCTTGCTGCCCAACTCCCTACATAGTACCCCAGTAGCTTATGTCCCTGATTGTATCCCCCTACACCAAAGTGGCAATGTGCCTTGTTTGAGGTGAAAATGTAATATATATATATATATATATATATATATATATATATATATGTACACACACATACATATATATACACAGACACATACATGGGTATGCATACATATACACACATACATATATGTATATATATATACAAAAACACACACACACATATATATATATGATGAGAATAATGGATATAGTATTCCAATAAGATAGAGAGATGATGTCCGTTAACATTTCGACTTTATAGTAAGACTTCTGAATGAATAAATTGAAAAAAATAAAATACCAGTATTTGAAAATATATTTGTTGTGAAAGTATGATTTTGTTCTATTTCCGAACAAAAAAGCCATTGATATATTTGAAATTATTCTTGTTGCGAAAAGGACGACTTTGTTCTATTTCAGAATGAAATAAGTTGTTGAAAATTGAAGAAAGTAATAGCATACTCTAATGGTGAATGCTCTGACGAACTGCAAACACTTGTACCTCCTCGACGTAACTACTCCCGACAAACCTGACAAGCAACTAAGTCCCACCCCTTTACAGTAGAGATCCCTAGGTGCAAGAAAGCCTTTTACTCTAATAGTTTCTTTCTCAGAACTGCAAGTCTTTGGAACTCTCTTCCGGGATTCTGCTTTCCCAATTGTACTGATATGCCGAAGTTCAAGTGTAATGTGAACAAACATCTTTCTACTCATCTCCCTCAATATTGCCCCCGCTAATTATGTCCCTGATAGTAGCCCCTTACTTCAAAGTGGCACTGTGCCTTGTTTGGGGTGAAAATTAAATTTAAAAAAAAAAAATACAAATAAAAAAAAATAGCACTGTGAAGTGAGTAAGATTTTTTTGTTTAATTTTTTAATGCCATAAAGGTATTAAATAATTTATATTCCAAAAAGAATATAAATTACATCATATCTGCTTTAAAAATATTAACGACCATATGTTCTGCTGATAAATTCATTTCCTTTCTTTATTTTTTACCTCTCAACACTTGTGGAGGAAAGTTGATAATATCACAAATAAATACTGCCCTATTTCGTTTTCTATGGACAACATAAGGATATGTGCTTGTCACTTAGTTCACATGACAAGTCAGAGCCATTCATATTCCAATAGATTGAGGGTACAGGTTTGACAGCTGTTGTTTCCGACTGCTAGTACAAGAGCCCTAACTCTTAAATAGCAGTTGCTCTATCAACAGTTGTATAATATATTATATAATATTGAGATAAATAGTATTATATTGCACATGAAAAGAGACTCCGTACTTACCTCCTGTGAGCTTTCCTGGGGCCACAACTTCATAAAAAAAAGCTACTAGTCTACTTTACGGACTTATTAGTCAAACAAACACTTATTAGTTACTCTATCTAAATCTATATATCTATAAAAGTGAAATTATCTGTGCGTGTGCGTGTACATTTCCCTACCAAAATACTGTGTCAATTTTCAGTCTACAGACTCAAGATTTGACATAAGGGGTATTGAGATTTTGGAAAATCTTTTGAATCTGTTTTCGACCAGAAATTTGGTTGTTAAGGAGTCAAAGTTCAACGATTTGACCTTTGAAAACTCTGCCAAACTCCTCCATCAATTTTAGGTTTAAATACTTGAAATTTTAGATGTAGATTACTTGGACATGGAACTTTTAAATTTGATTTGAGCCCAAAACAATAAATGTTAAGGAGTCAAAATTGGGGTCAAAGTTAAAAAAATAAGACCTCTGCGATCTCTACCAAATTATTCAGCCAATTTTTGGTCTAAACATTTGAAATTTTACATAAAGTGTATTTAGACATAAAACAAGCTTTTTAATTGGTTTTTGGTCGAAAATTTTGCTATTAAGGGATCAAAGTCCAAAAGATTTTACCTTTGCAGTCTCTAGCAAACTATTCAGCAAATTTTAGGTCTAAACATTTGAAATTTTATATAAATTGTATTCAGACATGCAGCAAGCTTTTTAATCAGTTTTTGGGTAAAAATTTAGCTACTAAGAGGTCAAAGTTGAAAGGGTTGATCTTTGCAGACTCTACCAAACTCCTCTGCCAATTCTGGGTCTAAAGACTTGAAATTTTAGATGTAGGTTACCTGGACAAGAGTCAAACTTTTTAATATATATATATATATATATATATATACATATGCACATAAAGTTAAGAACAGTACATAGGGCCTGAGCAAAGCCGGGCTGAACTGCTAGTATGTAATATGAACAATCATCTTGCTGTACAACTTTTCACTTTGGAAGCTTCCTTTATATCTGGGCCCTAATTACAGTAGATCCGTACATTACAGTGGCAATATGCCTTGTTTGGGGGTGAATAAATGTATTAAACAAATAAACAAAAAAAAAATCACACACGTGTGAGCTAAATTACTGACCTTCTTCAGCACTAGTGTTGATTTGTACCATAACAGACAAAGGCGTTTCTCGTTTTTGACAAGCTTTGTTTAAGGCTGTAGCGAGTTTGAGAGAATCCACTGTCTCCACCATGAATAAATTTGGGGTATCTGAAAAAAAAAAAAATATAAACAAACGTTTCATTGGAAAATTATAGAAATTAAGAAACGAAAATAGAAAATATAGAGCAGGAATATTTTGGTGTTCACAAAGGTGCTAGTCTAGCTGCACAGATGAGCTGTGATACAACGAAACAGTACTGTATGTGGATCACTATTAAGCCCCCCTCTTTGGATTGAGCACTGTCATAAATGTATTTCACCCAATGCTTTGTTTACCTATTAAGCAAAGCTTACTATCTGTTTGTTTGTAAACAGACCAGTAGTTTGAGCACAAGTGTTTATTTAATAGGCACTTGATGAGAGACATTTACAAGCATCAATTTGTGGTCCTGTGGTTAGAAATGCCGTAGGTTTGATCTTCGGCTGGGGGAAGGTCCTAGTCTAGCCCACACTGATGAGTTGTGATATATATATATATATATATATATATATAGTAGAGTCCAAAAGTTAAGGAACTATTGATCATTTTTTTTTTAATGGCTTCTAACTTTATCTATGAAAAAGAAAAAAAATTTTTTTGGTGAATTTTCCAATGTTTAATAATGGTAGTTAAAGAAAAATTTTTTTTTTAATTTTTGATTTTAATACATATTAGTTTTTTTACATATAAATAAATTTAATTAAATTACAGGCGTCCAAAAGTTAAGGAACGAGGGAAATTCATTATGAAAAAATAAAGAATCCTTTCAGTATTTAGTGAAAAGCCCCTTGTTTTCAATCACACTATGGCATCTTTTGCTGCAAGACAGAACCAATCGTTCACATGTTATAGGTGAAATATTATTCCAGGATGTTTTTATACATTCCCATAAATCATCAAGATTTTTTGTTTTTTTTTCTGTGATCTTATCACCAATAATTTTCCAAACATTTTCAATTGGATTCAGGTTTGGGCTCTGAGCTGGCCAATCCATAACACAAATATTGGATCTATTTAGCTCTTCTAAAACTATTTTTGCTTTATGGCACGGTGCATTGTCTTGCATAAAGATATCAGAATTAGAAAGATTAGGTACCACATGTTCTCTAATCAATTCTCTGTACATTCGGGCATTAACTTTTCCATGAATTCTCACAAGGGGGCCAGTTCCTTTTGAAGATATCATGCCCCATACCATTATACTGCCGCCTCCAAATTTTACTGTACTTTTAACGCACTTAGGGGACAGTCTTTCTCCATTTTTTCTTCTGACATGTGGTCTTTTGTCTGATCCGAAAAGATTAAATTTAGATTCATCAGTAAAATGAACATTTTCCCATTTTTTTTCTTCCTAAAACAAATGTTTTTCGGCGAATAACAATCTGGCCTTTTTATTCTTAATAATTAATTTGAGCATGGACTTCTTGAAAATAATCCAACTTCGTTTAATCTTTGTGAGATGGTTTGTCGGGAAATCTTGTGTCCAGTTTCGGATGTAAAATCCCGGAATATCGAAGCCGCAGTTTTAAAGCGATCAGAGCAAGATGATTGAGTGATTTTTCTATCCTCCTTTTTAGTTGTTATTAGGGGTCGGCCCGATTTTTTCTTTTCAGTCAATGGTAAACCTTTTTTTCTATTTTCAATAATCCGAAAAACAACGCTTTTAGACATTTTCAATATTTTAGCAATCTCCCCTATGGACTTTTTTTTCATCATAATGATCACAAATAAGTTGTTTTTCTTGTACAGATAGCCTTTTTCGAATATTTGGAGTCGACATTTTGTTGTTGTTAATAAAATTGTTAACGTTTGTATTAATTTTCTGCGTTCCTAAACTTTTGGACGCCTGTAGTTTAATTAAATTTATTTATATGTAAAAAAAACTAATATGTATTAAAATCAAAAATTAAAAAAAATTTTTTTCTTTAACTACCATTATTAAACATTGGAAAATTCATCAAAAATTTTTTTTTCTTTTTCATAGATAAAGTTAGAAGCCATTAAAAAAAAAAAATGATCAATAGTTCCTTAACTTTTGGACGCTACTGTATATATAAACACATACACACAGACTTGACAGAAAAGAATGTACACCCATAGAAACAGTTTATTTCAATAAACATATAATTTATAGAACAAAATCAAAAATCAATGGTCACAAATTAAATAACTAATACTTAGTTAACATTCGCTATGCTGTTTTTAATGCTCAGACCCTTCTAGACATAGCATTGATCAGTTGACGAATACCATCTTGAGGAATTTCTTGTCATGTTTAACGCAATAATGCTAAAAGTTCAGTCTTAGAAAATGGCTTCCTTTCTTTTTGTGAAGGTTCCATCCAGTCTAATTTGCTCCAAATGTTTTCAATTGAGTTTATATCCGAGGACTAACTGAGCCATAAATCCTATTTTGGTCAACCAATGGTGTGTCACCCTAAGAAAGAGTTCTGTCTTCCATAAATAGGGAGTTAATTTAGTTAATTTTACCACTTAAGAATATTGGTAGGAGTGCTTCATGTAATATTGAAACATATTTAGCAGAAAAACTGACATTAATCCAAAAGGTCAGAGATTTCTCCACCATCTCATGAGCCCAATCTTTTCTGTGCTTGATATTGGCAGGATGAAGAAGAAATTTCCTTCTCATAGCTCTTCTATAGTAGCCCAGCTTGTGAAGATACCTGACAACCGTTCTGGGATTGACACCAGCTTTTGTTGCAATGTCAGAGGCTTTGCACCAAGGATTCTCTTCAACGTTTCTTTTCACAAGACAAAAGGTTCTTTCAGAGGGCCCAGAGAGATCTGGATATGGTTTTGTGCAGTCTTTGTCTTTTCTTGTGAATTGTACGATCACTATTAACAATAGAAAGAGGGTAATGAAAGATTTTTTTTTTTTACACAGGCATCGTCACATTATCAAGGCCAAGAGGCCACTCAAGGATAAGGGTTAAAGAGTGTACAGTAGAAAATTGGACAATATAGTAATCATTAGTAATGAAAATTCGTAAAATTTGTTAACTTATATGGAACGGCTCATCAAGAACTTATTTACGTTAGACTTGAACACAACCATATTGTAGTCAGCCGGAAAGTAGGAAAACGGAAGACAATTCCACAGGCGTGCAGTTCTAAGAAAGAAGCTTTGTTCATGGAATCTATATTTAGGTTTAGGCACAGATAAAGAGTGGGGAGAATTATTGATAGTGTTTTCAGCTAGACGAGTGTTTCTTGTGAAAGTTTGGCGAGGGGGGACGATAGACTGAAGCTCAGTCGAACACTTTCCATGAAAATAACGATACATCAGAGACAAACTCGCAACATCTTCTGTGAGATAGAGGTTGTAGGGAAAAAGGACATATCCTACAAGGCTGTGAAGTCTATTTTGAACTCTATCAAGGCAGGATGTCCTTTCTAGCAGCTCCTGCCCAGATGTGGCAACAGTATTCCATCCTTGGACATACCTGGCTCTTATATAGATAGAGAATTGCATCAGCAGTGAGATATCTACCGGATCGATAGAAAGATCCCACCATTTTTTCAGCGGCCTTGGCAACAGATTTGATGTATGTGTTCCATTTAAGATCAGGAGTAATGGTCAAGCCCAGAAGCTTGTCAAAACTTGAGGCATCCTGAAGACAAGAGCCATTCATTTCAATTGATGCCAGATGTGGATCAGAATATTGATGATGTAAAGAGAGAAGCTTGGTTTTAGATGCATTAAAAGTAACCAGCCACTCCTTTCCCCATTGTACATTAGACTAAGACCACCTTCATGTTGACCGACTATTTGTCCTCACAGATATCTTGAAAGGCCTGATACTCCTTTGCTTCAATGTTGTTAGATGCAATTTTAATACTGTAAGTTATTTCAACACTATTGTTATCTGTAAATATAAATAAGTATATATTAATCTTAGGAAAAATATTTATTTTAGTGTCTATTCTTTTCTGGAATATATATATATATATATATATATATATATATATATATATATATATATAAAGGAGATTAGAACAATAGTCTAAAGAGCTGAGTGTATTTTAATGTAATAGTGAAATTACTAGTTTAATTAAAATACAGGAAAGAAAAAGTGCTCGTTGTAATTTAGATATATAATAAGCTCGATAGGTAAATATCCTAGAGCTAATTCAATATTAAGTAATGTGATTGATAATTTAAAATTTAAAAATCAAATTATAATTAAATTAAAATTAAAAATAAGAAGGAACAACAACAAAATCAATTATCTGTACGATCGTTTCGGAAAACAGTGTTTTTATTGTGGTAGACATCAAGTTACGGACAATAATTATTACATATAGTTTTTTAATAAACAAGGTCTCCTCGTCAGCAAATTGTGAAGGGTTTTTATTAAATTTAAAAGACACCATAAATAAACCTAGCATTAAAAGTAAGGCAGATGTATTATTCGTGGCAACCAGCAATGCATTTTGAGGATGCTGACAATGGTCCTGTTGTCATAATTTGGATTATTAGAGAACATGAGTTGTACAGTGGTGCATCTCAGATCTCACATGTTACTTTTATACACGATTTCTGAATTAATTCATTGATATATATATAGAGATGTTATATATATATATATATATATATATATATATATATATATATATATATATATATATAGAGAGAGAGAGAGAGAGAGACATGTTATTTCTCATTTTGAAGTGCGTTTTTCGCATTATCGAATCATGTTATTCGTTACCGTTCTCAATTTCTTCATTCATTTTTTTGCAGGCTTTTCGACAGCATGAACAAAATTCAAATCCACATAATTTACTTGTTCCAGTCCAAACTAGGCTGAAAAGCTGCTGAGACAGCTCATGATATCACTGATGTGTTTGGCCCAGGAACCACTAACGAACGTGCGGCACAACGGTGATTCAAGAAATTTCACAATCACAATGAGAGCCTTGAAGATGAAGACGGTCGCAGCCAGCCAACTGTGGTTGATAACAAATATTTGAAAGGCTTAATTGAAGCCAATCCTTGCAAAACCACACAAGAAGTTGCTGTTGAACTCGAGGTTGACCCCTCAACAGTTGTTTGCCATTTAAAGCAAATAAGGAAATCAAAAAATTTGGATAAATGAGTGCTACATGAATTCAACGATAATCAAAAAAAATTGTTTTGTTGAGGTGTCTTCTATGCTCCTTCTGCACAACAAAAATGACCCATTTCTCAAACGGATTGTGACATGTGATGAAATGTGGATCTGCTACAACAACTGATGATGTTCAGCACAGTGGTTGGATGCCAGAGAAGCTCCACAACATTTCCTGAAGACGAAATTGGCGGTCTTCGGCTGGTCTCATCTATCATAGCTTTTTGAATCTGGGCAAAACGATTACGGCGGAGAAGTACTGCTGACAAAATGACAAAATGCACCAGAAGCTAATGGTTAATATGAAGGGACCAATTTTCCTCCATGACAACGCTCACCCGCATATTGTTCAACTGACCCTGCAGAAGCTGAACAAGTTGGGCTATGAGGTTTTGCCTCATCCGCCATATTCACCAGACCTCTCGCCCACTGATTATCACTTTTTCAAGCATCTCAACAACTTCCTGCGCAAAAAATGCTTCAAAAGCAGAGATGATGCCAAATTGGCCTTCAGTGACTTCATCGTTTCCAGATTTCTATGCTAATGAGAAAAATAAACTTGTTTCTCGTTGGCAAAAATGTGTCGATTCTAATGATTCTAATTTTGATTAATAAAGTTTATTATGAAAGGAGTTATGATCTTTTGAAGTTGAACGCCAAACAACAACATTATTTTTGCACCGACCTAATACTTTCAGACATGATAGAAGGCTACTATTGCTCTTGGGATTTGTACACAGCTAGCCAACTAGTAGATGGTCTGCAACAAAAAAAAAAGAAAACCGGTTTGCATCAAGCGGAAATAGAATAATGTCATCTTTTCTAGGGCGACAATTTTATCGTTCCACCCTGTAGTTTGCTACTTTATTTATCTTTTAAATGAGACCTTAAAAAATGAAAATTCATCTGAGTAAACAATAAAAAAAGAACATGTGACATTGCTAATGGGAGAAAGGGAAGAGGGAGAGCAGTCATCCTCATCCTATTCCTTTCTCAGAACTCTTGCTTGTGCCTGGTTGATAAGTGAGTTTAATTTGAACATCAGTAAAATATTTTAGGAAAATAATTTATCCTTTCCTTTTATATTATTAAATCATGAGACCAAAGCTTATTATGATTATTTTAGAAGCTTATTTTTTAATGGAAATCACTCCAGACAAGGCGTGAAGCCACTTGATATAAGTCACTAGCAAGAATGAAAGATCATTCTTCACTACTACTTCTTCATTATTAACGTCTTTATTACAGTTTCCTTTCATAAATGATCGAACACGTGTTGAGATAGCCAGGTTAACAGGGTGTCGTCTGAAATGCTACCAAAGATAAAATAAGTTGTTCCTATGCCATTAAACACTTAAAAAATTAGTACAAATCAGCGGACGAAAAGAATGAAGAAAAAGTTAAAAAAAAATGTCCACCTTTTCTCGTCATATGCTTGCGATATTGTTACCTAATGCGCAAATGAGATGCTTCTGGTTGAGTATAAAAAGTCTGATTTTTCAGAGACTGGGTTGATTTTAGATTTAGTAGCAAGTGTTGTTAGCAGTAAGTTGTGCTCACAGTAGAGTGTTTTGGAGTTGAGTTTTGACAGCGGAGCGTCGAGATTTGGAGTAGCGACTTTTTGGCAGCAATGTGTTGAATCTACACTTGATTGTTTCAACCACAAAGGGGAAGGCCAAGCAAAACAGTGAAAAGGATGGATTTTAGAGAAAGAGGGATAAATAAAAGCTTGGTCAGAGATCGGTTGGTTTGGAAGTCAATTTCTAAAAGTTGTCCAGCACATGTCAGCATGTAAAGCAAATTATTATTTTAAAATGTTTCATAATAGACAGACTAAGCAAATTTTAAAATAAAAACTTCTAGTGTCAATAACACGGCACAACAATAAGAAATGAAAATTGGTTAGTCAGAAACAAAGTTTGACATGTCAGCTCAAATGCTACTTTGGTCTGACTTTGAAATTCTGACAAAACAGCATTATATATATGTATTTTATTAAAATGGGGATCATCACTTATCAAGGCCAAATGCCACTTGAAGATAAGAGTTTACGAAATTGAATGATTGTAAGAATCAAGTCTGAAGATTTGTTCTAGATGGGAATCTGTTGACGTTGGTTTTGAAGACGATCAAGTTGTAATCTATGAGGAAGCAGTCCCATGACAATGTGCTTGGAAGAACTTTGATGCTAGACACTGAGAAAGAAAGGAAAGTTTTCCTCATTTTTGCTTTGAACGCTTTACAAGGAGGAACCAGAGATTTGAGCTTAGTCCAGTAGGTTCCATAGAAATTGTTGGATAGGAGGCGATGCCAGAAAAACATTGGATGTATTGCAAACATGCAGATTCTGGATCTGGGCAAAGCCAGATGTTAAATCCAATTTCTGACATAATTTGATGGAAATCAATCGACATCCTTCATGGAAATCAATCAACATCCTTCATGGAAAATTGGAATGTCCTAGTAAATGACCTATGACATAAACAATGGGATCATTCTACATTCTAACATGGGTTGGAATAAAAAACCAAAAACAATGGAAACATTCCAAGTTGAGGAATGTTGATTTATGTCAACATAAGATGACAGAACAGAAAACATAAAAGAGAGAGCCAGCAACTGATATTTCTACTGCCACCGACCCTCACCACTAAACACCCATATCAACCGCATTTTGTTCCGCTGCTCTCACTCTCTCTTTTGTCCAATGCCATCAGTTGATAAATGTAAATAAACAAGTTTGTCTATTTTTATTTAAAAAAAGCTACAGCAAAAAAAATAACATATAATTTTGCACACATTTCAACCAGAAACTATATAGACCCGGTTATATAAGAAAACAAGCTGAGCATATGGGGTCCCCTCTACGAGTGAAACATTTACTTTCACCATGACTGATGTTTGTGCAAAATTCAAGGTGTGGTTATTGAAAAAAGTGCAAACAAACAAACAAAAAAACGAATGAACTGGAGTAAATTACTAGGTCTAATTCATCCTTTGTCAGGGGACCAATAACGATAGAGTAGAGAAAGACTAACAATATCTATTCTGTGAGTAAGATGAATCCCTATTAGATTGTGAAGTCGATTCTGAATTCTGTTAAGGCAATAAAGAGTCCTCTGAGTGGCCCCTCCCCATATGTGGCAGCACTACTCCATCTTGGGACATATCTGACCCCTATATAAGTAGAGGAATGCATTAGGAGTCAGGTACTTTCTGGAGCAGTAGAATGATCAAACATTTTTTTTATGGTGAAGTACATGACTTTATTGCCAATAACATGGTACAACAATAAAAAAATGAAAATCGTTGAGTCAAAAGCAACGTTTGATTTGCCAGCTTAAATGTTCCTATTTACTTGTCTCCCAAAAATGGAAAAGTTAAACACAAGGTCGGTTCTTAATGTGGAGAACATCAAAAAGAGGCCACTCTGGATTGGAACAAAGATTAAAATTTCCTCAGTCTAGAAAGATTTCTCTTTCATTGGCAAAGGACAAAATAGAGTAACTGTAACATATATTACACTTTGTTCCTAGCCAAAAGGCCAAGTTGTTGGGTTGTCAGCTTAAATGTTATTTGGGTCTGACTTTGAAATTACCACAAAATTATAATATGTGTTTAATTAAAGAAATATATCAAATTAGTTTACTTAATAACTTGTTGATTTTATTTCGCTGCAAATTTCCAATGAAGTGCCATTTGATTTCTTTACATTGTTCCAAAATCTGAAAGTAAAAAAAAGGAGGACGTCAGGCTTGGGATGATAGTTTCATAACAACATAACAGGTACTACACTACCTGCAGTCCTAAAAATCTCAAAGTAAAAGAAATTTAATTTAAAAACGGTGCCATGAAATTAAATAAGAAAATAATGACTTTTAGAAAATCAAGAAGAAAGGGATTGTCAGTGTTTTTTTTTTTGTTTTTTTAAATTTTCTTCCTTTGAAGATTGTAACGTTGGGAATGGGGCAGTTAAACTAGCTGCCAACATTACCCTGCTTTTTATTGAAACCAGCCAAGAGCTCTTTTTAGTATCCTCGTTGTTCCCTTAAGTGCAATTGTCTGGATCTCTTTTGCACTTGGTTCACTAGGATTATTATTTAGGTAGGACTTCAGGTTCTTCTTCATAAGCCCTGTAGCACCTATAATAACTGGTATGATTTATATCTCCCTAAGATTCCAGTTTCTTTTCATATCATATATGAGACCTTGATACTTGGTCTGTTTCTCCCTTTCAGCTCTGTTCAGACCTCCATCATTAGGGACACTCACTTCAACCAAGGTTGCAACTCTCTCTAACTTATTCCATATAACTATGTCAGTTTCACAGCACCATTTTAAAGGTAGGTGGCTGTAGGGATTACATTTTCGTAATTTATGGTATATAAGTCATTTCCACCTGTTCTTTCAGGTTGATGTTCCCACAAGAATTAAGACAAGCATGATCAACAAAATTGGGATATTAAATATAACATACTCATCTAGTGCCAAATGAATTTTACTCTTGTCTGTGGAACACAATACCACAGGGTTGTTTCCCAGCAGACTACAACATGATCGTTTTCAAGTCCAATCTTAACAAGTTATGCCCTGTTTCAACTATAGTTTCCAATCCTGAAGTTATTGTTTCACTGTCCACCAGAAAAAAATCATTAACCTTTATCCTCGAGTGGCCTATGGGTCTTGAAAAGCAGCGACATTAATACCCCCTCCCCAATACAATGTTTCTGTATAATCGTTATTTTCATGGAAAGTATTTGACTGAGCTTCAGTCTATGGTCCCCCCTCACCTAACTTTCACAACAAACACTCGTCTAGCTGAAAACACTATCAATAATTCCCCCCACTCTTTATCTGTGCCTAAAATTAAACATAGATTCCATGAACAAAGCTTCTTTCTTAGAACTGCACGCCTGTGGAATTGTCTTCCGTTTTCCTGCTTTCCGGCTGACTACAATATGGTTGTGTTCAAGTCTAACGTAAATAAGTTCTTCATGAGCCGTTCCATATAAGTTATTAAATTTTACGAATTTTCATTACTAATGATTACTATATTGTCCAATTTTCTACTGTACACTCTTTAACCCTTATCCTTGAGTGGCCTCTTGGCCTTGATAATGTGATGATGCCTGTGTAAAAAAAAAAAAAAAATATAGGGCTTTACGTTGTGAGTGAAACAGTCGCATTTGCGAGTGATTTTTCCAATAGAAATAATAAAACGCTTGTTTTGGTGGAAAGGAAGCACGAAATAAACTTTGAAAAGGTATGTGTCCTTTGCTGGTGTCCCCACTGATAATGTTATTCATCATGTTGTGAAGGAACTGTCTCATGTTATTGTCCTGTTATATACTTGGACAGGTATATATACCCACAACGAACTGTAAATAAACGCAACGTACATCACTAGATGATCAATAGAGACGCTGTCATAAATACACGTTACGCACATTCAGTAGACACGTAAATACATGAACGTTGGACACAAGTAAACAGTTATACACTTGTTATATAGACGACTATATAACATTCGTTTATATACACCCTCCTCCCCACAGTGCAACATATGCATAGACAACTTTATTCAATAAATGTACTGTTTATAACTTTATGTGCATATGTATATATTAAAAAGTCTGCATGTGTACGGTAATGTCTTTCTATATAATAGACTTCCTTAACTACCATAGAGAAAAGTTGGTAGAGACTGCAGAGGTCAAATTTTAAACTTCGATCCCAATTTTGACCCCTTAACATTTATTGTTTGGGCTCAAATTAAATTAAAATGTTTGACCCATGTCCAAGTAACCTACATCTAAAATTTCAAGTGTTTAAACCCAAAATTGGTGGAGGAGTTTGGTAGAGTCTGCAAAGATCAACTCTGTAAACTTTGACCTCTTGCCAGCCAAATTTTTGCCCAAAAACTGATAAAAAGCTTGCTACATGTCTGAATACCCTTTATGTAAAATTTCAAATGTTTAGACACAAAATTGGCTTAATAGTTTGCTAGAGACCACAAAGGTAAAATCTTTTGAACTTTAACCCCTTGGAAGCCAAATTTTCAGAAAAAAAAACAAAAAAAAAACGATTAAAAAGCTTGCCCTATGTCTGAATACACTGTATGTAAAATGTCAAATGTTTAGACCAAAAATTGGCTGAGTAATTTGGTAGAGACTGCAGAGGTCAATTTTTTTTAAACTTTGACCCTAATTATGACCCCCTTAGCATTTATTGTTTTGGACTCAAATCAAATTATAAAGTTAGATCCATATCCAAGTAACCTACATCTAAAATTTCAAGTGTTTAGATCTAAAATTGGCGGAGGAGTTTGGTAGAGTTCTCAAAGGTCAAATCGTTGAACTTTGACTCCTTAACAGCCAAATTTCTGGCCAAAAACCGATTAAAAAGATTTTCCCAAATCTCAATACCCCTTATGTTAAATCTCGAGTCTGTAGACCGAAAATTGACAGATTTATTTGGTAGGGAAATGTACACAGACAGACACACACACAAACATTTTCACTTTTATAGATATATAGATTAAGTCTTTTTTTTCTCTAGAGTATTGTGTCATTATAAAAATTTACTTACATTTGAATCGTTTCCTTTGTGCTCTAATTCTTGAATCTGAAATTTGGAGAAAGCAAAACAATTTGATATACTTTGATTATGATTGAATTGGTATCAACGATATAGTTAACATTTTTTTTTAGACCAATTTCACCCCAAACAAGGCACAGTGCCACTTTGATACAGGGGGCTACTATCGGGAACATAAGTTGCAGGGGTACTATGTAAGGAGTTGAGCAGCTAGATGTCTGTTCACATTACACTTGAACTTCTGCATATCAGTACAGTTGGCAAAAGCAAGAACCCGGAAGGGAGTTCCAAAGTCTAGCAGTTCTGGGCAAGGAACTATTAAAGTAGAAGGCTTTCTTACATCTAGGGATCTCTATGTAGGGGT
>NC_136504.1:38523315-38693315 GCF_053919585.1 Euprymna scolopes | reverse complement strand
TATATATATATATATATATACATATACATATATAAATACACAATGGTATTATTTATGCTCATGATCATTTACCAGCCTATCAGCATATTCAAATCTGTCATAGCAGAGTTGCACTTCAAGCTATATATTTTCTTTTTCCTTTGTACCCTCTCCCGAAAAACTCATCTGTTATTGCATTTGTCCATTCTCATAAATCTTCTATCACAATATTAGGAAAAAAATCAATCTATAAAAATGTCTTATTTGTAAACATAAAAAATAGGTTTTATTTATGATTATAGAATTGAAAGTTGCAAATAAGAATTTAATAATTTACTCTCGAAAACAAGATGGCTTCAGTGAGCTTTTCTTTCATTGTAGCCCTTTGGTATGTCCTGATTAGCCTTAGCGCTGAAAACAAACGTTCAACACTCACTTGTGTTGGCGGAAGTGCTGCTGCCAACATTGCAGATTTTTTCACTATCGCAGGGTACTGCTTTATTGCTTCATGAACATTTAACTTAGACTTTCTATCTAGTTGTTCTACTTGCTGTAATGCAGCATGAAAGTCTAGCTTTAAACTTGCTAAGGCTTTATTCACTGAAGATAGCGTTTTAGCTGTTTCCTGTAGCTTACGCCGCTTTGACCTTGCTTTATGATCTTCTTGATCCAAAAGCTTTTCAAAATCCTCTTCATCGCAGGTTCCCTCTGAGTCTGTGGTTGAAATAGTGTCTGGAAAACCATTTACAAAAAAATTTTTTTTTTTGGACTTAAGGAGTTGGAGGCGGATAAAAAATTTTGACTCCGACTCCAACTCCTAGTACTTTTAGAAATCCGACTCCGACTCCAGCTAAAACCTCCGACTCACTCCGACTCCGCAACCCTGCTTTCTAGCACGATAAAGAGAGCCCACCTTCTTCGCAGCAGCCTTGGCAATGCTCTTGATGTATCTGTTCCAACACATGTACCCTGTGAACGTTAATCATAGGAGTTTGAACGAAGTACTTTATGTATATAAGTGAGAATGTTTGTATGTGTTGAAAATACTTCTCAACCTATATACTTAACGAATTTTTGGTCTACACACTTGAAATTTGGTATATAGCATATTCAGACATGTGGAAAACTTTTTAATCGGTTTTCATTTGGGAAAACCGACTGCTAAGGGGGTCAAAATAAAAAAAATTGGTACATGGAAGTTGTTGAATCTTTATCTATTTGCTAACTGTTCCACGAATGCGCACGCATAAATAGTTCACATGACAGATTATGTTAAAAATAAGTAGGTTTGAAAACACTTTTTAAAGATTGTGTCAAGCCAGCCTAATGGTTATCGTACTTGATTCACTGTCTTCAGGTTTTGGTTTTGATTTCAGCCAGAGTGTTTTTTTATTTATTTATTTATTTTTTTTACTTGCAAGAAGTGAACTGTTTAGAAAAAACATAATACTTGCATGCATATACATATCTCAGGTTCTTTTCGATTTTTTTAAAATCATTATTTTTTTTAAAGGAATTACGTTTAATACCGGGCAATGTCAGGTGGCCTGCTAGTATATATATATAAATAAATAAATAACAAAAGTCTATTTTCCAAATTTTAAAATGTTGATCATCTTACCGTTTATTTATTTTAAGTACTTTGACATTCAGAATTCTTGACACAGAATTATTCATGTATATATTATGTTAATTTTTTTATTTATTCTGCCCTTAACCCATCAGAAGAAAAAAGAAGTCATCAACTTTAAAAGAAAATAAAGGAATATGAGCATGATTACAAAATCCGAAATTGGAAGAGAAATTGCAATTATTCTTCAATTTGTTACGCCAATGTTTGAATTTTTCATATATATGAAAGATTTAATAAAAATATTATTGAATGTTCAGAAGACAATATCATCAGGCAAGACAAGTGCAGTATTAAGTTTTATTTAATAAATAATAATCTTTGCAGCTTATTTCTAAACTAATAAAGTTGCACCATTTACTAGCTTAAACTGTCAAATTAAAATGTTGACAGGGTGTAGAGAAGAAGATAGGAGATGCACAAAGACCAAAGCTATACATAGAAGGAAAACAGTCAGCAGAAAGAGAGTCAGCTACTACAGGGTGACCTATAAAAAACGGGCCTCAGCTCTAATTAGGCCCCTTTTCTTACTGTTTTGTCCGAATGAAATGAAACTTTGGTCATAGCTAGTTTATTATATTCAAAACATCACATAAAAAAACTGGGGTCTTTGGCCTTTTTTTCTACAGCATATGTTCTAGATGGCCTCTTGTTTTTTTTTTGGGTCACCCTGTAGTTGTATACTTTTTGATTTACTTATATATATATATATATATATATATATATATATAAGTAAATCAAAAATATATATATAGATTAGATTTTCATTTAAAACATGTACCATCAAAGAGATTTGTTATGAAAATTTTTCACCTTCTGACTTCTGAATAATACATACAGGTCTGCTATCTGCGAGCACCTTATAAATAACCATGCTTGTGCCACAAACTTTAGTGCCGACATGTTCACGATCTTAAGCAGGTCACACTCACCTTTCCATTTAAAAATCCTAGAAACCATTTTTATTAAGTCCTTGCAAACAAAAAGAAAATCTTTTAGGACTTAATGTGATTTCTATATGATTTTTTTTCCACATTTATTTATCCAATTGTATTTTTTTAATATTTTTTTTCCTCCCCTGCCATATTCATGATAATTTTTTTTTTTTTTTTTTTAAATTGCAATTTTTCCTTGATTTAGATCTGTTGAGCGAGAAACGAAACCCGGTTAGCTAGCGCTTTTTAATTTTTTAAAATTCATCATGTCTTTATTCAGCCATTATTAAATTGTGTACTTCTCCCCCCTCACATACACACTTTTCAGATTAAATATGTTTTTAACTCATTTCAAAGTGGCTTTTAAAATATTTTATTAACTGTTTGCTCATATTATAAGCTCTATTTCCTATTTGGTTTTATTGATCTTTTATATCTGGCTGAGTTAATTTTATAAATATTAATTCTTTAATATTTATAATTTACTTTAGTTTACCATCTTGGATCATTTTGGTAAATTCAATTGTAATTTTCATTTTATATAATAGTAATTTATAAAATATATATGGCGATTAAGCTACACAGAATATTCAGCGTTTCATCCACTCTAGGATTCGTCAGGCTTATGCGCGAATTCTGTGGTTGTTTATCGTTTTTATATGGTCCTCTTCTGTTGAGGATTTTAGTTAGCCAATCAGCTTTCTAGTATCCACCGCGCCCCTTCCTATCAGCCAATGGGCATGCATTTTATCGAACAAAGGATCTGTTTTAGAACTAGGTTAGTGGTTTAAGGTAGATTTATATAGACTAAAGAGCAGAGTTTATTTTAATGTACTAGTAAATGTATTAATACTATTAAAAGAAAACAGTGCTTGCTGTGCTGTAGATATATAATAAGCTAGGCACAGATATCCTAGAGTTATTTTAGTAATAATTTTTTTACTTAATTTTTGAAATTTTTTTTTAAAATATCTGTCTTATTACAAAAAATGCTAGTTTTACTTTTGTGTCTTTAACCCCCCCCCCATTTTTGCTGATGAGGAGACTTTGTTTAAAGAAAATCTTTTATCAAATTATTGTTCAAGACATGTTGTCTATTTCAATAAAAACATCGTTTCCGAAATGATTGTACAATCTATTGATTTTGTTTGTTTTCCTTTTGAAACTGATTTTTAATTCAAAATTATGAATCGTTTTAATATATATATATATATATATATATATATATATATATATATATATATATATATATATATATATATAGTGCCATCAGCTATAATCAAAACCAAAACAAAAACTTATGAAGAATTCTTGGTAAAATTATTTATTATAAGAAATGGGAATCCATAATTAAACAATAATAACTCAGATGTAATCGTGACACACAAAATAAATAATACACACGCTATCGTATTTATATATAGTACTGTTAAAAGTCATAAAAACCACGCTCCTTTCCTACTACTAACCCTAAGTACGGGTGGTAATATGAAAAAATAGCAATTACATGTGATATTATGATTTTGCTGAACGGCCTTAGAACTAGTGGTAAAAATTACTTAATTGCTTAAAAATTTATAATGTACCAAAATGGGATCAGTTTACATTATATTTATATGCACAACTGAACCCCCATTCCAAATTCCAAGTTAACGGTTCAGTATGCTTACACATAATCGCCTGAAAAGTAGAATCTCATATGTTTTGGGTATTTTAAATGTAAATGAAAGTTTTTTTTAAATTAACAAACTTCTCAATGTTTACTCTTCCAAAGTTTTGATAAACTTGTGAGATTTTCATCTATATTTTCAAAAACAAAAAAGTATTTGTGTACCATCAGCTATAATCAAAATCAAAAGCAAAACTGTAGCACAAACCTGACACGCATATGAACTGATTAAAAATTAACAGCTAAAAATAAACTAAGATGAATGTACAAAATGTATAACAGTTTTTTCAATTTTAACCATTTTTGACCCCATAAAAACTATTTTGATTAGCTAAAGGCCCATAAAAAAATGGTCCATAAAAAAATCCAATCATTTGAGGCTCCAAGCGCCACTCTGCAACTTTTAATTTCAGAAGAGATAGAATTTGAAAATATGGAGACAAACAGACACAGACAGACGTATAATCTTTTTTAATAACCTTTTTGTTTAATATTTATCAATCTACAAGAAAAATATGTATTTTTTGGATTAATCAGGCCAATGTTCTCATCATAAGTGTTATTTTCATAACATTTTGATGGATGTAACCTCAACCTTCGTCAGGTGTATAACTCGCCATGTTTGGTAAAGTGAAAGGGGGTTTAACTCTACACTTCCGACCTTTCGTATTTAGATTCTAATTAAAAATATTTTTTTTTCCTTTTTTGTAAATTTATTTTCATCTAGAACCTAAATCTGGAATCTCAGAAGTGTAGAGTCAATTTCCCTTTTCCTTTACCAAACATGGCACCTTATACACCTGATGAAGGTCGAAGATTACATCACCCAAAAACGTTATGCAGATAAAACCAAAGATGAGAACATTAGTCCGATTAATCCAAATATTACAAACAATAATCCCTCATCTCAAAAATTAAGAAATGTAAAAAATACATATTTTCATTTATTTATTTTTCAAAACATTTCAGGCATGGGTTGAGCTGTTCTATGCATTTTTCAAATATCTTTTCTTTTTTTTTTTTAATTTCTGAAAATCAAACGTTCGTCACTAAGCTTGCAATCATGATTCCCAGCAGCATCTTTAGTATAGAATAGCATGGCACTGTTCCAATGTCTTTTTACTCCATCTTTGGTTTTTGTAATCAAATATGATGAGCAAGCTGATTCAGGGGACATTGTAATCTATTGCAAATTGATTTCTTATTTCTTTTCTTTTATTTACAATCATATTTAAAAGATAAATAATTTTGTATCAAAATTATCAGTATATTAATTTTTACTTATCCCTATGAGAAATATTTTGTTTTAGATTTACAACAAAATCATGAAGGAATGTTTATTATTTTAAATTAGTGTTTCAAGTATTTTAAGTACCGACTTTTGCAAAGTCAGCTATTATATATATGTATATATATATATATATATATATATATATATATACATTTTTTTGAATTGTCAAGATTCATTTTCTCCAGTAATATCGGTTTACCAAGTTTCTGGAAGTAATAAATGATAATTTTAGTTTAATTTAACGTTTCCGGAAATAATAAATCTTAATTTTGGTAAATTTATTCTTTCGCTTTCTGGAAGCAATCATTCGGCCATATAATGATGTCTCCCCTAGATTTGGATAGCAAGTACGTGAAAAAAAAAATAGCGTCTCTAATTTCGGCAATAAAGTGTAGAAGCACCCCAGATTTTTATGGGTCTCTATTTTTGCCATAAATTGTTATGTTAAAGTTTTTTTTTTTTTTCAAGAAAACTTGCACTTTTTTTTTTTAAAGAAAGTTGGTAGTAAGCGTTTCTTTTGGAAAACAGAATTTGGTACTCCTTGGGCATTGAATTCCATGACGACCAACAATAAAAAAACATGCAAGTGCACGTAACACTTTTTATTTACTGACGTTGTCATAGTAACTAAACGATTATTTGTCACATTACTTATTTTGAAAAAAGTTTTACTTTTTATGAATAATAAAAGAAAAATTACTAAACATTTATTAATAATGCCTCACTTTTACAGACATTTGTTTTTAAATTTCTTTTTAAATAACGACTTTTATCGACGTTTTTTTTAATAGCATTTGCGGATAGGTATGCTGACATTTGTTTTTTTAATTTCTTTTTAAATGACTTTTTATTGACTTTTATTTTAATAGCATTTGCGGATGGGTAAAAAACGAAAAAAATAACTGAGCCATTTACTGACAATTTCTCGGTATCTTGACTTTGATAAAATTTATTTGTTAAAAATATTTGTAAAAGTGAGAATTATCAGTAAATGGTTTAGTTATTTTTTTTTCGTTTTTTACCCATCCACAAATGCTATTAAAAAAAGAAAGTCGATAAAAAGTCATTTAAAAAGAAATTAAAACAAATGTCAGCATACCCATCCGCAAATGCTATTAAAAAAAAAGTCGATAAAAGTCGCCATTTAAGAAATTTAAAAACAAATGTCTGTAAAAGTGAGGCATTATTAATAAATGTTTAGTAATTTTTCTTTTAATATTCATAAAGAATAAAAATGGAATAGAAATTTAAATTTCGCTCCGTTTTACTCTTTTTTTTTTTAGATTGTGCTTCTCCCAAACAAATATAATCAAGAAAATAACATTCAACAATTGTACTTTATATATATAAAACACGAAATATAAAAAAAAAATATATATTAACGAAAGAAATAATTCCATTTTTAAACGAAAAAAGTCAATTTGGTATATAAAAGTTCCACTTAGTGATGTCACGTGATGACACGCGGTGTGAAATAATTGTCCCCAAATAAAAAAAAATGGCCCATCCGTACAAAGAAAACCAAATATTTATTACAGAAAAATTACGTACAATGTTATAATTACAAAGAGATATATAGAAACACGCATGCGTACCGTAAACATATTATACCAAAATGTGGAAGCCATCCGTCCAGTGGTTATTTAGACTATTAATTATGAACGAACCAAGAGTTACATTTTTATATATATATATATATATAGATATATATAGCCTGACGAATCCTAGCGTGGATGAAACGCAGAATATTCTGTGTAGCTTAATTGCCATATATATTTTATAACTTACTACCTAGCTCTAACTATGTAATAAGCACTGCTGAAGTAAATACTTAAAGTTTACGTATGAATTATACTTTCGTATATTAATTTAGGTGATTATATAAAGTAGTCATATATATATATATATATATCTTTTTCTTGCTCTTTTTTAATTGAGCACTATCAACAACCTCATTGAAATTCAATGGTTTTTACTTTTGATTTTTTTTTTACCCTGGAATATATATATAAAAAAAAATGAAAAACTTTTCCAAAAAACTTGATTCCAGAGCATGGTTCTGTTTTTACAATATTTTCCATTTTTTGTCCCCTTCTTTTTGAAAAAGAGATGATATTTTTGAAATATTAAAGACTTCCACCATCCCGGTTATCTCAAACAGTAATTTACTGATTTGTATTTTTGATTGTTTTGGGAAAATAAATGGATATACGAAGATAAAAAAAAAAAAAAAACTCTACAAAACCTTCTTTCGTTTGTTCATTTTTGTTCATACATCACATTGTTTCAACACCTGGTTGCCTACATTGCTATATATATATATATATATATACATACACATATATATATATATATATATATATATATATATATATGTATGTATATATATATATGTATATATATGTATGTATATGTTGCCTACATTATATATATATATATATATATATATATGTATATATATATGTATATGTTGCCTACATTATATATATATATATGTATATATATATGTATATGTTGCCTGCATTATATATATATGTATATATATATATGTATATGTTGCCTGCATTATATATATATATATATATGTATATATATATATGTATATGTTGCCTGCATTATATATATATATATATATATATATATATATATATATATGTATATATATATATGTATATGTTGCCTACTTGGCCTTTTGGTCAAGATCAAAGTGTAATATCCCAGGCCAGCAGCTGGTGGATAGGCACCATCCTTCGCTGACCAACATTTTCTTTAAATGTGAGGGTAGAATCCCCATGTATGTACACCCATCGCTATACAGGGCACTTAAGCTAACCTTCCCCCTGGACGTGGGGGGCGTGGCCAAGGATGGATCACCTTCATCGGATTTACTTACCGGCAGCCTTGGCCAGGCCTGCCATGTCCTCACTGCCAAGGATTTCAGACCCGTCTGTGACAGTGCTTGAGGTAAGTGATCATGTCTTTGAACTTGGCTACATTGAATGTGAGGGGCATCAGGTGTCGAAGCAAGGCCTCGCGCGTTGTGAGAGACTTGGTGTCCCTCAAGGTAGATATTGCCGCTATCCAGGAGACCCACTTTGTTTGTGACGGGGATTGTCAGGTGCTGGTAAATGATTACGATGTCTACTCAGCATATGGCAATACCTATAGTCGTGGAATCTCCTTGCTAGTGAGTCGCACCCTGTCAGCGTCGGTGAATGTTGTTCACGCAGGCGAGGACGGGCGGGCGCTTGTTGTTGATGTTGCTGTTAATTGTAGTGTTTTTCGGATTGTTGCTGTTTATGCTCCCAATGCTGCTGTAGAGAGGGCAACCTTTTTTCGACGGTTGGAGGGCTTCTTAGTGGATCCGGAACGGTTAGTTTTAATGGGGGATTGGAATGCAATCCTTGATCCCAAAATAGATAAGGTCGGGGGGACTAGCGGGTCGGCGTGGTGTGACAGCAGTCTGTCTGACCTGATGGCCTCGTGCGATCTCGTCGACAGATTTCGTCTGGATCATCCGGGGCGGGAGATGTGGACGTGGCATCCTGTAGTGCCTTCCCATCCAAGCACTTACTTGGATCGGATGTTAGTTAGAAGAGGCGATGTAGACTTCCTATCTTGCCCCACGTTCCACTTGCTAGGACACTCGGACCATAAACTTGTTATGGCCCGTTTGAACTTAAGTGCTAGGCCTAAACTGGCCGGATACTGGAAGTTCAACAGCACCTTGTTGGAGCTGGAGGACTACCGGTTGAAGGTCACTGAGCTAATTCAGCGGGCTTTAGTGGGGGCGGTTACAGGGAGTAAGTGGTGGGTTAGTCTCAAGGCCAAAATTAGGTGCTTCTCTGTCCAGTATAGTCAATGCCTCGCGATAGATAAGGCTAAGGCAAAGAAGCGTTTAGAGGATAAGCTGACCCGGGCGGTGGAAGGGGGGGACCCCCTAGAGTTAGCACTAGCTAAACAAGATCTCAACCGCTTGGCTAGCGAGCGGTATGAAGGTCAAGTAGTTAGGGCTAGGTTAAAGAAAGTTTCTAACGAGGCTGTGAATGTTGACGCTGTTGAGCGTAAGGCTGCTTTAAGGCGCGGTTCGGATGGGTACATTCGTAAAGTACATAACCTGGAAGGACACCCCTTAGTATCGACTCGGGAGATCTGCGAGGGGTTTCGGGAGCATCTATCGGTGCGCTTCACCCAACTACCTGGACTCAGGGTTGATGAGTTTGGCAGCTATTTGGCTGACTCGCCCCGCCTCACGGCGGCTCGGGCGGCTAGCTGTGATGGTCTTATTACTGAACATGAGGTCATTACTGCGTTGAAGCAGGTCGGCTATAACAAATCCCCGGGGCTTGATGGTTTACCCTACGAGTTTTACTTGAGGCTGTCGCCCATGTTGGTCCCTATTCTGAAGGATATGTTCAACCATTGGTTTGCCCAGGGTTCCACCCCTGGACAGGTGACCAAGGGTGTGATCACATTGCTGAGGAAAGGTCAACGGCATGGTGGGAGGGAAAACTTTGATGATTTTAGGCCCTTGACTCTGCTAAACACAGAGTTAAAGATTTTGGCAAAGATTCTTGCGAATCACTTGCAGGTTGTCATCACTGACTTGATCGAACCGGACCAGACTTATGCTGTGAAGGGGAGATCGATTCAAGACAATTTGCACTTGATACGCTCGATCATAGAGGGGACAGAAGACGACGCCGAAGCCGCGCTGATCAGTTTGGATCAGTCCAAGGCATTCGATAGGGTCGACCATCGGTTCCTAGGATCTGTGCTAGAGGCCGCCGGATTTAATCTGGACTTCCACAAGTGGATCTTTGTTCTGTATGACAGGCCGACGGTAGCGGTGCAGATCAACGGTAAGCTGTCAGAGTCATTCGCTGTCTCTCGGTCGGTGCGACAGGGTTGTCCGCTGTCGCCTCTGTTGTATGTCCTGGCGTTGGAACCCCTCCTTCGCAAGTTAAGGGACGAGGCGGCTACACCAGTCCTGCGCGGAATAGCTCTCCCTGGAGGCACACGAGCCAGGGTTTCCGCGTTCGCCGATGACGTCACCGTGTTCGTGTCTTGCCTCACGGACGTTCAAGCGGTGGTCGAGGCGCTCGCTCGATACGAAGAAGTAACAGGGGCCATCTTCAACCGTAGCAAGTCTGTTGGCCTGCGGTTGGGGGCCTGGACCGGGGTAAACTCGCTTCCAGGTATTTTCAGCTGGACCGATGGACCGGTCCGCATTCTCGGTGTCTGGTTTGGACCGGGACTTCAGCTGGAAAAGAATTGGTCGGAAGTACAGTCTAAGGTCAAATCGTCAGTAAAGACTTGGATTGGAAGGAAATTGTCCTTGAAGGGTCGGGCGGAGGCGTGTGCTACATACGTCTTTCCGCTCATCCTTTACCGTTTGTCTGTACTTCCTCTCCCTGCAGAACGACTAACCCGCTTACAAGGGCGCCTCGATTCACTTTTGTGGAACGAGGGTAAGCATTATGTCTGCAGAGAGGTCTGTGTTCAAAGTCCGAGCGAGGGAGGCCTGGGTCAGCCCAGTCTCTTGTGTCATAGAAACGCCGAGAGATTGGCTTTCCTGGGTCGTTCACTTGAAGGAGACGCTCCTTGGGTCCCTGTGGTTGAGAACTCGTTTCCCAATCTCAAACCCAACCCTTCGGTAGAAGGTCGTCGTAGACCGAAGGGGAAGTCCAAGTTCTTCTCCGAATGCCGAACCGCTCTTAGAGCTTTGCCGGGGACCAATGTCCTCGATCAGCCAAGGAAGAAACTGTATCGGGATTTAGTGGAGGGGACCGCGAAGGATCCACTTTGTAGGCGGATGGGATGGTCGATGGAGGTTGTCCGTTCTCAATGGTGTTGGGCGCCGGGACGGGAGATTCTGAATAACTCGGAATTCTCCTTGACTTGGCGACTGGTCCGAAATGCGCTGCCCCTCTTCGACGTACTTTTCTGGTATAAAGAACATACCAGGCGCTTCTGTCCGTGCTGTGACGAACGCGAGCCCAAAACAATCGAGCACGCGTTTTTTAGTTGCAGCCGGATACAGCCGCTATTAAAGTACGTCGAGGGGGTAACAGCTCGCATCGATGCCGAGTGTCTGCTCGATCTCGACGTAGGAACTTTTGTGTACAACATGGAGCCGCCGTTCCCCAGGGAGGAAAGTTTGGTTTTCCTGGCGATCCTAGCAGTAGCGCGCATGACCATTTGGATCACGCGCCTCAAGTTGGTCCACGAAGGGACATCTGTTCCTGATCGGGATCTGATCGTTTACTTTAAACATTTGCTTAAAGTAAAGATCAGATGCGATTGGAAGGGGTTGCCTAGAGTGGAATTTGACAAGAGGTGGGTGCACAGCACTAGTTTGTGCATCCGTCGAGGAGCCAAGTTTCAATACGTGTTCCCTCCTTAGGCATGGCATGGGCGGTGCTGGGTCCTACGGAACCCATCCCGCCTAGGTTAGCATTATAAGTTCAGTAAAGTAACTCTTGACTGGTGGTACAAATGAGATCCTGTTCCTGATTTTATTTTTTTGGTATTAGAGAACCTCTGAGTCTGCCCAACCCCCCTGCTCCTCATCTTTATTTTCTGATGCCCCCGGTCATCCCCCTACTCAGAGGTCACCTTCCTACCCCCTCCATCCGTTGCTTTATTTTCTCCCACCTCCATTAAGGCGACTTCCCCAAACCCCATTAGGGATGCTCTGCTTGTTTTCGGTTCCCCGGAAAACAGTGGCGGATCTAGCCACATAGAATAGTACAGGGGGGTCTTACTAACAACACATTAGTAGTTTTTTTTTGTTTTTTTTTTGAAATGAACATTTTCATTAGTTTTTTCCCACTCCACAAACATTTTATGCCAATTAATTCAAGAACTCTTTCTAATGAAATCGAACTTTATTTTCTCACACATACACACACAGAAAAAAAAAAAAAAAAAAAAAAAAATGCACACACAACATACAGAAATGAATATACAAATTGTACATAGTTAAATTTTACATTGAACGCTGGGGTTATTAGTTAGATTAGGATCCACAGAGTGATTGAGGTATTTTGGTAAATGTTGCCAGTCAAGAGTAAGACTTCAAAGTCTCATCTGTTACATAGTCAAAAAGACCCTGTACCCTCCCCCTCCCAATTTCTTGTAGGGCCTTGTGACTAATTTTGTTGAATTGAATTTTTTGTACGTTTTTTATGTTCAATTTTTTCTTTCTCAATAAAATATATAAACAAGATCAAAGTGTAGTATCTGTTCTTTAGATGCTGCACTTCCATTTCTTGTTCTCTTTCGGTGGAGGAGAAATCCTTCACGACTGAGACAATTTTTATTTTTGTACCTTTTCTCCACGTTAAAAAACGACCCTGGTGTCTAACTCTGTCCCGTGGGGAGGCATAGTAAATAGGTACATTATATATATATATATATATATATGTATATATATATATGTATATGTTGCCTACATTATATATATATATATATATATATATATATATATATATATATATATATAAAGAATGCCATGGCACTGTCCCAATTGTCTTTTAGCTTTTGTTTTTCTAACTATGATGAGCAAGCATAACATTAATGACACTAATTCAAGGGACGTAACTCTAGTATGACAGGCAAACAGATAAGTGTAGCGTCTTATAGATATCCTTGCACATATTTAAAACTAATGAGGCGGATGGACATGAAAATATTGAAAAATATAAAGTAGAAAGCAATTGAATTGCAAGACAAATAATAATTTTAAAAATGTTTGTGAATCGTTGCGTTGCAAAAAATAAACTTACATAATTTTCTCCAAAATGATGCTGACCGCTTTGATATGCTGTTATAATCATTTCTGCAGATTTTGTCTTGCTGACAGCTACCAAACGTGGAGGAATTTGTGGAAGAGTCTGATAAAGAGTAGGAAAAAACAAGTAAACAATGATTACAAATCTGAGCGAGAGTTTAAATAAAAACATTTCATGAATACATATTATACATACTAACAAATACGTGCACACCCATTTAACATATAAAACTATCTTGTCTGATTTTTAAGATTTTTAAAGTAAGACCCATATATATATATATATATATATATATATATATATATATATGTACTAGCAGGGAGACCCGACGTTGCCCGGGATTGAATGATGATCAACAAATGTTTCACACTCCCATTTCTTTTGTTATTAAAATCGGTGAAATCGCCCATTTTTCAATCAAATTGATTGATTGCCTGATCTAGTTGGGGACACATTGCAGTGCAGCAGGAGGAAGCTTCACATACCTCACTGCAGTAACTTAATCCACAATACATTGTAGTCTACACTGCACTGTAGAGAATCTACTGTTGATTTTATAAAATTATTTTTATATATAATGGTTTGAATTAAAGTTTAAAATGCAAAAGTCAAGTATCATGCTTCAATTGTGCTCTAAGCAGAAACATTCATTTCAAATGCGCCCCTGTTATATCAAAGAACCTACTGTTGATCTTATATGTTGGGCCTTCGGTTTGTGTAGTAATACAATTTCTCAAATGCACTTGTGATGTTAGGCTGTGTAAGGTGTTAACTTTGTTTAAAATCGTCTGTTTTCTTCTTTCAGCGAATTTTGTGATTATTGATACTTATCAAAGACATTCTGATACAAAACCTATCAAAGATCACTGCCAGGTACATAAAGTACGTTCGTGTGAAATTTCATAAAAATCGGCCCAACTGTTTTCGAGTCTATAGGAAACAAACTCACAAACACAGCGACAAAGTCCTTTTTATATAATAGTATGAGGTTGTGCAAAAATAATGTTTTTGATGTTCAACTTCAAGTAAAAAATAATGACATTATTTTTACATCAACCTAATAGTATTATATAGATAAAGGTGTTTTTCTAGTGGGGGTTAAATATTAAATTAAAATAAATCACAGAACAATATGTTTATTAGAAAAATATGTAGTTTATTCCAAAGATCATTTTTTTTTTATAATTTAAATACAATTTTGAGCACATGACCTTGTGACTTGCACGAATATGTCAGACCTAAATAGCAATCCATCTGACATAATTTCGTTTTTTTTTTCCTTTTCACTATGTTATTGGCACGAGGATGTTTTATTTTGCTTCAATTTTGTTTTTTTCTGAAAATGATTATTCAGGATAAATTTTTTTTTAGAATGGCTTGCACCTATATAGCGTGATTTAGAAGTCCAATTTTCACAAATTCTATGCATTAAATTAGGCTGTATTTCAGCAACAATGTGTCAAATATTGTCTCCTAAGTTGTCTATTGTCTCTGGTTTATCAGCATAGACATGAAACTTTGCATATCCTTAAAGAAAATAATCTAATGGGGTTAAATTGCACGAACAAGGTGGCCAGTTGACAGGCCCATTTCGTGAAATCAATTGTTCCTATTTACAATGTCTCCCCACGGGACAGAGTTAGACACCAGGGTCGTTTTTTAACGTTGAGAAAAGGAACAAATATTAAAAATTGTCTCAGTCGTGAAAGACCTCTCCACTGACAGAGAACAAGAAACTGAATTGCAGCATTTGAAGAACAGATACTACACTGTGATCTCGGCCCAGAAATTGCTTGTATCATTTGCAATTTACAAATGCTGCTCGGGTGTCAGTCTCTTTATGATGAATTGGCAAACCAAGCTGAACTCAAAATAACCGATAGTTGCTAGATGTGCAATTAAAAAAATGCAAATTTAAAGCTTGTCACTTGAAAAAACAAAAAAACAAACAAAAAAAACACTTTATATATATATATATATATATATATATATATACTAGCAGGCCGCCTGGCATAGCCCAGTTTTAAAATATGCAATAATATATTTAATTCATGCAGATTTCACATTTATTATTATTAGAGCCAATCCTCTACTAATGGTTATATTGCACCCAATTTAGTAAAAAATAATGGAAAGAAACTCAGACGTGCATGCAAGGATTTTTTTTTTCTAAACAGTTCACTTCTTGTACGTAAAAAAAAAATACTCAATCTGAGATTGAAACCAAAACCTAAAATGAGTGAGTCAAGTATGATAACCATTAGGCCAGCTTGCCAGGATCTTTAAAAAGTGTTTACAAACCTACTTATTCTTAGCATAAGGAAGCTGTCATGTGAACGATCCATGCATGTGCAGTTGTGAAACAGTTGACAAACGGATAAAAATCTGATGATCCCCCCCCCCCCAAGTAACAATTTTTTAATTTTGGCTCCTTAGCAGCTTTTCTCTGGATTAAAATCAATTACAGAGTTTTCCACATGTGTGAATATTCTATACCAAACTTCCAGTCTGTAGATCAAAAATTCGTTGAGTATATAGGTTAGGAGTTGTCCTCGCACACACACACACATTCTCACTTAACTTTTATGGCCATCTTAAGAGAATGAGATATATATATATATATATATATGTATATATACACGAGCAAACAGTTAATAAAACATGTTAAAAAAACACTTTGAAATGAGTTAAAAACATATTTAATCTGAAAAGGAAACACTAGATAAGTGGATAGTCCTTAATCCGCGGAGTTTATTTATGTCTCGATAGTAGAGTGAAAAGCATATCTTATTTTTCTTTTATTAATATTATTGGAATTTTTTCCTTTTTTCCTTGTACACATTTTTGTGAATTATTCCATGGATTTCTGCCTTTGGATTATTATGGACCATTTTCTTCCAATTACGGGATTTCCTTGGATTTTACTTGTGCAAATGGAAATTCAATTAACTTTCTTGAAGTTATATATTTGGAGTTTACCGTCACTGGATTATTTATCTTCCACCAGACTATCCATTCATGTGTAATCACATTTTTCTTCACCATATTCTTTCTGCTTCACTTTTTTTGTTATCAAGTAAGATCTTTGTCTTACTTGTTGTTTCATCAAATACTTTTGCAAGCAAAGTCTGATCCCGCATTTTGCTAATTCCTACCCTCTGATGAGAAGGAAAATATTTCTTCGAAACTCTGCGGATTAAGGACTATCCACTTATCTAGTGTTTCCTTTTCAGATTAAATATGTTTTTAACTCATTTCAAAGTGTTTTTTTAACATGTTTTATTAACTGTTTGCTCGTATTATAAGCTCTATCTCCTATTTGGTTTTATCGAGCTTTTACATCTGGTGGAGACAACTTTATAAATATTAATTCTTTAATATTTATAATATACTTTAGTTTTACCATCTTGGATCATTTTGGTAAATTTAATTGCAATTTTTATTTTATTTTATTTTATATATTTTATTTTATATATATATATATATATATATTTATTTTATATATATATATATATATATATTTATTTTATATATATATATATATATATATTTATTTTATATATATATATATATATATATTTATTTTATATATATATATATATATATATTTATTTTATATATATATATATATATATATATATATATATATATATTAGTGTTGATTTTTTAGTGATAAGGAATTATTCAGTATTAGCATCTCCTACCTAGGAAATCAAGGAATTAGTTTTTCCCTAAGAAATATTGCCCCTATTTTTAGGATGTAAACAAATAAATGTATATTATCTATTTTTTATTTTACTTTTTAAAACAGTAATTTACATACACATGTTTCGCTGCTCTACAGCTCATCAGCATAGCTTGACTGTATTAGGGCTCGAACTTCAAACTATCAGTTCTATAGTCGAGTGTGTAAAACGTTAAACTACAGGCCCCTGCTGATGTTATTAGCTATTTTTAATCACTAAAAAAAATCAACAACAGCAAAATAACTTTAAAATAAATAATATATTAGAAGAACTCAAGAGAGAGAACTCTGTATAATTGCTTTAGTTTTCCTTCCATTTGTTTTTTTGTGAGTAAAATAAAATGTCTCCACTCTAAAAGTTTTCTTAGCTGTAATAATTATTTTCAGAAAAAAAAAATTGAAGCAAAATGAAATATGCTCGTGCCAATAACAGGGACAAGAAAAAAAAACGAAATTATGTCAGACAGGTTGCTATTTAGGTCTGACTGAATTTAAGATGTAAAACAAAAAAATGAAACACTTAAATATTATTTTCTGCACATGTGTGTGTATATATATATATATATATATATATATATATATATATATATAAGAACAAGTAGTTAATAAAACATGTTAAAAAACACTTTGAAAAAGAGTTAAAAACATATTTAATTTTAAAAAGGAAGCACAAAATAAGTGGATAGTCCTTAATCCGCAGAGTTTTGAAGAAATACTTTCCTCCTCATCAGAGGGTAGGATTTAGTAATATATATATATATATATATATATATATATATATATATATATATATATATATATATATATATATATATTTCATGATTTTTTGACGAGGGTACAAAATTTAAATATTACAATAAAAGTAAAATACATAAAACATGTTTAAAAACTAAGTGGGGGAGGGGAATGAAAGAGGGGGGGAGTCAGCTGGAATCTCACATGTGTGTAGATAAGATAACATTCTGATAGGATCTACGTATACCTTCTCATTTCCAATGAAACGCACATTGATTTCAAAAAGAAAATTTCACATGACATTTTGTCATTTGCTGAAGAGATCTGAATTTGCGTTGAAATATATTTGAACGACAGTAAATATTTGGCCATGCTTTTATATATGCACCTTTTTGCAGGTGTCCAACCCTGAAAGAAAAAGACTTGCACCGATAAGAAACTTCAAATGACTCTCTGCAGTAACTTAGTCCACAATACATTGTAGTTTACATTGCCCCATAGAGAAGCTATTGTTGATGTTATAAGATTATTTTTACATATTCCTATTTTTGTTTATTTTTTTTTTTTTTTTGCTGATCACATACCTCCAAATTCCCGGACACACAGTTTAATAAAATATAAAAAGAGATTATTGAAAAGTATAAAATAAAAATTAACAAACGTATAAAAATAACGTAATTAGTCTTTATTTGCACTTTTAATCACAAAATAAAAAAATAAAATAAAAATTATTTTATTTGAAATTTTATAAATATGTTTATGAAATTATAAAAATAAATTTTAATTTTAAAAATAAAAGGTTTTATTTGATATTAATTTTATTCAATAATCGCCGCAAAAACTACAATGGAAGAAACAGATAAAATTTAAAAAGGAGACAAAATAAAACATTTCAATAGAAAAGTAGATAGAAAGACGAAATGGATAAATCCAAAAATGAGGGAAATTATAATTATCCTGTGTCTCTTTTGCTAGCAGTAATTTGAATGAGGTAGGCGCGTTAGTTATCCCTTAATCCCATCCACATTTCCTGTTTGAGTTGTAAGACTTGCAATAAATAAGGGTTGTACAAACTGAAAAAAAAACGATTAATTATCACGTTATCAAAACTATTAGCTACTAGCAAGAAGACTCAACATTGGGAGGGGTTTAATGAGGATCAATGAATGTTTCACACTCCCATATTTTATTGTTATCGAAATCAGTGAAATTGTCCATTTTTCAATCAAATTAATTGCCTGCTCTAGTCAGAGACCCACTGTGGTGCACCAAGAAGAAGCTTCAAATGACTCTGCAATGGCTTAGCCCACAATACATTGTAGTTTACATTGCACTGTAGAAAACCTACTGTTGATTTTATAAGATTATTTTTACATCTTTTTTTTTTAGGGTCCTTTGAGATGAGGCTTCATAATTTGTGTTTTCATTTTTTTGCAGACTGTTATCCTTATCTTTGAGGCTCGAATAGATGCGTTGAGTCTCTACAGTTCCAGGTGAACATTGTTTGAAGATAAT
Organism: Euprymna scolopes; assembly: GCF_053919585.1. Taxonomy (NCBI): domain Eukaryota; kingdom Metazoa; phylum Mollusca; class Cephalopoda; order Sepiida; family Sepiolidae; genus Euprymna; species Euprymna scolopes. Next base: position 38,674,020 of record NC_136504.1, on the reverse strand, counting down.
GGTTTCAATCCTACCTGCAATTCTAAATAAGCACCCAGTTCTAAGTAAGCAACTTGAATAAAAATTAACCACAATACTGGCTATGTCCAAAAATTCAGTACGCAAAGTTAAGACACCAAAAGTGGACTTAAATATGAAACAGAAGTCACTAATCATGAAACGAAACACGACACCATATGGAATCTCTTCTTGTTTTATCATGAAGCAATAAAAAAAAAAAATAATAAACTTGTATTTTTTATATTTCTATAAATATTTTTTTTAATATTTAAAATATATTCTTATTTTGTCATAGATAATCTTCTAATATATAAAAGGCAAAATGTGTGTGTTTGTATTTCTCCCAAACACTTTTGTTTTGACAGACGTGTCGGACTGTGACAAAATCGGTATCATTAGAAAGATTGGTCTCTCTGATGACAAATATCTAAAAATCTGTCGAAAAAGATTAATTCTGTGCTTTTCAACTGGGCTGATTTTTGCACAGACAGGTCAGTTTTTAGCATTGACATTTTTCTAAAGTCATACATCTAGCGATCTTAATGTATGTTTAAAAGACATTATGATTTCAATCATGCTTTTTATTTTAGATTTAAAATATTAACAACTCCATTTTATTTCAGTATTTAATTTGTGTATTTCTGTTTTATTAAATGCTAGCTTTTTTATTCTAAAAGCTAGCATTTAATAAAACAGCTAGCATTTAATAAAACAGAAATACACAAATTAAATACTGAAATAAAATGGAGTTGTTAATATTTTAAATCTAAAATAAAAAGCATGATTGAAATCACTTATCTCAACAAAAACAATTCCGTCTCCAAATTGCAAACTGTGTTGAAAGAACTTCAGTTAGTAGCGTTCAAAACATTTTTTTTTTTAAATTAGCCGTTAATAGAAAATCGTGATTTTATTCTGAACTTAAGCTAGTAACGTTTTAAGAAGCTTACGATATAAAAGAAAAGGCTGATGGGGGGGGGGTTCTTCCGAAAGTAAGTTGGTGCCGTTATAAGTAATTTCGAGATAAGATGGAAGCCGGTATTGGACTAGAAAAAAAGCTAGCATTTAATAAAACAGAAATACACAAATTAAATACTGAAATAAAATGGAGTTGTTAATATTTTAAATCTAAAATAAAAAGCATGATTGAAATCACTTATCTCAACAAAAACAATTCCGTCTCCAAATTGCAAACTGTGTTGAAAGAACTTCAGTTAGTAGCGTTCAAAACATTTTTTTTTTAAATTAGCCGTTAATAGAAAATCGTGATTTTATTCTGAACTTAAGCTAGTAACGTTTTAAGAAGCTTACGATATAAAAGAAAAGGCTGATGGGGGGGGGGGGTTCTTCCGAAAGTAAGTTGGTGCCGTTATAAGTAATTTCGAGATAAGATGGAAGCCGGTATTGGACTAGAAAAAAAGCTAGCATTTAATAAAACAGAAATACACAAATTAAATACTGAAATAAAATGGAGTTGTTAATATTTTAAATCTAAAATAAAAAGCATGATTGAAATCACTTATCTCAACAAAAACAATTCCGTCTCCAAATTGCAAACTGTGACCTCACAAGTGTGCTGTGAATGCGATGGCTAATGCGCTTGCTTTTTTTCATCTCTTTTTCCTCTTTCGCGTTACAGGTTCGAGCCTGGCTAATTTTTTTTTTTGTGCTCGTACGAGTACGTGTTGCTATTTTCATTGAAACAATTCATTTATTTTTCTTTTAGGGGGTTGGTTGCTCAACAGCTTTACTTTACCACCTCTCTACTCCCTGGCAATGCTGTGTACCCATGCTAGTCTATTTTATGAAAGGGAAAATGTGTGTGTGTGTGTGTCTGTATGTCTGCCAAAAACTTTCAACAGACGCATCAGACTCCGACAAAATTGGTATTGCTAGAAAGATCGATCTCTCAGATGACAAATATCTAAAACTTAGCCAACAAGATTAATTCTCTGGGCCGTTTTTTACGAGGAGGGGTCAGTTTTTGCATCAATATTTTTGCAACTCATACACTTACCAATCTCAACATACATTTATATTTCGAACGTCCATGACTTCATAAGTTGCCGTGGACGAAACAGCTGGCACATTAGCTTTTTTCACCACCTTTGCTTCTTTTGCATTACCGGTTCGAGCCTGCCTACTGCGGCTAATTTTTTTTTTTATACGCTCGCACGGGTACTAGCTGCTATTTTGATTGAAACATTTTTTTTTTTTAGGCGGGGTTGCTCAATAGCCTTAATATACCACCTCTCTCCACCTGGGCAATGCCGGGTAGCTATGCTAGTATCATAAAACAAAGTACTACCTTCAATTGAATTACAAAACTGAAACTTCCTTCATTATTCCACTAAAAAATTCCAACACTACCTCTTAGGAAAAAACTAGCAGGCCTCCCGGTCGTAAAATACACTTAAATATGAAATTCTGATTAATTCAGATTTCCTATTTATCATTATATTATACTGGACCCAATATAATATAATGATTTAAATAGTTAATAGTAAAAAAAAAAAAAAATGACTCGTATGCCACTATCTAGAATCGAACAAAAAACGTTTAGCTTATGATTTACTTTTATCTTTGACATTAATGCCTGAGCTATGAAGACATGTTTTTTTTTTTTTTAATTTTTTTTTATTCAATTTTTACCCCAAACAAGGCACAGTGCCACTTTGAAGCAGGGGGCTACTATCAGGGACTTAATTAGCGGGGTCATTATGAAGGGAGATGAGTAGAAAGATGTTTGTTAGCATTACACTTGAACTTCTGCATATCATTGCAGTTGGGAAAGCAGAATCCCGGAAGGGAGTTCCAAAGACCCGCAGTTCTGGGGAAGAAACTATTATAGTAAAAGGCTTTCTTGCACCTAGGGATCTCTACTGTAAAGGGATGAGACTTAGTAGCTTGTCGGGTTTGTCGGGGGTAGTTACGTCGGGGAGGTACAAGTGTTTGCAGTTCGTCAGAGCATTCACCATTAAAGTATTTGTAGAACAGGCAGAGGGATGCAACATCTCGTCGATGGGACAGAGGCTGAAGCCTAGATGACAGTTCAGGACCTATCAGGTTGGCGACTCTCTTTTGAACCCTGTCCAGGAGCGAGAGACAAGCAGCAGATGCACCAGCCCAGATAATGTTTGCTGCAAGACTAAAAATTAAAACATGAACCAATAGATATTAAGTTACGCATGCATATTCGTAATGCTGTCGTTCGACGTTCATCTGGCAAATTCCATTTTTTTAAAATTTTGTTAAATTTTCACACATACATAAATATATATTGAAAGAGATTTGTGTTTACTATAAGCTTTTTATGCAAATATTACACAAGTATAAATCATGTAGAATATCTGTATGGATATAATTACACGTAATAGTTAAACTAAAGATGATTATCCGATAAAAAAAAACGAAAAAACTAATAGGAAATTTATTAAATCTAGCAGAGGTACCCAGCGTTGCGTGGAGCAGGGGGCAGCTGGCATTGCCTGGGTTTAGAGAGGTGGTATAGTAAGGCTATCGAGCAACCCAGCCCTAAAAAAAATGGTTCAATCGAGCGAGTACCTATGCGAGCACAAAGAAATAAAAAAAAAAATTAAACAGCCCCCTAAAAAAATGAAAATATCAGCGAGTACCCGTGCAAGTGCAAAAAAAAAAAAAAAAAAAAAAAAAAAACTCATGGTGACTTACGACATCATGGGCGTTCAAAATTAGCACAGTCATTGCAATGCAAAAATGTTGACGCAAAAGTCGATTCCTCCTTGGAAAAAACGTCTCAGTTGACTAGCACAGAATTAATGTTTTGGGCCAATTTTTGGATATTTGTCATCCAAGAGACCGATGTTTCTAACGATACCAATTTTGTCAGTGTTCGTCGTGTTGATGTTTAAGATTTATATTATAGAAAAAGAAGAAAATAAGCGTACCTCTTGCAGTTTAGATAATGAAAAATATGAGGAAAATACTGGGACATATTTGGGATTACACTGCCTGTAAGAATGCAATTTGATTGGCTATTGAAATTGACGTAATTATTGTAAAAAATATAATTATTGTAAAAGAAAATGTGCAGCCTATTAGGAACTATGAAAGAAATGTTCAATTTACATTTGTTAGAATTTGTGTGGCCGAGATGGAAATCGAGTCGGGTATTTCCTCATATATTATGTATCCGAGAAGAATATCATTTGTAATTATGTTTGTTTGTTTTAATAAAAATTATGTTTGTTTTAATAAAACTCATTTGATAAAAAAATATCCTGTTTTCAAATGTTGTTTCAATCTAATTTTATTACGTCAATTTCAATATTGTTTCATTTCAATTTCAAAATTCTTTTACAATATTTATAGAAATAGGAAAAAATAAAAGTTTGTTTTTATTGTTTCATGAGAGCACAAGAAACGTTAAAACTAAAATAATTTTTTTAAATAAATCATTTCCATATGGTTTCATATTTCGTTTCATTCCATATTCAGGTAAACCGAGTTAACTACCAGCATCTAACTTTGCGTACTGAATTTTGTAAATAATGACATAGCCAGAACGGCTATAAAACACCCTCCCGTCCCCATGTTAAGAATGGTTTTCTGAATAATAACGTTATTATTTCAGCACGATAACATAAATGCATAAATACCGAAATTAATTTTCTATCTCTTACCGTACTTTGGGGTAATTGCACCAAATCCGGGGGTAATTGCGCGAACTAAAAAAAAATGCGGCACTTCTGTACGACAGTGTCATGAGGCGAATGTGTGCATTTTAGTTTCTAGAGAGGCTGACAGAGAGCGTTTCTTATTCAAAGAACAGGGGTCGATAACTCGTATCTTTCTAAAGATTTGTGCAAAAACCTCTATAAATGTTTCATGTTTTTTAAATTATATTTTGCTACATTGACGAACTAAAATTATATTTTGATACATTTTTTATATAATCTTATTGTGAAAAAAAAACAACAACAAAACAGACAAAAAAAACGGGACAAATAATTATATGTTGCTACATTTCATACAATCAAGAGGGAAAAAACACAAATAATTCTAAAAAAGAGAGAAAAAAAAAACAATGGCAGACATTGTTGAGAATCCCCCCCCCTATCTAAATTCCACAATTTTCACTTTTTCGTACTTTTTTTCCTGTTAATATCATTCATTAAAGACTTAAGTTTCAGATTATAAAAAAAAATTGCAAAAAAAAAAAAAAAATTTCATAAGTTTTCACGTGGGGGTTCAGTTTTCAATTTATAACATTGTACTAAATTAAACACAAACTTTCTGACCACGATGAAAAAAAAATGGCAACTCTGTAGCAGTTACAGAGAAGTATTTTCTCTGGTGAATCAATGCCCCCCCCTCTGAGTTCTCCGGCCACAGGCTGACCTATCAGCTAACAGGGCGCATTGATTCATCTGCTTCCTAAAAGTCTTGAGGGAATGTCAGCCAATCAGAACCAGACCGCCAGCCTAGCAACATCTATCCTCTTTCGTCACCTGTCCACCGGACATCTCACTATAGCATTGACGGTCTCGATTTGAGACAACTGCTATCCAGCCGAGGACGACAAGGTACTGACTGACCTTCAACGACCTGGAAAGAACTTTCTTTTCCTTCTTCTCTTTTAGCAGCCAGACCTACCAGTTCCTGCTACAAATAAAATACTCTTTATTGTTATTGTTTAAAAAGAAGTTTGTGGTTTTTCTTTTTTTTTTTTTTTGTACCTTGTTCTTTGCTATTATTTATTAGGAAAGTAGAACAATTATCTCTCCTAAAACTCTCTCTGATGTAACCGGAAAGTAGGGGTTAGAACGGAGGGGTTAAAAAAAAAAAAAAAAATTCTTCACATCCCACCTCTTCCCTCCTCCCACTCTCATCTCTCTTTCTCTAATCTATGTATCTCTCTCTCTCTTTCTCTAATCTATGTATCTATTCCTCGTGGTCAGAAAGTTCGTGTTCAATTTAGTACAACGTTATAATTGAAAACTGAACCTCCACGTGAAAAGTTATAAAAATTTATTTTTTCAAATTTTTTTTATAAAACTTAAGTCTGTAATCGATGATATTAATAGGAAAAAAAAAAAAAAAATAGAATTTAGAGGGGGGGGGGGAGCAAACACTCTTGACAACGCCCGCCAAAACAATCTATAAATGTTTCGCTTTTCTTATATTTTTGTGTTATTTCGTTATTATATATTTTAAGATTTAAGATTTTTTTCAGATTTTTATAGTAAAAAAGATTACTTGTGGACCATTTATAGACTTGTGCTGCAGTCTGCACCCATTCTTCTTCTAAAGTTAAACGGGTGGTTTGTTATTGAACGTAAGAAATTCGAAAGTGATCTTGAAGCCTTTAAAACGTCTATTTGAAAGTCATTTATTGATAAGACGGGACAAGTAGCGGTTCATTTGTTTTAAAACCAAGTTCAAACAGTATTTTTGACCGCGCCACTGCTGTCTCAGAGAGCCAAAACGTTTATTTCTATAGTAATAAAATTCTGTGACTACTTCTCGTATGTGTTTCTTATATTTATGTGACAGTTTTTCAGAGTAGCAAACGACAGTGTCAAATAAAAAAAACAATTCAATAAATATTTCATAATATATTTTTATGGTAATGTCACAAAATAGGGTTTATTTATTATTTTATGCAAAAAATAAATAAATAAAAATAATAATGCATTTTTTAAAAATCTGACACTGTTTGCTGCCGACTTCGAGTCTCCTATTCCTCTGTATCAGTGATACGTCGCATCACTGATGCGATGCAAATGCACTGCATCCACCCAACAAAAGATACAGTAAAACTTAAGTTTAACTTGAAGTGGATGTAAGCGTCGGCAGCAGCTGACTCGAAATATTAGTATCGTTTGTAATTCAAACAAAACAATTGTTTTTCAAATTAATTTCTTTATAGAATTTGTAGCTATTTAATTCTTGGGTAAAACTATACAAACACCGTGACAGCGAATTAACCCTAACCCTGACCCTAACCCCTAACCCTAAACCTAACCCTAACCCTAAACCCTAACCCTAATCCTAACGCTGTCACGGTGTTTGTATAATAATACCAATTCTTGAACATGTTTGTTTTCTTTTATTAATTTGCTTTTTTAATTTACTTTTCTTCCTAGTTATAAAAGCGGAATGGAAAATAAATAAATAAAACAAAACACAGTCTCTCTCTATCACACATACACACAAATAAAAATGCGGTACTCCTGCAGAGAGTGATCCGTGCTGAAATAATAACAGCTTATTTAATAATAATAATAATAATAATAATAATAATAATAATAATAATAGCTTATTTAAAAAGCCATTCTTAACATGGGAAGGGGATGGTGTTTTGTACCCATTCTGTACTTTAACCTTACAATTGAATAAAAAAAAGCATATAAAACTTTAATTAAACGTGGAAATACGATTTAAAAAATAGCGCGGATCACTCTGCATTTAGCACCAAAAATGTTTAAAAGTAACATATTCAACTTGAAGGATATTAATGGGAGGGGGGGGGGGCACTGCATTTTTATTCGTAATTGTTAGCGATTTTATTTTCTCCTGTTGTTAAGTATTTCCTTTTTTTTACAAGGTAGTCACCACTTATGAAGGCCCGGAAGCCACTCGGGGATAAGAGTTAAACAAATGTGCTTTGTTGATTTCTTTCTTCCTTCTCACACACGCGTACACTCTACCTTGGGTCGTTTCTGTAACGCTTGTTCCATTTTCTGGATGACATTTTTTAGAGCATGTCCAACTTCGATTTCGGCCATTCTTGCAATTTTACCCGTTAACATCGACTCCAAATTTCACCTGGAAACGTTTTGTTTGTTTTATTATTTTCTGTTTTTATTTTGTTCTCCGAGTAATTGAGAATTATCTGCCCCTTAATTGGAATATTTCACTTTGCTCCCCAAAGATGTCGCTATTCAATAAACACACGTGGACTTCCGGTTTGTTTGTTTTTTTTTATTTAACAACTATAAGAAAAAAATAAATAAAAATAAAATAAATCATAAATGTCTAGATGCCGGCTGCTCGATGAGGCAAGTTATCACATTATTATGAAGAAGTTAGGAATATGTTTAGTTATACTATAGTAGTCCGTTTCCTTTTAGCAATTACGTAAATCTAAAAAATTGACGATTTAAAAAAAAAAAAAAAAAATAGGATCAATGTTTTCTTAATACGTTAAAGAAAGAATATCATGAACTGTTGAATTAAAAAAAACAGCCGGTTCCGACTCCCGTGTGATTAATATTTTTATCTCCTTATTCACAGATTGTGGACAGATTCGGTTGAAGTCAGTTGAAACTACCTGCAATGGGAGTTGGTTTTATCGTTTTAGGTAAGATACTCTTAATTTTGAAAGCAAATTAAAAAAAAAAAAAAAAAAAAAAAATTGACAACTTTGTTTTTCTATAGCTAGGGGAGGGCTCCCGTAAATTTGTAGTTTAACATCCTCAGCTATTCAGCTCCACAAATGACATCCTACTTTTTTAGGCGATTACATGTGAAAAGCATTTTTTAAAAATCACTAACCCTAAGTCCGGATGGTAAGGTCGTAAAACCACACGTAATCGCTTAAAAAACCTTCCCGCACGCAATTTATCCTCGTTTCGAAAAACAAAAAGGCGAACCTAAACGAGAATCACCCTCCTCCTATGATTTTTTATAGTATGTTTTCGTTTTCAAGGTTGAGGGTGTTTATTCCGAAAGCCGTTCTTAACATGAGGAGGTTGGGGTGTTTATACTACGATGTGTTAGGTCGTAAAAAATATCGACTACAGAATACCAGTTAAAATTATGGGGGAGGGTGATTCTCGTTCAGGTCTGTCAATAAAAATTTAACTGCCATTGAACGCTAGAATTACGGAAAAAATGGGAGTGACCTTAAATTTATACACGAAACTGACCGACCAATTTAGTGTCGTCGTCTGCCCTTTCAGTGTTCTTAATTTTAGCGGCTTTTAAATCATAAACAACTGGTTCGATTATTTCCGGTTTGTTCCGTAATTCGAAATCAAACATTGGGGGCTCATATAGGCATCCAGCTGTAGAAGTACCCAACATTTTTTTTTTTTTTTACAACATATGTTAAAGTTGGGTTTGTATTACTGTACACATAGATTCGAAAAAGTTGTCAAAAAATAGATATATAACAAAGGCAAGATAAGTTACTTTTCTACCTAACTGAATATGTTCTCAGTGTTTTTATTTAATGTAACATGTTTATTCAGCTCGAAAAACATACTGTGTTTACCGATGTATTGGAAAATTCAAAATGGCACCCGACTCTCTCGTTAACAGGGTAAGTTTGGGAAAAGGTGCTATAAATATAAAACTAGACAAAATACTGTTAGAAACTCGCTCAGTATATGTTACCGTTATATAGACTGACATGTATTCGGTGGGTTTTTAACAGTATTTTGTCTAGTTTATTATTTATAGCACCTTTTCCCAAACTTACCGTGTTAAAGAGAAAGTCGGGCGCCATTTTGAATTTTCCAATACATCGGTAAACTGTATGTTTTTCGAGCTGAATAAACATGTTACATTGAATAAAAACACGAAAAATATATCCAATTTGGTAGAAAAGTAATTTATCTTGCCTTTGATAACATTTATTTGCTATATATTTGTTTTTTGACAACTTTTCGAATCTATGTGTACAGTAATACAAACAAACCCTTAAAGTTTTAGTTCTTTTGTAATGTCAACGTGGAAAATTTCCTTTACTATTTATTTATTATAATTCATACTTTTTCTTTATTATGGGTGGTGGCGGTGGATATTTATGCTAAATACGAACTGCGTTATGCGTTATTGTCGGTATATTCCGGGCAGGTTACGTAAACCGCCGGAAAGTGCTGAGACGCTTAGCCAATGAAATCACAACAGCCGACAATTGACAGACGGTATCTTTTGTTATTGAATTGTTAGGTGAAAGTACAGAATATGAAAAAAAAAAAAAAAAAACTCATGTTATTTCAGCAGGATCTGTAAAGTGCACAAGTATCTTTTATTTATTTATTTTTACATTGAAACTACTAGACGACATTTTCCCTTAGTTTTTAACTGTTTACTAGCGTTTTAAACATTGGCTATCATTTTCGAATACTAATAAAAAAAATACTAAGTTTTCATTCGTCACCTTTCACGAGTTTACGGAAGCTGCCTGAAATATGCCGACGATGACTACCGTTTTTCCACATCATAAAGTGTTTATCAAAATCACTTCGGTGCTTGTGCATAGCAGTGTCAGATGTTGCCATTAAAAATAAGTGATAAAAATCTAAATAATTACTCACTATTATGGCGGTTACCATAGCTTTTAAACGACGTTTGAAAAACGGTCACCATTTCGGTCGATCCCCTTTTTGGGGCACCTCCGAAATTAGAGAGAGCACAAGAGTGCTGAAAAAGAACGGTTGTGGAAAAGAAAACATCGGGTTATAATTAAGTGCGACGAGACTTTAGGATTGATGATGTTTTATAAAAGTTTCCAAGATATATAGGGGTACAAAGAGGATGGTACATTTCTTTGATAAAAGTCTTTACCCAGAGAAACTGGTCCGTCGCGTGTTCATGCTTCTGTTATTTCCGCATGTCTGAGAGAGATTTCTTCTTTGTATCTCCCTCCAGGACAGTCCTCTATTCCGATTGGCTGAAACCTCTGGTGACATTGAGAGAAGAAAGGAAAGGAAAAGTAGAAGAGTAGGGAGAAAGAGAGAAATAAGGGAAGCATACCGTAGCAGCATCATAGTAGTAGTTCACTACACTATATTTCGAAGCTTATAACTACTTGAAAAATATAATTGAAACCCTAATTTTTTTTCAATAAAAGGAGCAAAGACCAAATTTTAAAATAATAAAAGGTTTAATAGAAAAATATGCAATATTTTTTTTCAAATCGGTTTTCTTTAAAAAAAGATTTCAAGAAATTCAACGAATTTTAACTTACTCCAATTATAATAAATATACATATATAAATGCCAAAAAATCACTTACCTATAAAAAATACTAATCAATGTGTGCTTCCATTTTTCATTTATAAGAATTTGTCCATGTTTATATTTTATGTTCCATGTACTTTTTAAATAAAAGAATTTTTTAAACAGCCATTCGAAAAGACCGTGATTTTCAAATATAATAACATGGTCACAGAGTGGAGTTGCCTCCCTTTCTTCCAGTTGACAAATACGGAGGCTGAAAAGTGCCACAATTAATTATTTCAAAAACGTAAAAACAACACATTAGGCCAAATATATTTCCCGGTAGTAACTATATAAAGAAACAAACATTTGAAGTGCTGATATCTGTCTTATTTCTCCTTTGAATTTCTGACACGTGGTTACTGTCAACAATCAAATTAGTCAAGTATGGATCACCGTATTTGAAAAATGATCTCATTTCACTCATGAAATTTTACTTTTTAGAAGAAACCCACTGACAAATTTTCCATTTCTTTTTTTTATTCTTGTTAAAGAATTATGAGTTTTTGATTTAAAATATTTTATTTCTTCATGCAATGAATTTTTTTTTTTCAAAAATCTAAAAAAGATAAAAACAACATTGAATGAAATAGAAAAAAATAATGTAGGTACCCAATTTTTACAGGACGATGTTTTCAAAATGTGAGGTTTAACTTAAAAAAAAATATCAACATAAGGTTTTAAACTTCTGAGTTTACAGGTAAATTTGCATATAACTATTCTTTTGTTTTTGTTTTAAATTAGATTATTTTATTTATTGATCTTTTATCTTCAATTTGTGGTATATAAACCTTAGGTGAGAAAATTATTTAATTTTTAATAGACATTTCAAAATGGGGGGGGGTTAAAAAAGAACATTTGTCTGGAATATTATATTCAGTTTATTGGAAAGAGCATAAAATTTCACATTAAACCTGAAAATATCTTAAAAATTGAACCAATAGAAAAATTTTTAAATTTAAAAATTGAAAAAATTAAATAAAATTTAACTCGTAAAATTCAATTCGTTTCTTTACATAGAAAAAAAATGGCTGCATGAGCATGCTCATGCACTTTGTAAAACACTTATTTAAAAAACTTATTTAAAAAAATAAAAAATAATAGAAATATTATTTTTTAAAAAACTTTAATAGTTTATTTTGGAAGTATATTCTATAAAGAAATTGAACAACCCATTAAAAAAAAAAGAAGAAATTACAAGTTTTGTATATTTTATTTGCAGTTTTGTGTTAAGGGTGTCAAAAATTCCCCCAAAATTCTGACACACCTACTTGTGCATCTGTTTCCATGGTATTTTTTAAAAATAGTATTCTCAAGTTAAATTCAATTTTTACGATATTTTTGCTTTTTAAATTGTTAGGTGAAAATACAGCATAGTTTAAAAAAAAAAAAAGGTATTTTTTACAACCTGCCCAGCGTGGTATAAACACTCCCAACCACCCCATGTTAAGAACGGCTTTTGGAATAAACACCTCCCCATGTTAAGAACGGCTTTCGAGGTTGAGGGGTGTTTATTCCGAAAGCCGTTCTTAACATGGGGAGGTTGGAGTGTTTATAATATGTTGGGGAACGTGGTAAAAATTTACCAAAAAAAAAAAAAAAACACTCCCCATGTTAAGAATAGGTTTCTAAATAATGTTATTTCAGCACGGTAACATATATGCCCAAGTACCTACTATTCTATAAAATGGCCTCCCTCCCCTTTTTTGACTGATCTGGAAAAAATAGTTGAATCATTCCATCGCTCTAGAAAATATCTCGCTCATGACTCGACCATCTACCTAATTAAGAACCAAATAGAAATTTTTTTTTGCATTTCCATACACTAAAACATCTGCTGGATCATAAGCTTCATTTCGGTACCTTACTTGCCTGGTGTGGATTGCCTTTAGGCTAATATAAACCACGTCACACACACACACACACACACACACACACACACACACACACACACACAGTAAATCGAACTTACCTAGGGAGATAATAACTTCCGGTGTAATACTGACCAGCTGGGCAAACTTGGGTTCTTGTACCGGAAAAATATCCAGTAAATAAAACATTGTTTAGTAAATCGTTATTTTTTTGCATTTCCACACACCAAACATGGATATAAATATCACTAAAACATCCGTTGGATCATAAGCTTCATTTCGGTACCTAACTTGCCTGGGTGGAGTGCCTGTCAGCTGAGAAACCGCATCAAACACACACACACAGTACGAAAATTTATAATAGGATGCACGGGAATTATAAATATTCTTGTGTGGTTGACTGAAAGAAACTGCTGATCTATAAAAAGTGGTTGGATCATTCCATCACTCCAAAAGAGTTACTGGTAATAACCCCTTTTGAATGAAACGACTGTTATGGGCAACTATTTCCATTAATGCAACTGAGAGGCTAACCCTTAGCAAAAAGAATTACTTCTCCATTGAAACCAATTTAAGCCACATCTGTGAGAGTGAATGGTTGGGAGTGTTATGTATTTGTTATATTTGTAAGAGAGAGTGACAAATATTATATAGTTGTTGTTGAATGTTCATATTAGTGAGATAGACAGGGTACATTTTAAAGGAGAGACGGAAACATGTAATACACAATGAGAGAGGGATAGATAGAAGAGAGAAAGAGATGCATTTATTCAGTTTGATGGGAGTGTTTCTATAACATTGACACATATATTTTCTTAACACGCATATTTTTGAGATGAGGATTTTCAGTCTTTTATCAGAGGAGGGGACATTCACTATTTCTAGATATTGAGAGGGACACGTTCTTAAGATGATTTCATACACAAAGTTCTTTATACAGATGAGTGGAACACAAGTTCTTATAATACAAATTCACAATACCTTGGCAGCTGTTACAAAATATGATGACATCCTTTATTTCTTGACTGGTCAATGGTTTATTTATTTTAAACTCTCGATCGGAATTCTCCTGAATCTTAATTCCAAACCTAGCTTCCCAGGTTCGAATTCTCGGACTATCCTATCTCATTTTTATTTACTTACAAGAACAGGCGACCTGTTCTCTAACAGGAGTACCTTTTCTGTTTCTGCCATTTTAAGTCTTGTACCTGAACTTTGAATTGGGAGATTCCACTTGCCAGCTTGCTACATAACTCAAGCTGTCTTCCATGGTTCGAATCTGACTCTAGGCCAGGAAGAACTAGTGACACACTCAACTAAGATTCATTTAGAGAAGATAAAAACTCATGACTGAAATGGCATAATGTGTTGGATGCTCAAAAGAATTAAAGAACACCTTGCCAACTCTGGCGAACTTTTAGCTTACTCTTTCTTTTTCATTTCTTAATTTCTGTATTGAACAAAAATGAGAGCTAGACAAATCAATAGCTTGATGCTACATCCCCAGTTGCTGAGATATCAAAAAAATAATTTTACATAAAGGTGCAAATTTTGCATTTTCAACCAATGAAAATGATTCCTGGTCCTTCAAAGAAAAATAAAAAAAAATAAAATAAAAACAAGCCGCCGTGAAATGCCAATTTCTAATGAAAATGGAGGCTTGACAAGCAAAACCAGAAGACGGTCCAGTTCGTCAGGAAAAGTGGTTAAAATCTATTAATCAAATCTTGCTATTTTTAAATATTAGATGAACTATGTTGATTTTCTTCTAACCTCACACGGCGAATGAGAAAAAAATTGTGAATAAAACCTGTTTTATATGTGGACAGTTTTGAATTTTGTTCAGTTTGACTTCTTTCTCAGTGAATGTTTTTATTTTCTTGTTTTCAGTTTGTTAATTCCTTTATTTAAACATGTATATATATTTTTATTTGTTGCCGGATTATATTTATTTTTATTTTTTGATGTTTTTGTTGTATCCCCCCCTTTTTTTTTTTTAAGATGGGGAGGGGGTAGTTTCAAGCCAGACTACCAGTCCTGACTTGCCATATATAACAAGAAAAGAGATCAGTTGAATATTAACCCACCAACTCTTATTGGATACCTCCCCCCCCCCCCACTTCACTGTCACTCCAAACTAAAATTTTATTTTCAGTATGTAATTAAAAAGAAAACGGATTCTTGTCAGCGTTTGAATAGCATTCTAAATTCCAACCTGTTTAGTTGAATTCGAAGAACTCAGCTTAAGTCTTTTTTATAACGTCCTTTTGGGAGTGAAGCCTTATTGATATGCAAATCAATGCATATCAAACTACACAGTATATCTAAAATCTTTTAATGTGGCCACATAGATCTTTGCAAAACATACACAATGATACTAAATTTATTTAGGGAGGCCTCAAGTTTGGACAGGCTTCTGGGCTTGACCTTTACTCCTGATCTTAAATGGAATACGTACATCAAATCTGTTGCCAAGGCCTCTGGAAAAATGGTCGGATCCTTCTATCGATCCAGTAGATATCTCACTGCTGATGCAATTCTCTATCTATATAAGAGCCAGATACGTCCAAGGATGGAATACTGTTGCCACATATGGGCAGGAGCTGCTAGAAAAGACTTGTCCTGCCTTGATAGGGTTCAAAATAGACTTCGTGGCCTGGTGGGAGATGTCCTTTTCTCTCCACTGCAACCTCTATCTTACAGAAGAGATGTTGCGAGTTTGTCTCTGCTTTATCGTTATTTTCATGGAAAGTGTTTGACTGAGCTTCAATCTACTTTCACAAGAAACACTAGACTAGCTGAAAACATTATCAATAATTTTCCCCATTCTTTATCTGTACCTAAACCTAAACGTAGATTCCA
The DNA here is from genome assembly GCF_053919585.1 of Euprymna scolopes. NCBI lineage: Eukaryota > Metazoa > Mollusca > Cephalopoda > Sepiida > Sepiolidae > Euprymna > Euprymna scolopes. Next base: position 38,658,296 of record NC_136504.1, on the reverse strand, counting down.
TGATCAAAGCTTCTTTCTTAGAACTGCACGCCTGTGGAATTGTCTTCCGTTTTCCTGCTTTCCAGCTGTCTATAATATGGTTGTCTTCAAGTCCAACGTGAACAAGTTTCTGATGAGCCGTTCCACTTAAGTTAACAAATTTACCGAACTTCCATTACTATCGATTACTATATTGTCCTTTTGACTACTCTACACTCTTTAACCCTTATCCTTGAGTGGCCTATCGGCCTTGATAAGTGGTGACGCCTGTGTAAAAAAAAAGAAAAAAAAAGAAGCACAATTAGCCACTGTATTATGGCTGTTAAAAATTTGTTGGCAATTAGAAAATTTACTCTCTCATGTACTCTTGGTCCTTACAAATGTAATACCATCTTGCGGTAAATGAAAATTGATCATAATGGAACCATTATTAGATCAAGTTAGCCTAAACATTGAACAAAATCCTGTTACCTCTCAAAAACCTACAAAAATAACAAGACTGCTTTTATATGCAAAGAAGTGTGCATTAAGTCAACAAACGTCAACGTTAAAAAAAATAAATTAACTATAACTTTACTTAATCTTTTGTATATTAAAATCCTTTTTCGATGAACAATGAACAATTAAAATAAAATATGGTGCTTGCTAGGCTATAGTTGACAAATCGCCTTTTTAAAGTAAAAACAATATTACGTACTTAATTGTAATGTCGAAAATAGTAATATATCCAAAAATTAAGAAAATTCATAGAACAACTGCTATGGTGTTTTTAGTAAAAAGAAAAAAAAAAGTCTATCGCTATAGACAACAAATATTGCAGCCATGATACAAGTAATTTAAAATATTCGTTTTGGAGTTATGTCCCCTGTGTGTAGACTCCTACTGCTTACTTTATACTACTATTTTATAACAATGTTTAAGAAAAATGCAATTTCGGCCAATTTTCCGTAAAAATTACTTTTAACTAGAAATAAATTTCTACTCAATGGTTTTTCGTAATTTTTGGATATATTACTATTTTCGACATGAAAACTGCGTGTTATTGTTTTTGGTTTAAGCAACATATTTTAAAAAATCGATTTGTTAACTGTATCTTAACAAACACCAACAATAAATTGCTTGTCACTGATAATATTAATAATATTAACTTGAACTAACCTGGAAATAAAAACTATTAACGACCTAAGAGAAAGAATTGTATGTTTATAAATTTTGTTTACATCCAAATTTTATCGAAATAACCTCCAAAGTTATCACAAGTTGAAGGGAATTCCACTGTGTTTACCCGTTTTCATACACTAAACTCCCCTTCTCTATATCTTTCACTTCCCTTCCTCCTTCCCCCTCTCTGTCTCTTCCCTTCCCCCTATATTTACTCATTTTTGTATACTAAACTGTAGGCTATGAATGTAAAAGATTTCATAGGAAAATCAGGTACTTTTTCCATCAATGTTGTCTTAGCATATTCAGGTGCTGGAATAGGGTGAAGCACTCAGCCAATGAAAAATTGCTTGACCAGTCAACAGTACAAATGTGCTGTGTGTATAGCTGTGAATTATTTTGTAACTCCAAAAAACAATTTAAAGAAATCCCTAAAATAGTAACATCTCTTACAAAAAACAAAAGAACAAGAAAAAAAAAATTCAATAAACACAAAAATACCTCCCCCCAAATGTTTTCAAAACCATTTCTTATGAAAAAGAAAATTAGCCAAACAAACAGCAAAAAGTTTTTGATACACATTATTTTATTTTTTTACAAAGCGGTCACCACATATCAAGACCCAGAGGCCACTCAAGGATAAGGGTTAATGTGTGTACTGTAGTCATTGGGACAGTTGCGAGACAATTGTTTGTAGAAGTAATTTGGTATAATTTGATCATTTATGAGGACGGCTGGAGAATAAATTTTTTACGTTGAACTTATAGATAATGATATTGCAGTCAGCTGGAAAGCAGACCAGCAAAATAGAGTTCCACAGGTGGGCAGTTCTAGGGAAGAAACTTTGTTCATGGAATCCATGTTTAGGTATTGGCAACGTTAGAGGATGGGGGAATTTATTGATAGTGATTTTTTTGAAGGATTAACGAGTGGGGGGACCATAGATTGGAGCTCAGTTGTGAACACTTGCCATGAAAATAGCGATAGAGCAGAGACAGGCTCGCAAAGGCTCTCCTGTGGGGAAAGAGGCTGCAGAAAAGATGAAAGGGCATTACTTACTAGATTATGAAGTCTGTTTTGAACTCTGTCAAGGCAGGATAGTCTTCGAGCAGCTCCTGCCCAGATGTATCAACAGTATTCAATCCTAGGGCATACTTGGCTCTTATACAGGTAGAGAATTGCAGCAGCAGTGAGGTATCTACTGGAGCATTAGAATGAGCCAACAATTTTTCCAGCGACCTTTGCAATGGATTTGATGTATGTGCTCCATTTCAGATCAGAAATGAAGGTCAGACCAAGAAGCTTGTCTATTATTTTACAAAAAATAAAAAATAAATATTTATTCATGAAACTTACCATAAGTTGATTTTTTAATTATTTTATTTGTCCCCCGACATTTTTTAATTATTTTGTTGGTCACCCTCGTTCATTCGTCTGTCACACTTTTCTCAATAACTACGCCTTTGAATTTTTGTGAAATTTTGCACAAACGTTAAACATGATATGAGTAAAAAAAAGTAACAGAACTAATTTTCCAAGAAAACTCTGTCCCCTCCCCCCCCCTTCTCCTAGGGGTTCCTTTCGGGTTAAATTGACACTTTTGTGCGTGCTTATTAAAAAAATTGATGCCTTGGATTTTTATAAAACTTTCTGATGATTTTGCAAATCACATTCTAAGATCATTTGTAGACGTTTTTGCTGACAACACTACCATCTATGGCAACACTTTAAAGCCTGTTAACGACCAAGTTCTCTCTGATTCTCTCTCCTCTGATCTTGAGTACATGGTGCAATGGGGAAAGAGGTGGCTGGTTAATTTTAATGCATCTAAGACCAAACTTCCATCTTTCCATCATCAATGCTCTGATCCCCGTCTGGCATCAATTAAAATGAATGGCTCTCATCTTGAGGAAGCTCAACGTTTTGGGCTTGACCTTTACTCCTGATCTGAGATGGAACACGTACATCAAATCTGTTGCCAGGGCTGCTGGGAAAATGGTAAGATCGTTCTACCGTTCTAGTAGATATCTCATTGCTGATGCAGTTCTCTACATGTATAAGAGCCAAGTGCATCCAAGGATGGAGTACTGTTGCCACATCTGGACAGGACCTCTACATTGAAGGGGTGAGATTTTGCTTCTAGCCCCATTACATTGATAAGGTGGTGCAACACTGCAGCTGGAGCTTCATAGTGTGAGGCATATTAGATCAGAGACTGTTTTTTTTTTTGGCACTCCGTCCAAAAGGAAGAAAGTAGTAATTGCTGCACCAGCCCAGATGGCAATAGTGCTCTATGCAGGAGTAAATGATGGCTTTAAAAATACTAACAAGTGTGAGAAATTTTCTAACTTGGTAAAGGGATCCCACCGTCTTTGCAGCTGACTTGGCACCATCTTCTAAGTATTTGTTCCAATTCATGTTGCCTGTGAATGATAGGCTGTTTGAATGTTGGACTCTCGGGAATAGTATTATCAGCATAGTGGTTATGCTGATGAATGCAAGGCAAGAAACTGGCAGTTACTTTATATTGTTGATTTTATATGTAATGCTTTCCAAGCTTGGATCTGTATGGGTCTGTGAGTATAAATCGATGTTTATATATATATATATAATTTTCTTTCATATTATGCAGGTTCGTCAATACTAGCTCTGTTGCTTGCAGGATACTTTGCTCAATATCTACTTCCTCCTCCTACACCTCGGATTTTAGGAATAGACTTAGGTAAGTAATTCTTTCAATCAATTCATTTTTATCCAAAAAAGTACATTAATATTTCTCCTAAAAAAAATCCTTTACTCCTATTGGCCATTTTTAAGTCCTCTCTTGCTCATGATCTGGGCTCGTATCTTCATTCACAGCATATCTCAAATTCGTCATCTATCTCATCTGACTGACCTAAAATGGAATACTTATATCCAATCTATTGGTAAGGTTGGTGAAAAAGAAAATGGTTGGTTCATTCCACTGCTCCAGAAAAAGTACAGGAATCCCGATGCAATGTTCTAACTGTTATAAGAGTTGGACAGTTTTAATGTTTATATACGACAAATAGCTCCTGCTGATTCTCTATTCATGTGATATTTAAGTGCGTCATTCGAGCAACCTGGGATTCTTATGTCAAGAACAAGAAGCAACTGATTTTAATTTAAACAAACTGCCATGTTGTTTAGTTTTTGCTATAAGTGTTTGCAAAAAAAAAAAAACAAGTGTTTTGGGTGGGGGGGATTTTATTTATTTATTTATTTTTTTATTTTTTTCAGATTTAGGTGAAAAAAAAATGTACAAGTCAAACATGTTTAACAATCGTAATTTTTTTTTTTTATAAGTGTTTTGTTAATAGTAAATGTTTACCATGCTACCTCTGTGAATTAAAGGGTTTCATTTGAAATTCAGTGCAGATTCCCAACTTCAACAAGATACTATTTAATTATTGGAATTTTTTAAGATGAGTAATTTCTATATTTTTTTATTTATTTATTTGCAGACTGTTATCCTCATCTTTTCTTAGATGTTGTTTCACAACGTTTCAGTCAACTATTCCTCTGGCCTTTGTCAGGTGGTTAACCCGCAACGGGATAGGAATGCTGAATCCTTTAACTCTATCCTCAGTAATTACTGCCTTCCATAGTTGTTGTCTCACCATGTTTTGGCCAACTAATTCTCTGGCCAACTTTTAGTAGGTTTGAAACCACTATCTTCAGACAATGCTCATCTGGAACCATAGAAATTCACCGTCTCTATCCACTGCGCCATGCGCCTTGAAATCAACTATTGCTTCTCGATCATCACCTTCAAATGAAGTTGAAATATGCAGCTAATCTAGAAGTTGACTTGGTTTCAATTGTAGATTGGGTACGAAATGTTTTGTTTAATCCTGTGAAGATTCAGCTCATATCTTTCAGTTGTGAACATATCTTTTTTCTTCCTCAGATTCTCGTGGATGATTCTGCTCTTGAGATGAACTCGATTCTGAAACTTCTTGATCTTTCATTCTCATCAAATCTTGGGGTGCATATACTAGATCCATTGCTCTTTCTGCTTCTTGCAAAGTTGGTTCTCTCTATCACTCCAAACACACTTGAGGTTATAGTTAAGTTCATAGGGAACGAATTCACAGACACACAAACACACACAAAGTGCCTTTTAGATATAAGTAGAGATTATTATTATTTTTTTTTTTTTTATAATAGAGTAATATGTTTTGGAAACAAGTTGTGAGATGAAGAAGAGGAATATCGTAGAACATTTAAATCTGTAATGAAATGAAATCCCCCTGTATAGATAGCATACATTCTTATGGGTCGCTCTGTTCTCAATGAGAAATCGACTCGAAAACTTTCTTTCTTTCTCATCAAATCTTTCTTTGCAGTCCATATATTAAGATCCATTGCTCTTTCTACTTCTCATAAAATCGCTCTAAACATTTCCTCACACCTGACGCTATTCTCTATCTCTACAAATCTACTATCAGACCATGTATGGAGTACTGTTGTCATATTTGAACTGGTGAATTTCTATCTCATTTGAGGGTTCTTGAAAAATTGCAGAAAGGTATTTATAATTTGATTGGCCCCCCACCCTATCTTCTTCTCCACAACCTCTCTCTCACAGACGTAATGTTGCTAGTCTCAGTCTTTTTTATAAATACTATTGTGGCATGTGTTTTTCAGAATTGTCTGATCTATTCCCTGCTTCTATTGTTCCAGCTCGTTTGACTCATTAGTCTCGTGGTTTCCATCAATTCACTGTTTTGATATCTCATTATTATAGAGCTTGCTATTCCAGTAGCTTCTTTCTAGGAACCGTGGGCTTGTAGAATTCTCGTTCTGATCATTGTTTTCCTCTTACCTATAATCTTGGTATCTTTAAGACTAAAGTTAATAAGTATTTCTTGCCTTTTTGATAATCATCTTTTATTCTTGTAGCTCCTTACATCAATTGGCAATTGTGTGGGATGAATTCCATAAAAAATATCACACAAATTCCTTCTTGTCAGGTCCACTCATACTAATATTATTTTTACATTTATTGTTCATTTATTTTTAACTAAAACAAATTGTTATAAAATGACAAGGTGATGGTTGTTTTTTTAATCTCAATTTATAAACTGATTGAATTTAACTGGTTCCCCAAACTGTGAAGCTTTTTGATAAATTGGGAGTTCGCTAAGACGTGACTTTCTATTTGAAAGTTGAAATGCTTTCAATATTAATTTCATGAGTTAGTTATGGAACATTTTATAATAGGATTTTTTTTTTTTAATTTGCTTTATTTTAACCTTATTGAATTATTTTTATTTCAATTGATTTTCAATTAACAGTAAAAAAAAAATTCTGTGTGTAATTTTCAAAATTACATTGATACAAGAAACACAAACATGCAGTGTCCGATAATATGTATAAAGATTATATCAAAAATCATTAACACTAAATATGTTCTTGTAACTTGTTTCACCATCATCATCGTCAACATCTTTTGTTTAACATCTGTTTCATATGCTATCATACGTTGGACAGCTTTCAGATATTGACTTCCAAACTACCAATATGTCCTATTCTTCACACATCTCCCCATACTGTGCAGATTTACACTCCCTCTGAGGTCCTCAGATCTAATAGGATTTTTTTAAATTTTGCTTCATACGATTGCATTTTTTATTTCAGTAAACTTTTGATTAATGGTAAATGATACAATGATAATTCATTGTTTAATTATGCGAGTTACGTTGACACGGGAAATGCACACAAATTTGCCCGTAAAGTTGTCACATTATCAATATAGAGATTTCTATTCTTTTTACAGATACCATGTATTCTGGTATTTCAATTGTTTTACAGGTACTAACCCAGATTTTTATTTATCCCCCTGTTATATTGTCTATCTCTCTCTAACAGTTTATCTGTTTATCGCTCACGCATACGTAATCATGTTTATTGCACTTTTACGAAGATACGTGCTGCTAAATAAATATATGCACTCTGGCTTATTCCAACCGTTTGACAATTAAACATGGGGACGGTTTCATAATACAACTTTTATTTAATTATTATTTTGTCTGTAGTGGTTGTCGAACGTATCGAGCAAGAGTGAAAGAAGAGAGTGGTGTTGACGAGCTAATGACGTAACGATCATGCTCCGCTCTCTGTGTTCTTTGTTCGTTAATCCTGCTTTAATAACAAATTCTTTCTTTGTTCCATCAGAGGTCAATATATGTGTACAAGTCTGACATGGTATTTTCTTTGTTCTGTGCTAATCTGGAATTTGTGTGTGTGTGTGTGCGAGCACAATCTCTAAGTTCCTTTATCCAACACCTTTTTCTCTCAAACCTGTCTTTCAGAATTACATTACACAGCCATCATATTATTCTTTTATCATTTTTCCTTATACGTCGCCTTCATTAATTTATTACTGTTGTGGCTTGAAACATTAAAAGAATTTTCCTTTTTAAAAGCCAAAAGTTCTGGAATTTTTTTTTTCAAGACAATTGATAATCTGTATTAATTTAATAAAGCTATTGTTCTGACTTTTAGAGATAAAGATTGATTATTTATTTATTTATTTGTTTTTTTTTTGTGGACTGTTATCCTCATCTTCATAGTTCTTGTTTCACGACACTCCAGCCAACTAACTCTGGCCTTCATCAGGTGGTTAACCACAATAGGATAGGAATGCTGAGTCTCTTTAGTGTATCCCCAGTAATTACTGCCTTTCATAGTTGTTGTTGTTGTCTCACCACATTTTGGCCAACTAATCTTCTGGCCTCTGGGTGGCTTTGGGTAGCATTGAAACCATTATCTTCAGACTCACTTGGAACTAGTGGTGGGACGATTAATCGGAATCGGAATCGTTAATCGTAAGAATCGTGTATTTTGGGAGGTATCGGAATCGGAATCGCATCGTTAAAAAATACCTTAATTTTCCGATTCCTTCATTACGATTCTTTTAGTCTGATGTTGAAAAAAAGAAAAAAATTTCCTGATATTTCTAACCGCAAGAGAGAAATGTAGCATGTTATAAAAAGAAACCAAAGAAATTCATTATTAACAGGGCAATGCTTAGTGCCCCTCCCTTACAAGGTTCATTCATTCAGATCTATTGTAATCAAAACTACAAAAGAGTTAACTTAAAAAGAAGTATGCAGGGCTCTACATTGCGAGTAAAAATAAAAAAAAAAACGCTTATCTTTTTGGCGATTGTTTTTTTTTACTGACAAATCTTCTAATAGTGAATGAAAATGCTTTTTCAACTTATATTTTCTTAAAATAAAACGAGCAAAGTCAAATTATTTAAACAGTAAACGGTTTAATAGAACAATTTACTTTTTTTTCTTTTTTTAAAAGAAGGCTTTTGAAAGAAATATCTCTAAAATGAAATTGATCACGTTGTATTATTTCGCAAAGTTTTGACAGTTGTCGGCTTCTTTTGATGTTTCCAAACAATCGACCCCATACCTATCTCTTCCAAACCTAAAGTTATTAAATAACCCCTTCGTTAATTCAAGGGTAATTAATTCAATTCAGTCAAGTTTTTTTTTTAATTTCATTGAAATAAAATCCATTTTTTAAATTTTTTTCTCCAGAAAGATAAAACCCTGAATTTGATTATATTAAAAACAGAATAATATAATCTTTTTTCTAGAATTTTAAATTGAAAATTAAAAGTGTTTTGCGCAGTTTTTTGCTGAACGAAAAAGAAATTAATATATATATTTTTAAAAGGTTTTGTAATCAATTAATTTTTATGTCTAAATAATATTTACGATTAATTAAATAATTTCATTTTAAAAAGTATTTATGAATAGAATTTTTCTTAAGACTTATAGTTTAGCAATATTGAACCGCATCAACCATGTGTGAATTGAACACAGTCAACCAAAAAAAAAAAATTCAAAAGAAAATGCATATTTGCATTTCATTATGTAAACTTTTATACATTGGTTTCAAAAATTAAATTCTATAAGTTTTTTTGTTAACTACCAGTTGGTACAATTTACCACCCCATCCCTTTATATTTTTTTCTTTTTGTCTTTTTTAGCGGATTTTTTTTTTTTACACAGTGATCACCACTTATCAAGGCCCGGAAGCCACTCAGGGATAAGGGTTATTGCAATTACATTACGTTAGTGTGGAGATTTGATGAAGTGTTTAATTAGGGGGGCGGTTCATTAGGAATTTGTTAACATTGGACTTGAAGACATCCAAGTTGTAGTCCGGAGGGAAGCAGGCAGACGGAACAGAGTTCCACAGGTGTGCAGTTCTAAGAAAGAAGCTTTGTTCATGGAATCCGCATTTTGATTTAGGCACAGATATAGAGTGGGGGAAATTTTTCACAGTGGATTCAGCTAGACGGGTGTTTTTCGTGAAAGATTGGCGAGGGGGGGACCAGGGATTGGAGTTCAGACGAGCACCTGCCATGAAAATAATGATCAAACAAGGATAGCTCGCAACGTCTCTTCTGTGGGAGAGAGGTTGCAGGGTAGAGAAAAGAGCATCCCCCACTAAACCACGGAGACTATTTTGTACTCTGTCAAGGCAGGATAGGCTGTTTTTGGCAGCTCCTGCCCAGATATGGCAACAGTATTCCATCCTTGGACATACTTGGCTTTTATATAGATAGAGAATTGCATCAGTAGTGAGATATCTTCTGGAGCGGTAGAAGGATCCCACCATCTTTCCAGCGACCTTGGCAACAGACTTGATGTACGTGTTCCATTTCAGATCAGGAGTAAAGGTCAAACCCAGAAGCTTGTCAAAACACGGGGCCTCACCCAGATGAGAGCCATCCATCACAATTGATGCCAGCTAGGGATCAGAGCGTTGATGATGTAAGGATAGGAGTTTGGTTTTGGATGCATTAAAGGTAACCAGCCACATCTTCCCCCACTGAACCACGCGCTCGAGATCAGAGGAGAGAGAATCCGAGGGAACTTTGTCATTTACAGCCTTTGATGTGTTGCCGTAGATGGTCGTGTCATCAGCATAGATGTCAACGAATAATTTAAGTATGTGTTTAGGGAGGCCATTGATGTAGATCAGGAAGAGAGTTGAGCCCAGGATTGACCCCTGAGGGACTCCAGCATTTATATTGCAGGCCTCCGATTTTTGTCGATCTACCACTACTCTTATGAGTCTTCGGAGAGAAATGATTTAATGATAGAGAACACATTTCCAGTTATACCGTAGCTGGAAATCTTGTGAAGTAGACCCTTATGCCATACCTTGTCGAAGGCCTTTGATATGTCAAGAGCAATTGCCCTAGAAAGGAAGCCTTTGTCAAGAGATTCACTAATCCTGTGGGATATAACCGTCAGCAGATCTGCGGTAGATCTTGCAGAGCGGAAACCATATTGTGTGTCACTAAGAAGGTTATTCCTGCTGAGGTGGTTGACTATTTCTCTATTTAATATGGATTCCAGCAACTTACTCATAACACACAGGAGACTTATTGGTCTGTACTGAGAGGGAGAGGACTTATCACCTGAATTCTTAAACACAGGGCAAACTGATGAGGTCTTCCAGGGGGTCGGAAAGCACTTCTCCTTAAGGCAGCGCTTAAATAGTTTCGTAAGTATGGGAGCAAGTTCTGGTTGAAGCTTTTTTAACACTATAATTGGGATGCCATCAGGGCCAGTTGCCTTACTAGAATCTAGGTTCTTGATTAGCTTGGCGACCTCATGCACGGATATTTGTATGTTACCTAGCTTGTTCTGTGTTGTAGGAGGAAATATGGGGAGTTGATGACCTGCGTCGCATAGGGTAGAATTAGCTGCAAAGTTCTTTGCAAATATGTTGGCCCTGTCTGACGCTGACTAGATGACCTCTGGTCCATTGATAATGGTTGGGATAGAACGCACAACGCCAAAGTCCAAAAAAAGTCTTCCATGGAAACTTTTTGAAGTTGATGAAGATGATGAGTTGAAAGCCATTTGCAAAGTCTGTCAAATTAAAATATCGCGAGGAATAAAACCATCTAACATGACCACAACCAACATGTTAAAACATTTAACTATGATGCATCCAAATAAATTGGAGGAGCAAAATAAAAACGAAAAGGAACAAAAAATTACCAACTAGTCACTCAGAGCAGTTTTATTAGTGAGGGTCGAAATCGCAGTGTCTTTTTTTTTTTTGTCTACGTCACCATCTAGGTGTCACCAATTTTTTTAACCCTCCTTAACTTCAAAGAGTAAATACAATATATACAACTAAAAAAATAATTTTTAAAAATGCTGATTCTATTCATGAAAAATTCTTTTAACTAGAAATTAAAACTTAGGTAAAGATAGCTGACTGACAGCAACAGTAGCACTGGTTAACTACTGAACCACGTGGAAAGGTGTGGGGGGGAGGAAAAAAAGGAAATTAAATGATGATAATAAATTATGATAACCGTCTTTGAAAGGCACTAAACTCCTAAAATTTACTTCTTTAAAATTTTAGGCGGCACTCCCCGGCGATTTTAAAGCACTCTCTCTCTTAAAAAAAAAAAAAAAAAAAGATTTAATTTTTAAGTTTGGGAAAGATATATTTATTATAACCGAATTCTTGTACGAAGACTGGATCTACTTTATTGGACGTTAATTTGTGAGATAAGTAATTTTTCAATGTTTAATATGTTTTTAAAGTTTCAATTATCAATTAAATTTTTTTAATTGCGTTTATTTTTCAATTTATTTAAAAAAACAGGGTTTTAAATGTATTTTTCAAGGTAACAAGCTTCGAAAGAAGTCTAATAAAAAAAAATCACTTAATTTTTAATTTCGACAACCCTGAGAATTTAATTATTAAAAAAATATTGAAATGTGACATTTTTTTATTTAACATTTCTATTAGTTCAATTAATTTTCTTTCAATAATTCATTTCACTCAACAAACTTCACCATTTTTTTTTTTTTATCGTTTTCTGTAATTTTGGTAATTATGTTTGCTCAATTTTATCTAGTATTTCATTTGTTTTTTATAGTGGTATCATTTTTATATGTGTTCCTTTGATATACCCTATTTCAAAATTAGTTTGGCTAAACTTATTCTTCACATTAGAAACAACGTGTAAAAGCAATGAAAAAGTAAGAAAAAATAATAGGTGTTAACTACTCCTTGTGAATTATGGAGGTCTGAAGAACAGCCGTCACAAATACAACTATCAATAGCCAAACAAAAAATCGTTTTTGAAATTCCTTTAATTGTAACTTTTCGCTATACCTACCTTTTTGGTATAAAACACAAAAACTTTCGATTAATGGTATTTCTCATATATGGTCGTTAACTTTGGAAGGGTTATTTTGTATCTACGGCGCCATGTCACATGGTATATTGTTTTTTTTTTTCATTACGCACGCTCATTTATAAATTATTAAATTAAATATTTATCTTTTTTATATTTAATTAGTATATATTTTCTTTCTCTTCCGCTATATTTTTTTTTATTTAATTCATTAAATCTGTTAATTATGAGGACCAAAATAATGAATCGTGTGTATTTATTCTCTAATTTTCTTGTTTTTGTTCTGTTATATAAATTCTATTTTATTTGTTTTTTCTCTGAAGGATAAATTCTATTTTCTTTGAGTTTTTTTTCTGTATTCCAATTAAGTAAAATAAATTTTCTCTAAAATAAATTTTGCTAAGTTTTCCGTTTAGTTTATTATATAATAATTTTATTTAAACCAAAACACGACGGTGTACTGGTGTAGACATAAAATATCTCTTCCAAAGTTAGGGAACATATTTGGGAACTACCGACCATAAGTATAAAACTACCTGGTATATTTCAAAACAATAATTCCCTAGGAATCGGAATCGGAATCGTACTTGGTATCGGAATCGTTAATTAATATTTTCCTGGAATCGGAATCGTATAAAAATTAGGAATCGTCCCAACACTACTTGGAACCATAGAGACTCAACGCCTCTATCCACTGTGCCACCAAAGAGTGATCCAAGTTGGATTTTTTGCTCTTATAAATCATTTTTTTGTTCTTGTCTGACCTTCCATCCTTTGGTCCGTACTGAATGGTATATTATTTTTGAGATGATTAATTTGTATATTTAAAAATACAAATTACTCACCTCAAAAGATTCCAATAATAGAGGATTGAGTATTCGCATTATTTGGATTCTTCAGATTCTGTTGTTAAGTATCATTTTGTATTAATGTGGAGATTATTTTTTTGAAAATTATCAACATGAAACCTGTTCTTTTCCTTCTTCAACATCCGGTCCTGGATATGACCTTAAACTATATCCGATGGTGAGGCCCCAGTTTGCAGGCTTTGGGGAGTGTGGAGCCACCCTTTAATTGCCATTGCTCCCAGATCCACTCTGACCCGGAGTGGTAGCACCTGTTAGGGTCCCAACTATGGGTTAAATAAAAACCGACTTGAAAAAAAACAAATATATTCTATTAAAAATTTTTTCTTCAAAATCATTGGAGTCGGCATTAAATAACCTGAAAAGTGTTGATATGCCGTAAAACAAAAACAACCAAACTTTAACATCCATTTTATATGCTGACATGTGTTGGACAGCTTTCAGAAATTGACTTTCAAACTAATCTGTTTCTCGTCAGTTCATTCCTATCATTTCTGTGTTTTCTTTGGCATTTTCTATGAACTGAACCTGTAATCTGGTATTTCAGTTGTTCTACATATACTAACTCAAGAACTCTCATCCATTCTTTCAACATGGCTATACTATCAAAGTCTCCTGTCTTACACACATCTCCCTATAGTGTGATTATTTACCCTTCCTCTGAGGTCATCAGATCTAATAGGATTTTAAAAAATTTTGCTTTATTATTTCAATAAATCTTCGATTTTTTTTTTTTTTTTAATTATTTGGACTATTTTTTTTTTTTTTTAAATTATTTGGACTATTTTTTTTTTTAAATTATTTGAACTATTATTTTTTTTTTTTTAATTATTTGGACTATTACTTTTTAAAACATTATTTGGACTATTATTTTTTTTTTTAATTATTTGGACTATTATTTTTTTTTTTAATTATTTGGACTATTTTTTTTTAAATTATTTGGACTATTATTTTTTTTTTTTAATTATTTGGACTATTATTTTTTTTTTTAATTATTTGGACTATTATTTTTTTTTTTAATTATTTGGACTATTACTTTTTTTTTAATTATTTGGACTATTATTTTTTTTTTTAATTATTTGGACTATTATTTTTTTTTTTAATTATTTGGACTATTATTTTTTTTTTTAATTATTTGGACTATTATTTTTTTTTTAAATTATTTGGACTATTATTTTTTTTTTAAATTATTTGGACTATTATTTTTTTTTTTTAATTATTTGGACTATTATTTTTTTTTTTAATTATTTGGACTATTATTTTTTTTTTTAATTATTTGGACTATTACTTTTTTTTTAATTATTTGGACTATTACTTTTTAAAAAATTATTTGGACTATTATTTTTTTTAAAATTATTTGGACTACTTTTTTCATCTTCTAGCTGTTGTTTTCACAACGTTTCAGCCAATTATTCCTCTGGCCTTCATCGCGACGGGATAGGAATGTTGAATCTTCCAACTACATCCACAGCAATTGCTGCCTTCAATAGCTGTTGTCATCTCACCACGGTTTGGTCAACTAATCCTCTGACCGGCTTTGGGTGGGATTGAAACTGCTACCTCTAGCTCCATGCTCACCTGGAATCGTAGATATTCCGCATTTTGATCCACTTTATCACAGGCCCCAAAGGACAATCAAGTTTGGATTTTTTGGTCTTATAAATCCAATTGTTCTTCCAATATTATATATTATTGAAACGTTGTGAAAACAACTATAAGATGAGGATAAAAGTCCAAATAATTAAATAAAAAATATACAATTTACTCATCTCCAAAATAATTCCAAACTAATTCAATAATAAAATCTTTGATTATCAGTAAATGATAAGATAATAATTCAGTGTGTAATTATGAAAGTTACATTGATACGGGAAATACACGATCATAAAATTGTCTCATTATTAATATAGAGATTTCTATTCTTTTTACAGGTACCACATATTCTTGTGTTGGCGTTTACCATGCAGTATCTGGGACTGTGGAGATTCTAAAAGTTCAAGATGGTCGACAGTGTATTCCTAGTGTAGTTGCTTTTAAGTAAGTTTTTTTTTTTTTTTTTTTTCGCCTATTATACAGGGTGCAAGGCACAAACTAATACTACCAAAGACTTTAAGCATTTTAAAGATTAAGTGACCCTACCTGGCATTGTCCGGCATGAAGTAAAATCATTTTAGTTTTTAATTTTTATTTGTTTGCACATTTTTTTAAAAAAACTTATACAAAAAAAAAAAAATTAAAAAAAAAAAAATCTTATTCAACTTAAACAAGGTATTCTTCCACTTGGGCATAAGGGGCTAATATTTTGGACCATGTCTACAGGGGAGCTATGTAGGGAGTTGAGCAGTGAGATGTCTATTCATATTGCATTTAAATTTCTGCATGTCAGTACAGTCATAGTTTCTTTCCTTAGACCTTTAGAATTCTCTCCCTGATCCCGACGATTAGACTTAAGAATTCTCAGATCCTGAGGTAGATTGAAGCCAGATTTACAGCATTCGTCCAGCTCCTTCCTGCTGCGATTCAATCATTTTTGGTCTTCCTATTCTTTTACCAGGTGACATAATCATGTTGGCACACCGGTTCTTGCCAGATCACCAAAGGTTATCAACTATGAGCTGTACCTGATAGGTGACCATTTGGGAATACTATGTGCTGTATTGGGTGGCGAGACAGTACTATTGTCAAAGGTGCTTCCTTCCCTCTGCTAATCTGTGGGGAAAACCTTTAAACAAGGTGAAGAAGCCACTTCAGCCCCCCCCCCCCCCGATCAGAGTAATGTGGGGTCATGGAAAACAGGTGACTCGTGTAATATGGAAGCAATCAAGAATAATTCTGTTCTTGGTGTCGTATCTCGTTGTCATAGCTGTCAATGCCTATACCAGGCAAGACACCACTTGAATAAATGAAATACTTTTCACATCAAGGCTCCACTATGAACAAACTCCCCAATTCCTAACCTCGCTTGATGGCTAATTTTTGTCCAATCATTTGTATTGTTTGGACTACTGTTCTCAGTTCGAGTATCTTGTCAAACTCAGAATTTCAAATGGAACCCTGTATTTGATCCCTGGGATTATCATGCTCTCATTCCTAGAACCGTAATCAGATAGAAGTGTTAAGTAATTCATAGTTGTATTCTTAGTATCATCTGCACCTAGTATTAAAACCTTCAATTGAATTTTACCTAGTACTTTATCTGTATGTCACAAGTCCTTGTGAACTAGTATAAATTTTGGAAGCCTTTTCTTTTTAGATGTGCAACTACTTATCACTGTAGATCACTACTTAAAAATACATATTACTATTTATTTATCTACCTATATATATGTATATATATATATATATATATCTGTTGTTGATTTATTTATTTTTTGTTAATAGCAATTCTGTGGTATTTAATTGCTACACCCGCCTGAGCATTTTGAGGGAATTACCTGCCCTTTGTTTATATTTTTACATCACCCCTTATTTTTGGGACATATATATTAGTGCAGAACTTTGTTGAAATTCCAAGACTTTTTCTTTTTTATAACTTTTGTTTATTTTCTCCTGGATTTTTTTCATTACAGCTGTTTCGTTAGTGGGGAGGCAATTTTACGATTTATGTGTCCATAAAAACATCCTGTCGTCACCAATTCTTCAGATGATTTTTCCATTTGATGTTACCAACAAAAAGTTGAATTTTTACATGATAAACATGGTATTTGGGGAAAGGAAATTCCAATGCCACGCTGCCACATGTCAACCATCTTGGGTGTTATGCTAAGATAATTTTCTGTTTTAAACCATAATTTTGTATTTTTTATTTTTGTTTTAATTTCCAATTTTATATATATATATATATATATATATATTTTTTTTTTTGTTATTATTAATTTTATTTATTAAAGATTTTAATATTTTATTCAAATATTTATTAAATATTTTTACATGCATAAAAGTTATATATGCTAATAATCAGCTAGATGAATAGGCTAAACAATACCTTTGCTTTTTTTTAAATTATTTAGTATTTGTATTTTGAAGTGATTTATTGAAATTAAATATAAAAAAGTCATTATTGAAAAGTATACACAAAAATGTTTTTTAAATTATACAGGTAAAAATGACAACATAATTAGTTTTAACAGATTACTTGTTTTGATTGGACTATTGTTCTCATCTTGAGTGTTATTTGTACAACGTTTTGGTGGGTGTAGCCTTTGACCATCATCAGGCATGTTGGTCGCTCTCTTGAATAAGAAAAAGGTAAGGCCAGAAGAACACTGTAAAGCTGTAACACAAAGGAGGTCAAAAATTCGGGACTAGCTGATCGCATATGGAAAGAAAAAGGAACACCTTGCCCTTTGTAGAATAAGGTAAAAAATAATTGACAGGGGTGCAAAATGGAGAATCAGACATGACTTAAAGAAGCGTCACATATGCTAAAAAAAAAAAAAATTACATAGCAGAGCGAACGTAGAAATTAGCAGTATGTGGGAATCTCTAATTGTAGGGAAAAACAAAATCTGTACAACTCCTTAAAATTTCAACAATGTAAGGGAGATAATCCACTGTCACTATTAGAGTTACCTCCCTTTGTCAACCAAATTTTTTTTCCACAGATAATGAAATCACGGCGAAAAAACATAAAACAATTCCAAGAATACGAAACCATCGACGGAGCCAGTAACTTTTCTCCTTTCTTTTCCAAGATAGTGAACATGCCTAACAAAATTTAAAACTGACTGAAACATCGCAAAAATAACGTTCAAGGTTAAAACAATAGTCCGATCAAAACAAGTAAGATAAACAGTCTTTATTTGCACTTTTATTTTATTTTATTTTATTTGCAATTTTATTTTATTTTTTTAATTTTATTTATTTTTTTTTTAAATTTTATTTTATTTTATTTGCACTTTTATTTTTTAAATTTTTTTAATTTAATTTTTTTAAATTTAATTTAATTTTTTAAAATTTTATTTTATGTTATTTGCACTGTTATTTATTTTATTTTTTATTTGCACTTTTATTTTTTAAATTTTTAAAATTTTATTTTTTTTTTAATTTAATTTTATTTTTTAAATTTTAGTTTATGTTATTTGCACTGTTATTTTATTTTATTTTTTTATTTGCACTTTTATTTTATTTCATTTTTTATTTGCACTTTTATTTTATTATTTATTTTTATGATAAATAAATGTTAATGAAATTATAAAAAAATTTTTTATTCGAAATTTTAAAATAAATATTTTTAGGAAATTATTGAAATCAAAATATATATTTTTAATAATGTCCTTTTCTATATTTTATTGCAATAAATTGCTTCAAAATACAAATATTTAGTAACAAAAAAAAAAGTATTTTCTATTCCCTCACAAGTTTGACAAGATACAAAATCGAAGAAAATCAAAGATTACATCAGCTGAAACATAAAAATAAACACTAAAAAGAATAGTAGTCTGATGAATCCAAATAATAAAAATTATCAATCCTCATCTCAAAAATTCCGAAAGATGCTTATTATATTATCGCATTATGTTTCAGTTATGACACGCATTATTTGTATGAACAAATGTGAAAATAATAAAAATCTATTTTAAGTTGATACAGTTTTAGTAAAATAAATATGTATTAGATACGTTTGAAGCCAAAACTACGCATTATTACAAAATAAACAGATATTTATTTTGTTTAAAATTTATATTTATTTATTTTATAAAATTTATATTAAATTTGAATATAAATTTCAAACAAAATAAATATCTGTTTATTTTGAATAATGCGTTGTTTTGGCTTCAAACGTACCTAATACGTATTTATTTTATTCAAACTCAACCAGCGCCTCTATATAGGAACACAAACCCTAACATGATACAATTTTGTTTATTTAATGTATTTTTAATAAGTTTTTTTTTTTTTTTTTCCATAGTGCAAGTGGAGTCCTTGTTGGCTATGATGCTGTTTCCCAAGCGGAGCACAATCCAAAAAATACAATTTATGATAGCAAACGATTCATTGGCAAAACTTTTACAAAAGAAATGCTTTCAAATTTTGAAAAACTTTATCCGTTTCAGGTATATATATTTTTTTTTTTTTTTTTTTTTTTTTTTTTTAGAAAAAAAAATAATTCCTTTTTATTACTATACTAAATCTGAGTTAATTAATGTTTTTTTTTTTTCTCTAAGCCCTTTGTGCCGATGTATTTTAACTAGAAGGCTGCCTGGTATTGCTCAATCATAAAATACATTTAAATATTATTTATGATACGTTTAAATATGATATTTTAATTTGTGTAGATTTCGTCTTTATTATTATTATAGCCATTCTCTATTGTATTATATTGTACCCAATTCTTTATTGAATGTTAAATTGTACCCAATAGATAGTAATGATTTAAAAAGTCAAAAAAATTGATTTGGTTAACATCAACTAGAATCGAAACCAAAACATACAGCTTTCTAGTCTTGTCCATTAGTGCATGACCTAAATAATCCATAAGTATACAAAAGTGACAGAAAACGTTTAACGTATAACTGTTAATTAGCGCATATGCAGAAAGAAAGGGGTATAATCGAGTTACACCAGATCAAAATCAACGGGTTTTTTTAAAATTTTAATACCTTAGCTGATATTCTGCCAAACCAAATCAAGTGTTCCATAGGTCCAAATATCTTATATATCATTTCATGTCTGGAGACCAAAAATTCAGAGAGGAGTTTGGTAGAGAATTTCTGCACACATGCATAGGCAAGGTCACTTTTGTGTGTGAGTTTGCTACACAATTATGCACGATGTAGAAAATGTATGCATAAATAGAACTGGGCATAATATCATCCAATAAGAAATCATAAAAAATGAAAATTAATTAATATTCGTTTTCCAAAGAATATGCAAATTAGTTTATTTCTCTCTTGCATATAAATGTTTATTTCCCTCTTGCATATAAATGGCTGAGTATATTTAGAAGTTTGTTTGAATAATTTTTTAATATCAATATAATTATTAATGAAAACAGTTTTTGAAGACAATTAGCGAAAAATAAGTTTTGCTAAATTGACCTAAGATTTTCAGTTTTCAGAAAAAGAAGGTAACCTTTTTGTTAACGTTTCTAACTCTGGTTTCTTATTTTTGCAAAACTCAGTGTTTGCTAATTGTCTTCGAAAATTATTTTCATTTAATTTTCTACCTTATCGTTTTTCGTAATTTTTGAATATGTTCAATACTGTGGCATGATAACTCTGTAGATAGCATTGGTTTTACTCGAAATTCTATATTTCAATTTTCGAATTTCCCCACAATAACGAAGAACAAAATTATCTCCCTTTAAACATTTGACAAAGTTGTCTCCCTTTAGTTTGATTTAAACATCAATATGATCACAGAAAAATTAAAAACTTAAACAATTGAGAATTAGTTATAAATACACGAAAAATAAATAATACTGTGTATTAACACAAGCCGTATCTATTATATTAAGTTTAAATAATATAATAGATTTTAAAACAAATAAAATTAATTTTCAAATTTTGTGGACTTATGTTCACAATAGCGTTAATGCATGTTTAACAGTCGAACATATCTGACGAAGGAGGGTTTCATCTTTCATCTGACCATGCTAGCGCAACTAAGAATATAAAATAGTAACCTAAAAAACCCACATCTATTGCATAGATAAAGGTGAATCTGCATAGCTTATTCCACAGTTATATTTAAGTACATGCAAAATGAATGAGTGGCTTCCGGGCCTTGATAAGTGGTGACCACTGTAAAAAAAAAAAAAAAAAAAAAAAAATTCTCAAAATGTATAAACGTTCTGACTCCTCCCTTTACTTGAAAATTCACGAAAAATCGGGAAGTTAACCAATTTCAATGAAATTTTCAGTATTTATCAAATAATGATCACAAAATATAATGAACCAATTATTTTTATTTAAATCTTAGTGGAAATGTATTCTTTTGTTTAAACAAAAAATACTTTTACTAAAGTTATGGTTTTCAGTAGTAAATAAAAAACGCAATTATTTGTTTTTGTTTTTTATATGTAAATAAAGCATCCTAATTTGTAACAATAAAAAAAAATTTTTTTTTTTTTGCAAGAACATTACAGAAAAAGCCCCTAAAATCTCAAAGAAAAATTAATTTCTTGAACTGCCAATATTATTATTGAAGTAAGCATTATTTATTTAATATTTTCACACAAAAAAAATTATAATTGCAAAAAATATTTCTACTTTTTTTTAGATGGTTACATTTTTAACATAATCTTTATATATAAAATTCTAATATTTTCATTGCATGCATGAACGTATAATCATCAACATCAACGTCAGATAATATTTATATAATCTTGGAAAATAAAGTAAGAAAAAATTAAATTGAAAAACAGGAACATAGAAAAATAATTTAATTATAAAATGGTAAAAATTATATGAACGTTCCATGTCGGTAAGTACGGATGCGCAGACCTGAAAAGAAAACCAGTCTGTTTTGCCCACCCTCCTCCTCTCTTCAACTACCCGCCTGTTTGTGTTTGTCAACTTTAAATTTCATGTAGACATTCTGATAAATTTAAATGTAAGTTTGTATTTTTTTAGTGTGTAATTTTTTCAATAATTATAAATTATTTTCTTAACCAATTGTAATTCTGTATTAATATTAATAAATAATGGTGTTAACATTTTTTTTTTTTCTTTCAATGAATAAATTGTCAATAGTATAATCAATATTCTGGAACACCATAATGGATTCATTATAATCTACGATCATAAATTAATAAATACTGACATTTCGATTAAAATTGGTTGATTTCCTGAATTTTTAAGTGAAGGGAGGGGGTCTGCGACTCAAAAAGAAAAAAAGTCCCTTGGTATGCCAGGATAAATTATGTCTATTTTGTCCTTCCATACATATTTGAATTTTGCCGCCACAGATTCTTTTTGACACGCTAAACAAATCTTGTTCCTACCACTGTCACATTTTTGGATAATTATTACCTTTTTTAGCAAGTTAAGTACAATTATTGTATTAATTCATTACCTTAAGACTTTAACTTAATACTTAACTTGGAAATAATTCCGGAAAACTTATATTTTTCTTGCCAGAAAAATGTAAACATGATTTTTGTCATAATGAATTTTTACGTGAAATGTAGTGATTTTCAGATTTGAGATAAAATTATTCCATGTATTTTTATTTCACACACTTTTTTTTCTTGGAGAAATAAACTTTAAACTATAATCTTTCAAACAATAAAAAAAGTAATCGAAAATTTAAAAAATTATCATTAGCCGGCGTTCAAAACCATGCCTCCTACCGAATCGGTCATTAACTTGCATGTACCTAGTTATATTTCTTAATTGATGGTTGGGTAGATTATCATTAAATTTGTGCTCATTTTTGTATTAAATACTAATCTATATATTTATACAATAGCATGTGTGTTATTTTCTGTGTCACACTTACATCCGGGTTGTTTAATTGTTATGTACTTCCATTTCTTGTCATAAACAATTTTACCAAAAATTCTTCATAAGTTTTAGTTTCGGTTTCGATTATGGCTGAAAGTATTCAAGTTATTCAAGTTATATATGTACATACATATATTTTTTTCATAAGTTTTTATTTCGGTTTCGATTCAAGCTAATGCACCCAAGTCATATGGATATATTTTTGAAATTGTAACTTTATAATATATAAAAATCGATTGAACATTAACTCTATAATAATATATACAAAATCTGCAAGAATTAAAATATCATATTTAAGCGTACTTTATGACCGGGCTTTGCTGAGTGTTCGTGCTAGCTTAAATACTTTTTGCAGTTTTAACAAAAAAGCTACAATAATATCAGAGCGTCTCCATTTACACTGAACATCTACAGAATGTTAACATCAATATATTACATATGAATGAGTCCCCTATGGAATTTCCACAGGTCCCACTGGCCTCTATTTATCTCTAATTGTGTATCGAATTGATACCACAATACTTAGTTCGCTGCACCTTTATATAAAATTTCAGCATGATCAGTACTTTCCAAGAAAACTTCTAGATTAAACGTGGTATGGTGGTGCTTGATCCCTATTAATCTGGGCATCCAAAAGATACCATAATACTTAGTTCGCTGCACCTTATAACAAAGGTCCATACAAAATTTCTGCCAGATCAGACCAGTAGTTTCCAGGAAAAAAATGGAATGGACAGACAAACAAAGGTAAATATAAATAATATATGTAACAAATACTGACTCAACAGGTCACGAGTTATCTAAAAAATGATAAAATGTTAAGATTTGGGTGCGTATGTTTTTCATTGCCAAGCCAAAAAATATTCTTTTTTTTTTTTTTTAATGGTAAATAATTTTTTGTTGGATTATTTGAATTTTTCAGACGACTGTTCTCATCTTGAGTGCAAAGACCTGTAGCCTAACGAATAAAGTATGAAGTAAAATTCAGTTGTAAGTGACCTTCTTCTGGAGGTTGAAGGTTCAGTGTCGCGGTCCAGCTAAACACCTCTGTCAGCGAGTCACCAACCAGCCAGCGTCTACACTATTGCTGCAATGGGACAGGGGTTGAAGCTTAGTTGACAAAATGGGACCTATTAGATTGAAAACTCTTTTTTGGACCCTATTCTAGTGGTAGATGCACCAGCTCAGATGTGGCAACAATACTCCATGCATGGGTGAATGGTGGCCTTGTAGAAATACAGGATACTCTCAGGTGTGAGTAATCTTCTAGCTCGATAGATAGAGAGAATTCACCTTCTTTGCAGCAGCCTCCACAATATCCTCAACGTATTTGTTCCAGTTCATATTGCAAATGTTAGGCAGAGGAGTTTGAAGGAAGAATTCTTGGGTAAGGTGTTATTTGTCATGGATATTGGTAGTTGGAGAGGCGTCCTGTAATTTTTAAAGGAGAGCAGAACCAAATTGGAACCAAAGAAGATCCATAACCAAAGAATTTTTATATCACTTAGATTATTCAAACTGCTGTTCTCATCTTGAGGGCAATTCCCACGTTATGGCTTAAACTGAAATAGGAACCAAAGAAGGTCGGAAGTTACATCAGCTGAAACGTTGCGGCGATGGGACAGGTGTTGGAGCTTAGTTGACAAAGTGGGACCTATTGAAAACTCCTTTTTGGACCCTATCCGAGAGGGAGAGGCTAGTTGTAGATGCACCAGCCCAGATGTGGCAGTAATACTCCGTGCATGGGTGAATGGTGGTCTTGTAGAGGTACAGGATACTCTCAGGTGTGAGGTCAGAAGTTACATCAACTGAAACGTTGGTAGAATAATGCTCAAGATGAGAACAGTAGTTCAGATAATTCAAATAATCCAAATTTTTAATCCTCATCTCCAAAATTCAGAAACATTCTTTTTTGTTCATTTCACTTTTCAGGTTTCTCTCGACGATGAAGGAAATGCTCAATTTCAATTGACTGTAAATAAAACGTCAACTTATATCAAACCCGAAAAGATTGGCAGCATTATTATTCAGACCTTGCTGGATGCAGCCACCCGGAACCTCTCCATCCCACCCCAAAAAATTGTCATTTCTGTCCCGGCCGAATTTGATGAAAGACAGCGGAATTTCACTAAAATGGCAGCCACTTCTCTTGGTGTGTATTCAACTCAACCCTTTTTGGTAATTTCTGGGTGTGGGAGTTGTCTCCTTGTATTTTTTTTTTTTTTTTTTCATATAAAAATCATCCCACTTTTTTTATAAGATATGATATTTAGTGAACCACATTTTCCACTTCAGAACTAAATATCTTCTGTCCTAAAATACCAATACTTCATCTTTATTAGCCATTTTCTTTTGTATAGCATTGATCCATGTTGTTAAAAAGAAAAAAAATTGTGATTTGCTTTAATTTCTGTGTAAATACAATTATTCCTGCTAACAATATTTCTTTTATCATATACGAAATTGATATAAACTTTGACCTTCTTCAGGTGTATCTTGTTGAACTCTGGAAGCTTTCTGTCGAATTTGGGATTCGACATTGAATAACCCACAAAAAATTGATGTGCAATAAAACAAAACGGCCCAACTAAATATCTTCCTCACGTTATGTTTCTTTCTGTTTCCCCCTCTTTTTGCTCTTGTTTTTCCTTCCTTTATCCTTCTGTTGAGAGTTCTTTCTGAAAACTGAAAATGTTAATTTTGCCATGAAGGCTAAGGTTTTAAATGATTCATAAAGAGGATAGTGGAGTTAGATGACTTTCTGTTTCATCAAAGAATGACTTCCTGTCTCCTTCCCCACACACTTGGTGTTTTTCTGTTAATTTTTAGCTTATTAGTTGTTTTGGGAAAAAATTGTTGCACTGCTTTCTACACATGAAGGGGATTGGGTTGTGAATTTCATCCTGATTTCAGCTTATCTCATTGACTACTTGCATCCCTGATAATGTTATTTAGGGCTTAATTTATCTTCCCTGCTAGCAGAGAAACACGACATTGACTGAGGATCAACAGATGTCACACACTTTCATTACTTTTATTGTCATCGAAATCGGTGAAATCGCTCATTTTTCAATCAAATCGAATGATTACTTGCTCTAGTCGAGGACCCACCACAGTGCACTGTGAGGAGGCTTCACTTTGTCCACAATGCATTGTAGTCTACATTACTCTGTAAAGAACCTACTGTTGATTTTATAAAATTATTTTATATAATAACTTATATTATTTATATAAAACTGTTTAAACGTTGTCTTAAGGAGAATAGTTTCCCATCTCCCTGGAAAATTTCATCAGTTGCCCTGTATTTAAGAATTCAGGTGATCGCTCATCCCCCTCTCAGTACAGGCCAATAAGTCTCCTGTGCGTCATGAGTAAGTTGCTAGAATCTGTGTTAAATACAGAAGTAATCAACCATCTCAACAAAAATAACCTTCTTAGTGACACTCAATATGGTTTCCGTTCTGCTAGATCTACAGCAGATGTGCTTACAGTTATATCGCATAGGATTAGCAAATCTCTCGACGGTGGCAATCTTTTTAGGGCAATTGCTCTTGACATATCTAAAGCCTTTGATAGGGTATGGCATAAAGGTTTACTTCATAAGATCGCTAGCTATGGTATAGCTGGAAAAGTCTTCTCAATTATTAAATCATTTCTTTCTGATAGATTCATAAGAGTAGTAGTTGAGGGGCAAAAATCAGAAGCTCACAGTATTAATGCCGGTGTCCCTCAGGAGTCCATCCTGGGCCCAACTCTTTTCCTGATCTACATTAATGATCTTCCAAATCACATCCTTACATCATTTGTAGACATTTATGCTGACGACACTACCATTTATGGTAGCACATCTAAGACAGTAAACGACCAAGTTCTCTCCAATTCTCTCTCCTCTGATCTTGAGCACATAGTACAATGGGGAAAGGAGTGACTGGTTCTTTTAATGCATCTAAAACCAAGCTTCTCTCTTTACATCATCAACATTCTGATCCACATCTGGCATCAATTGAAATGAATGGCTCTCGTCTTCAGGAGGCCTCATGTTTTGACAAGCTTCTGGGCTTGACCATTACTCCTGATCTTAAATGGAACACATACATCAAATCTGTTGCCAAGGCCGCTGGAAAAATGGTGGGATCTTTCTATCGATCCGGTAAATATCTCACTGCTGATGCTATTCTCTATCTATATAAGAGCCAGGTACGTCCAAGGATGGAATACTGTTGCCACATCTGGGCAGGAGCTGCTAGAAAGGACTTGTCCTGCCTTGATAGAGTTCAAAATAGACTTCGTAGCCTCGTAGGAGATGTCCTTTTCTCCTCCTTGCAACCTCTATCTCACAGAAGAGATGTTGCGAGTTTGTCTCTGATGTATCGTTATTTTCATGGAAAGTGTTCGACTGAGCTTCAATCTATGGTCCCCCCTCGCCAAACTTTCACAAGAAACACTCGTCTAGCTGAAAACACTATCAATAATTCCCCCCACTCTTTATCTGTACCTAAACGTAGATTCCATGAACAAAGCTTCTTTCTTAGAACTGCACGCCTGTGGAATTGTCTTCCGTTTTCCTGCTTTCCGGCTGACTACAATATGGTTGTGTTCAAGTCTAACGTAAATAAGTTCTTGATGAGCCGTTCCATATAAGTTATCAAATTTACCAAATTTTCATTACTAATGATTACTATATTGTCCAATTTCTACTGTACACTCTTTAACCCTTATCCTTGAGTGGCCTCTGGGCCTTGATAATGTGGTAATGCCTATGTAAAAAAAAAAAAAAAAAACTTGAATTAAACTTTGTGCGAAACAGCATCAGCCCTATTCGAGTTTAACTGGCTTCCTCCGAAGTATGAAATTCACAAGCAATCCCCAGTCGCATGTTAGGTTATTGCAACTCTTGCAGAGAGGTGTCGATGTCCTCCTATATACAGCGCCTGGAATTCCCAAATTAGTCACCCATTTTAGTAATTATGGGGCTCAACGTTGCTTAACTTTGGTGATCTGATGGGAACCGGTGTGTCAACGTGATTGTGCCATATATTAAAGTTTAAAATGCAGAAGTCAAGTATCATTGTGTTCTAAGCAGAAACATTCATTTTGAGTGCATTCCTATCTTATCAAAGAACCTACTGTTTACTTTATATGCCAGGCCCTTCTGCTTGTGTGGCAATAAAACTACTCAAATGCACATGATGCTAGACTTTGAGGCGTTAAATTTGTTCAAAATCGGACTGTTCATTCTTTAATCAGATTTTTTTTCAATTATCGATTTTCAATACTTATCAGGGACATTCCAATACAAAACCTATCTAAGTACAATCTCAGACATCTTCCCTTCTTTTACCCAATAAGAACAACCCATTTCTCGACCGGGTTGTGACGTGGATGAAAAGTGGGTTATTTATGACAATTGGCCATGTTTAGCTCGGTTATTAGACACCCACGAAGCTCCATGACACTTCTCAAACCCAGAGTTGCACCAAAAGAAAGTCATGCTGTCTGCTTGGTGGTCTGTGACTGGTCTCATCCATTAGGATTATGACAGCAGGTGTGAAACCATTATGGCAGTAAAGTACTATCATCAAATGGATGAAATGCATCAGAAACTTCAACAACAACACTCAGCATTAGTCAACAGAAACGGCCTAATTCTCCTCCATGACAATGTCTGACTGCACAAAATGTTACATCCCTCTGCCTTTTCTACAAGTATTTTAGTGGGAATGCTCTGACGAACTGCAATCACTTGTGCCCCCACGACGTGAGCACCCTCGACAAACCTGACAGGCTGCTAAATCCCACCCCCACACTGTAGAGATCCCTAGATATAAAAGATCTTTTTAGTCCAATAGTTTCTTCCCCAGAACCACTAGACTCTGGAATTCCATTCCAGGTCCCTGCTTTCCCAACAGTACTGACGTGCAGAAGTTCAAGTGTAACGTGAACCGACATCTTGCTGCCCAAATCCCTACATAGTACCCCAGTAGTTGTTGCCCCTGATAGTAGCCCCCTACACCAAAGTGGCAATTTGCCTTGTTTGGGGTGAAAATGTAATAAAAAAAAAGAAAGAAAAAAAAAAAAAACTGATGCTGCAGAAATCGCAAGAACTTTGTCAACCTGATATTTTTTGTTCATGGGAGAAAATTAGTCTAAATTTTTAGATGCTTCTGCTGTTTTTTTTTTTTTTTTTTTTTTTTTTTTTTTTTTTTTTTTTTTTGATAAGATTTGCAAGTTAAATTCAATTTTTATGATATCATTGGTTTATTAAATTGTTAGGTGAAAGTACAGAATAGTTAACTTGGATTAGGAGATCTTTTAAGAATTGCTTTCTAAATAATAATGTTATTATTTCAGCATGATCTGTAAACTGCATAAGTATCAATTTTAATTTTACGTTACAGGTTTGGAGGTCATGCGGGTGATAAACGAGCCGACGGCTGCCGCAATGGCTTATGGTTTACACAGCGCTCCTAGTCTTCGGTATATTATTGTCGTTGATCTTGGAGGAGGGACACTTGATGTATCTTTACTGAATGTACAAGGTGGCATGTTCCTCACATTGGCGATGGCTGGTGAGTATTTCTCAGTTTTTTTTGTAATGTGCCACGAGTTCCTATTTACTTTGCCTCCCCACGAGGGCAGAGTTAGACACCAGCGTCGTTTTTTTTTAATAAAAAAAATAAAATAAAAGAATTAATAAAAATAAGAATTGTCTCGGTCGTGAAGGATTTCTCCTCCACTAACCGAGAACAAAAATTCAAGTGTAGCATCAGAACAGATACTACACTTTGAGGTATTTATTTGCTCCCCCACTGAGCAAATTAGGCACAAGGCCGATTTTTAAAGCGAGGAGTGAAGGGGAAATGGGGACCAGCTCCCCGGGGAGTAGGGGAGCTGGATAGTGACAATTGGTATGAAGGGTTGCCCCTACATTGACCAAGGTCTTATATGTGGGGTTTCTCCCACATATGGTCTTTGCTTGCAGTTGGTATTTATTTGCTCCCCCACCAAGCAAATTAGGCACAAGGCCAATTTTTAATGTGAGGAGTGAAGGGAGGAGGAAGGGAAAAAGGGGACCAGCTTCCGAAAGGTGGGAAATGGGAGGTGGTTAAAGGTCCGGTATGTGGGGTTGCCCCCACATCTGGTCTTTGCTTGCAGTATCTGTTGAAACAGATACTACACTTTGATCTTGGCCCGAAGGCCAAGTAGTTACAAATCAGTTAGAAGAGCTCGATAGTATTTTCTTAGACATTTTGATCATTTGTGACTGTCATCCCCATGTTTACAGATGATGACTACAATTTTACTTATGTGAGAGGAGGGACAGAAAGATTAGCAGTTGCTGGAACGAATGGATGGACGAAAGAAGAGCAAATTTAAATATGCCATCTTGAAAGCAAGAGAAATAACTCCAAATAATTTAAACTTGCAAGATTGTAGAAAACCATTTTTACCATGGGGACATTGGGAGAATTTAAATGCGCGTTAAAAGCATTTTTTTTTCATATATAAAAATAAAACTACTTGATCGATTTACGTGATTTTTGGAATACAATATTTTCTTTTATTTTTAAATAAGAAAACTATATTTTGTGGCTAAACGAACAGCGACAATATTGCAATGTCATCTTGAAAATAAGGAAAATAACTCCAAATAATTCAAACTTACAAGATTATCGAAAACCGTTTTTACCATGGGGAAATTGCAAAAACTCAGATTTGCTTGAAAATTATTTTTTTTTATAAAGATATACTTGATCAATGATATGATTTTTGGAATACAATATTTTCTTTTTGATGTTGCGACATTTTGAATTATTTTTGCAAATATAAAAAAAAAAAATCACTCGTACTGGATGATCTATAGATTTTAGTTAAAAAAAAAAAATCACTCGTACTGGATGATCTATAGATTTTAGTTAAAAAAAAAAAATCATTTTATCATTAAAATTAAGTTAAAAACAAAAAGTAAAAGAATCATTTTTAGTATTGGAAAATAGACACAATTTTTTCCAATTTCGACACAAATTCCGATTAATCATATTAACACTAGCACTTAGTTTTAAGGGATGCTCAGTTTCTATTACAACGTACTAGTAAATCGATCCCTCTAATATTAGAACCAGTTAACATTTGAAGACCAAACTGCTTTTAAAAAGGCCAAATACTAAAAAATTAGCCATAAAAAGACCAATCTGCAATCCTAAAAGGCTAAATTTAGTGAATTTGGCCTTTTTAAAAATAAGTTTGGCTTTCAAGCTTTGACTGGTTCTAATATAGGGGATTGATTTATTATAATGTTTTATCAGGAACTTAGCACCTCTTAAAAATCTTTAAATATTGAATTTTTGCAGTATTTTCTGATAATCTGGTAAATTAGTGTGCATTCTGTTGAAAATAAATTGAAAAAAGATAAAAAGAAAAACTTACTTAGATTTACCTATTTGACTTACAGTGGCAATGCTCTTAGGCAATTCCAGCTTCTCATGTGCATTAATTTTATATTCACTTTAAAATATGAACAGCCATCGAAAGTATTCTTCATTAAATATCTATTTCAGTACTAAAAATGCCAAGGGCAAATTCCATTCCAATTGAGTAAAATAAATTATTTTAACAAGAAAGTTGTCAGTAAATGTCAAGTCCTGCTGCCACACTCAAGGTCTGCCAGCGGTCACCTGATTGCACCAGAGAATCACCGCACTCTTCAGCACATCCAGGTACATTTTGGTGTTGACTTTGAAGCCGACTTCGAAGATGTGAGATGGTATGATATGGCACTCACTTGAAACCAAACCAAAGACCATAATTGTGGGTCATCTGATGCATTGAGCTGTGCTCTGAAGCATTAAACCATCCAGATTTGTATTTTGAGGGTGCTGGCAATGGTCCTGTTGTCATAACTTGGATCGGTAGAGAGTTGTAAAGCGGCATATCTCTGATCTTGCTCGTTAAACATTGTGTCACTTCCAGACATGATAGAAGGCTGTTATCGCTCGAGATTTGTGCACAACTAGCCAACTAGTAGATAGTCTACAACAAAAAGAGAAAACCGTCATCAAACGGAAATGGAATCATGTCATATTTTCTAGGGCGACAATTTTCAATGTGAGTATGGAATTTATACTAAGAAAATAAATGGTGCTCTTCTTAAATTTTAATTTTTCTTTTTAATTTCAGGTAATAACCATTTGGGTGGACAAGATTTCAACCAGCGGTTAACCAATTACCTGCTGGACGTTATCAGTAAACGATTTGGCCAACCTCTGACCAGCAATCAGGATAGGCAAACATTACGACTCCAAGTTGAAGCAGTTAAATTAGAACTGACCAGTCAGCACACATCCAACATTTCCATGTCCATCGAATCATTTGAAGGTGCACCAGTTTTTCAAGAAAACATTTCACGGGCAACCTTTGAACTCATTAATGCCGACCTCTTTGATAAGGTCTTAGAACCGATAAAGAGTGTTTTGGATGTAACCGAAATGGACAAGGAAGAAGTCCACGATATTGTTCTGGTGGGGGGTTCAACACGGATACCAAAGATTCGACAACTTATCCAAGATTATTTCAACAAAGATCCAAATACGTCCATTGAACCAGATCTTGCTGTTGCAATGGGTGTATCCATTCAGGCTGGTATCATCGGTGGCATGTGGCCTCTAACGGTCAGTGCAGTCGAGCGACAGACCAACGTGAAGAAGATTCATATATCTTAGGATTTTTAGGAGTCAGAATGTAAGGGTTAGGGTTCATTGTTTTGTTTTATATATTTTATTTGGGAAGGTGTACATTTTTAAACGAATATATTTGTAAATACTTGTAAATAAATTCTTTAAATTAATATCATATACTATTTATATATATATATAACTCAATTTCTCAAATTTTAATATTAAAAAAATTTTTTTTTTTTTATTCTTCAATTTTCACCCCAAACAAGGCACAGTGTCACTTTGAAATAGGGGCTACTATCAGGGAGTTGAGCAGCAAGATGTATGTTCACATTACACTTGAACTTCTGCATGTCAGTACAGTTGAGAAAGCAGAATCCTGGAAGTGAGTTCCAAAGTCTAGCAGTTCTGGGGAATAAACTATTGGAGTAGAAGGCTTTCTTACAACTCGGGATCTCTACTGTGAAGAGGTGGGATTTAGCTGCTTGTCGTTTCAATATATAACGTGCTGGACAGTCACCAACAGCATGAGAAAGAGACTAGAGGCAACTGAAACTTGGTTCCTGAGAAGAATTTTAAAGATATCTTGGACAGAAAAAACAAATGAAGAGGTATTAGAAACGGCAAACACAGAAAGGTCTCTAATAAGAAAAGTACAAAAAAGACAAATTGAGGTTTATGGGCCATGTCTACAGAAAAAAAAAAAAAAATAGAACAGATTAGCTTGAAGGGAAAGATTGTGGGTAGAAAAATCAGAGGATGGCAGAGAGAAACATATGTTGACAGTCTGAACACCTGGGCAACGTAAAAAAATGAGCAACAATGAATTCATGAATGCCTCGAGGGAGAGAGATATAGTGAGCCATAGCCGTCAATACCTGTACCAGGCAGGACACCACTTGATGATGATGATGTAACGTGATAGTGTTATGTAATGAGACTATAAGAGAATATCAGTTGAAACTGTCCTAGAATAAACGACAACACAATGAATAATTGATGGCTGTGGGGTCAAAAATATATCCTAGGTACGAACTTACCCTGAAACCCATGGTTTGAATTCTTGTAATGCAGAGACAACCCTCTTTTCCTTAGAAGAGAAAAAGAAGCGTGTTTTCAACACCTGAAGAAGGCCGCAGGTTGCAGCTACCGAAACGTTGTGCTAATAACACCCAGGATGAGAACAATAGTCCGATTAATCAAAATAACACAAGCATATCCGAGGTATATATATTATTCCTTAATTGGAATTCATTTTTGAGATGAGCATTATGTATATTAATTTTATTTTTATTTCAGACTATTATTCTCATCTTTATTATCTTTTATGTTGTTTTTCACGACAGGGCCCGTGGCGCAGTTGATAGACATTGAATTTCTACGGTTCCAGATGGATATTGTCTGAAGATAGCGGTTTCAATCCTACCCAAAGCCGGCCAGAGGCTTACTTGGCCAAAACGTGGTGAGACAACAACAACTACCGATGGCAGTGATTGCTGAGAATGCAGTTAGGAGATTTGAAGCTCCTATCCGTCGCGGTTACCATCTGACGAAGGCCAGAGAAATAGTTAACGGCCGAAACGTCATGAAAAAAAAAACAAAAAAACAACCAATAAAGATGAAAACAACAACTAATAAAGATGAGAATTATAGTCCAAAAAAAAAAAAAAATTAATACATATCCTAGGTAGTTGGTAGAAGTCAAGTCATGACATTAGTTCCACTAGAGAGCATTGTAGGCTAGACTCCTGACAGAAGGATGCATAAACAGGTGCTTGCCTTGAATCCCAATGGAATAGGGAAAAGGGATGGAACAAATCTCTCCCTCACTTTCTCTAACAGCATGTTAGTGTCTTATATAATGAGAACTTTACCGAATAAGGAGTGGAACTGTAGAATGGACCCCTCCTTATATATATATATATATATATATATATATATATATATATATATGAACAAATGATTAATAAAACATGTTAAAAGACATCTTGAAAAAGAGTTAAAAACATATTTAATTTTAAAAAAGGAAGCACAAGATAAGTGGATAGTCCTTAATCCACGGAGTTTCAAAGAAATACTCTCCTTCTTATCAGAGGGCAGGAATTAGCAAAATGCGGGATCGGATTTTGCATATAAAAGTATTTAATGAAACTACAAGTAAGTCACAGATCTTACTTGGTTACTTGTTTTTTTTGTTTATATATATATATATATATATATATATATATATATATATATATATTCAGTAATGTGATTGATAATTTAAAATTCAAATTAGAATTTAATTAAAAATCCGTTTCACAAGAAGCAACAACAACAAAATCAATAATTTGTACGATCGTTTCGGAAAACAATGTTTTTATTGTGGTAGACATTAAACCACGGACAATAATTTTTACATATAGTATTTTAAAAAAAACAAAGTTTCCTCATCAGCAAAAGTATTGGGAAGGGTTTTTAATATATGTAAAAGACACCATAAATAAACCTAGCATTAAAAGTAAGGCAGATGTATCTGGAAAAAATTAAAATAAAAGGTATGTATTTACTTGATAAGCAAATTAATATGGGTTAAATATTGAAATAAAATTATAAGTCTGAATTTGGTTTAAATATAATATTATAATAATATATTTCTAATAAAATTCATAGACACACACACACACACACATATATATATATATATATATATGTGTGTGTCTATGAATTTTATTTAATTTACGAAATTATCAGAAAATACTGCAAAAATTCAATATTTAAAGATTTTTAGGGGATGCTCAATAACATGTTCTAGTAAATCAATCCCCTATATTGAAACTAGTAGATGTTTGAAGGCCAAACTGTTATAAAACAGGCCAAATTCTTGAATTTTGGCCTTTTTAGGATTGCTAGATTGGCCTTTTTATGGCCAAATTCAGAAAATTCGGCACTTTTTAAAAGCAGTTTGGCCTTTTAAACATCGACTAGTTCTACTATGAAGGATTGATATACTAGAATTGTGTATTAGAAACTTAGCACCCTCTAACAATCTTTAAAAGTTTATATTTTTTGTTTGATAATCTAGTAGATTGGTGTCCAATTGATAATGATCCGCTGAAAAATTGAAACAAGATGAAAAGAAAAATATATAAGGGGGAGTGCATTGTACAGGTCACCCGAATAAGGTTTATTTTTTTAGACTATTAGTTTCTGCTCCACAAGACGACAGTATCAAGTAAGATATGGTCCCTTTTGATCAATGATTATCTATCTCTCCAATGATATTAAAGGATCTTCTCTTCTTTCCCCATGTTAAGAATGGTTTTCTTGGCCAGTTGACAATGCCTAATTATCCAAAAAAATGAACAGCGGAAACCGGAAGTCAAAAGAAGTAGACAATCTTGACTATAACCTGGAATAATGGTTCTGGAATGAGCAACAGGTTGTTGAATGATTGATGGCTATAGGGTAAAAAATGTATTCTAAGTAGTCGTAGGAAGTTAAGTTGTGAAATCAGTTTGAGAGATCATTTTAATCTTTTTGATCGGCTAGACTTATCACAAGGATGTACAAGTAGGTGCTTGCCTTGAACCCCAATATGGTATAACAGAGTAATGTTACATATAAGAATGTGCTGTGCTCATCAACTTTCTCTTGGCTGTATAAACAAAAAGTTATTTCGTGTTAAAATGAATAGGAGACACTTATTTATGATTTCAATACAGATTTGTTTATTTACACATCAAAATAAAAGTGACAATTAACATCAGAGCGTGATGGAGGTGGGTGGAGAAGATGGGTTGCAGAACTGTGTCGACCTGTATTTTTGTTTTGTGTCTCCGCCTGTCTTTCCTCTCTTCTTTTTTATTTATCTCGATTGACCTGATGACCTTTCTCTTGCCAGCTTTGTTTATTGTTTCGCAAACTCTCTGGGTCAGAGTTCCAGTGTCAATTGACCTGATTACCTTATTTTCGTCAGCTTTTGTTTATTGTACTTTTGCTGGTTTTGATCTAACCCATTTTAATATCGGTTAGCTTTCCTGGCCGATTGACGTAATATTGTTGTATTTCAGGCACCATGAATACAGGTCACTTTATTTCCGGGATTATCTCATTGTGTTCTAATGATTGCCCGGACGTTCTCCGTAACACTAAGGATAACAGAGTTCATATGTAAATGCCGGACGATGTGTGAAGCGGCATCACAGTGAGGAAAAAAAAAAGATATAAAAAGAACGTGTGCACAGACAAAGCATCACATTAGAGACAAGGGTGACGTCACAGCCATAACGAGAAGTTATGCATGATGGGAGAATGAGGAATAAAGGTCTTTTCTTAAAACCTGAAACAGGAATTGAATTTTTTTCCTATTCCTCTTCTGTGTCTCCTTTGTGACGGAGTCTACAACGTGTTGGGTCTGTACATGTTAACACGTGCGTAAACATGTGTACTATATAAATACTACTAAGTAATGAAGCAGTTTAGCATAATAGTGATTGATATCTCTCTTTCTCAAATATATATATACTAGCAGACCGCCTGGGGTTGTCCAGTCATAAAATATGCATAAATTTTGTATTTTAATTCAGACATGTGCATGCGAGTATTGTTTTTTTCTAAAAGATCATTTCTTGTCAGTAAAACAAAAATACTCAAGCTGAGATCAAAAACAAAACCTAAAGACAGTGAGTCAAGAATGATAACCATCCGTTTCCCGTGACTCACCCTCTGTGTGTGTGTGTGTGTTTATGTGTGTGTATAATATATATATATATATATATATATAGTTAAATGGAATGTGTAGAAGGTGGTACTTAAAAATAATATGCACCCCCTCCTTTCATTTCATGGATCCACATGAGTGTTGACCTTTTTCTGGTGAATCACAAGGCCGTTTTTAAATGGAGGATTTATAACATAAATTCCATGCATTTTAGTCTGACGATTTGCTGTAGGGATGAAGCACAGAAGATCCTGTGTAGGTTGTCATAAATATACTTTTATAACTTACTATATAGCTCTACGTAGATATTGTACATAGCTGAAGTAAATACTTAAAAGCATAAAATATATCTCTTCATTATATTTTATGTAAACACATGAAATAATATATATGAATGATTTCTTGGCGTTTTTTTAGTGATGTTAAAAAACTTCTTTTTTTTTTTTTTACTACCTTAGTAGTTTTTTAAAGAGCTATAAGCTCTTTCTGTAATTCATATATATATATATATATATATATATATATATATATAGTCACCCCTTATTTTTTTGTGACATATTTATTCATTTTATTATTAAATATTATTACATGCATGTTTCTAGTTTTCAGCCATCATCGTCATGAGTTAGAATCAAACTCATGACACCAGCATCCATAGTCTGGTATTGTACAAATGAGCTGCAGTAAATACTCAAAATCAATGCATAAAATATATCTCTCCATTATATTTTATGTGGATACATGTAATAATAATGATAATAATGATAATAATAATAATATCATTCAAACACTACCGTGTTTGAATACATGGTTAAGTATTAGTTTTACTCATTTAGAACTGCTTTGAAATTTTCACCACTCACTCATTTTGCGACCAAATTTCAAATAATTTTTACAGTTCGTAGGTCACCTTCTCAGTTATATTTTGGAAAAAAAAAAAAAAATGTTCAATTTTTGTTCAATAAAA
The DNA here is from genome assembly GCF_053919585.1 of Euprymna scolopes. Lineage (NCBI taxonomy): Eukaryota > Metazoa > Mollusca > Cephalopoda > Sepiida > Sepiolidae > Euprymna > Euprymna scolopes. The sequence goes on along the minus strand of NC_136504.1, from coordinate 38,620,274 downwards.
CAAGTTATAATAAAATTACTGTGTTAAAACATTCTTAGAATTTGTAAGGAATATAGTGAGTTTGTTTTGATTGGCTGTTGGTTACCATAGCAACCAAATCTGTTACGCTACCTCAAATCGGCTGGGAACAGCGGAGATGATGACATAACAAAATATAAACTGTCAGTAATAATTCACTGCTGTCCCGATCTGCTGCCTTGCTATACTGTCGCTAATAATTCACAGGTAACAAATGAAACATAGAGAGAAAATTTTTTCAAAGCAAAGCCTGGAAAAATCATGTATTACATAGAAAAATGCGAGCATGAAAAGTAATATGGTTAAGATTAAACATGGAAAAGAAAAAGACAAGATATTCTAGTAAAAAATATAAATTTATAACTTAAAACATTGCAATTAAGAATTGATTATATAATGCTAAATAGAATAGACATTCTTAATGCTGTAGTTTTAAATTTATTATAGTTTTTATTAGAATATCTTGTCTTTTCTTTTCCAATTGTAACAACTAGTCCTTTTACTTTTCCATGTTTAATCTTAACCATATTACTTTTCATGCTCGCATTTTTCTATGTAATCCATGATTTTTCCAGACTTTTTAATATAAATATGAATGTGTTAATAAAGCTGAACAATTTTTTTTTTTTTTTAATTAAATAAACATTGTTTACTTAATTACAAATTTATGGTTTTCAAAGAAACCTTTTTCAAGAAGGGATATTTAAAGTGTTTTTTTATTTTTTCTTTCTTTGACATTGTTCTGTTTGGTGTTTTTTACGGCCATGAATCTCTAATGAAATGAGACTTATATGATTTATTGTTGGCGTTTTTTTTGTTTTTCCAGCAGTATTAACAACTTCAAAACACTTATTTTTCTTTCCCCGCTTCCTCAGCATTTTTTTTTTTTTTTTAAAGAGCTATAAGCTCTTTTTGTTATATATATGAATGAGTCGCTACTTATTTTGTATTTATTTATTTTTATTATTAAATATTATTACATGCATAAAAGGCACACCCATGGACATCACTTTTTTTTCTTTTTTAGCATTTTGAAGTTGTTAGTATCGCTAAAAAAAAAAAAAAGCCAACAATAAATCTTAAATTTAAAAGTGATAAAAAACGTGCATTCAAGTGGTGATTCATCGTAGCTCATTTGTACAATACCAGACTATAGATGCTGGTGTCATGAGTTCAATCCTAACTCATACTGATGGTGGCTGAAAACTAGAAACATGCAAACATACTTACATATGCATATTATTCGCACTATGAATATATCAACACATACCTTGTGATTACTTACTCAATTTTCTTTACCAAACATAAGTTTGTATAAAGGAAGATTTACTGACTTTGATATTCTTATAAAATTATAAAAATGTTTTGTTATAAAATTCCAATTTTTCACAATTTTTTATTAACAAAAATTCATGTTTTTGGTGAGCACTTATTAACTGGTGACCATGATATTCCTCAATGTTCCATTTATTTCCATTTTAATATGCATGTATGTCTGTTTCGTGTGCTTCATCTTGCTTTGTTATGACATTTATAAACAATTTATATTTATGTATTCATGTCACAAAATTTGTATCAGGAGTCAAGTATTTTCTGGAGATCTAGAATGATTCGTTGATTTTGATTAAGTTTTTGTTACATTTCATAATACATGTTATCCGTCTAATACCAACTTAAAAATGAGCGGAAGATAATGTATAAACTTTTAACAGATTTATTCAACAACTTACAGAATATAGATTGATAGGCCCTGAACTGGCATCTAAGCTTCAGCCTCTGTCCCATCGATGAACCGTTGCATCCCTCTGCCTATTCTACAAGTATTCTAGAAGTGTAAGCCATTTTGAGTTTCAGAACAGTTTCAGATGGTTCGCTGTTACACACAAGTCCTGGGACATGACTTGTTTGTAGTAGACAGTTCCACAGAACAAAATATTCTTACTGTGTCGAAACCCGGGAAAGAACATGTGAAATTGCTCCAAAAAAGGTTTAATATTTATGAAGCAATTCTGGTTTCTGATTGGTTGGTAGCAGAACGTGAATAAATTTGATTCGTCAGTTCTTAGCAGCATCGTTTATAAATAGAATCGTCCGACTGTGTGGGATCATACCCCATTAGAATCCAAAATATTGCAACATCCTCCCTATTTTTTATAATGGGGAAGTCCCTTGTGTTTGTTCTGCTCAAAAATAAATATATATTTTTATATTTACTTAGACATAACAAAAATTAGAAATCATTTGGATCTTAGAATTTTAGCATTTAAAAAGATGCCATTTTTAATTGTGTTCAAATGTCAGAAAGGAAAATTACAAAGATTTTTTTTTTTTTCTAAGCTAAAGTATTAGTAGGTTAAAGTGTTAATACAAATAAAATGGATACAGTTTAACGTCTTGTCCAGGACTAATTTTTTTTTTTTTTTTTTTGATATATAGAAATCTATATACTCTGAGCATTACCCCTAGGGTTTTCCGCTGATATTCATGCAAAAAAGTAAGAGCCTTCTCATAAGTGGAACTTCGCTGGTCTGTATTTTTAATATATAGAAATCTATATACATACAGGGCAGTGAAAGGAAAAAAAAAATTATTCAGTCGAATTCACCTACAAGTTTTGAGAAAATCGACCGGTGTAGAGTGTTTCTTGCACTCTCCCATTCCAAATTTTGATAGTATTTTGTCGATGTATCTCGATTGAGTCATCGTAACAAGTCCTTTGCTTTGAGTAAATTCTATCCCCAGAAACCAGGATATTTTGCCAAGATCGGTCATTTTGAATCTTTTACTTAATTTGTTCTTAACATCAGTTAACATTATGTCACAATTTGATGCGATTAAAATATCATCGACCCACAAAACCAAAATCAGTAGTTTATCGTCTTTGTGTTGGGTATATAAACAGGGGTCTACAGCGCATTGTCTAAATTGTTGTTTAATAATATAATCATGGAATACTGTGTTCCAACACTGAGCACTCTGCTTTAGACCATATAATGACTTGTTAAGTCGCCACACACTATTCTTATTTTTCATTATAAATCCCTCACACAGTCTATTGGGGCATTCAAATAAGCATTTTTTACGTCCATTTGATGGATGTTTAGGTCATATTGTGATGCGACTTGCAGTAAAATTCTGATTGTCGTTAGGCCTGTGGTCGGTGAAAACGTAGAAAAGTACTCTTTTTTGTAAATCCGAGAGCACCCCTTAGCAACAAATCTTGCTTTGCACTGTTCTACGCCTGATGCTGTACTCTTTTTTTTTTTTTTTTTGTAAAAACCCATCTCTTGGGAGAGGCACTACCATATAGGTATCATTTTCGGTTAAGGCATCTATTTCTTTTTTCATGGCAATTTTCCATTCATCACAATGTTCTGAATTAATTGCTTCGTTGAAGCTTTTTGACGCATTTTCCATTGAATAGCAATAGTTGATTTGATAATCCTTTATATTTTCGACCACAAATAAAATCGGGTCGTCTTCTATTTCTTTTGGGATATCTTTCGACTTTATCATCATCATCATCATCATCATCATCATGACCACTCTCCTCTCCGTCATTTTTATTGTTTTCGTTTGTTCTAATTATTTGAGGTAATATAATTCCATCTTCTTCATATGACGGGTTTTCGTCATTACAATTAAACGTGTCTGTGAATTTTACACACTGGATTCTTTTTATTTTATGTTTTTCAGGAAAAAATATTAAATTGGCTGGACTGTTTTTATCGTATCCAAGAAATATACCTCTGTCAGCTTTAATATTCAATTGACTCTTTTTCTCTATATATGCGAAGCAAGTTGAACCAAATATATGCATTCTGCTTAAATTTGTTTTTGTTTTTTTACCGCAGAAAGATTCATATGGAGTTTTAGATAGTGTTTTGTTAAAACACCTGTTGCGTATATAGGCTGCTGCCATAAGTGCATATGTCCAGAGGTTTTTTAGGGAGTTTTGATTCAATGAGTAGGCATCTTGCCATTTCAAAAAGTGTCCGCCACGCACGTTCAGCAGTCCCGTTTTGGTGTGGCGATCTAGGAGCTGATGTTTTCATGCCTGATATGATGGTTAATTAGTAAAAATTCAAAGTCTTTATTGGTGAATTCCGTACCGTTGTCAGAGCGAATACACTTGATTTCACCGTAGGGGGCCATGTTGGCTAGATATTTCTTAGTTGCTAGCAGGGTATCAGATTTGTTCTTTAAAAAGTAAACCATTATTAAACCTGAATGGTCATCTACGAAATTCAACACATATCTATAATGTTCTCTGGCCGTCGGTTCTACGGGACCGTTTAAGTCACAATGCACCATTGTTAGGATTTTTTATTTCTTGTTTTTTTTTTTTGGCCTTTTTGTCTGGTATCTTGTTTTGATAGTTTGTCATTTTCCCTTGCATACAGACGTCGCAGTTGAAGGTTTTTGATATTTGTATTTGCATTCCATCAACTACAGTCGGCAACTTTTTGATATCAGGAATATTGCAGTGTCCAAGAATTTTATGCCATGTCTGTAGATCATGGCAGGCGGTTTTTGATGGGACTACGCTATTTAAATAATATAGTCTTCCATTTTCTTTAATGTCGAATACAGTTCCATTCGGGTATACCAGTTTTGATTTATTGGGGCTAAAGTTTATATTTGCACCTTGTTTTGTGGCAGCTTGTACAGAAAATATATTTTGTTTAAATTTTGGGATTAGAAGAGCGTTTTCTAGAATACAGAAACACATTTCACCTTTATTGTTCTTTAGCGAGATTTTCGCATTGCCTCTTTTCAAAACGATATCATTGACTCGACTCCCGTCAGCTAGTTCTACAAAATGATTTTGTGGCTTAAAATTGGGATCAAAATTGATAAAATCAGATTCCTTTGTAATCACATGTGCCGTGGCCCCACAATCGACAAGAAAATTATTATTGTTTGTTGAAGCATCAAATGTACACGAAAATAAAAATGTATGTTCGCTAACAGAGCTCTCTACATTTTTAATGTAGTCGCCATTTTGAGTTCTGTATCTACATTGGAAACTCTTGTGATTAGGTCAGTTCAGTGTATAAAGAAATAATTTTGGGTTTTTCTTTCGATAAATAATGCTCTCTCAATATGTTTAATGCTTTGCAGCCATCGTCCAGGGCTTCTCTCATTACCAGTGATAGACTTCGGTCATCTAAACACTGTATTAATTCCGCAAAGACAGTTGCGTTCTTTTCAATGAATTCGGGGTCGTTTCTGTTTTCAGGTTGTGTTTGTAGTACTTTGTATAGCTTTTGGATTCGTAGATATCCCAGAAATTTAACTTGCCACAATTCGAATTTTGATTCGGATCCATCGAAATAAAGACGCACGCTGGGCCCATAACCTCGAGAAGTGTAAGCCATTTTGAGTTTCAGAACAGTTTCAGATAGTTCGCTGTTACACACAAGTCCTGGGACATGACTTGTTTGTAGTAGACAGTTCCACAGAACAAAATATTCTTACCGTGTCGAAACCCGGGAAAGAACATGTGAAATTGCTCCAGAAAAGGTTTAATATTTATGAAGCAATTCTGGTTTCTGATTGGTTGGTAGCAGAACGTGAATTAATTTGATTCGTCTGTTCTTAGCAGCATCGTTTATAAATAGAATCGTCCGACTGTGTGGGATCATACCCCATTAGAATCCAAAATATTGCAACAAGTATTTTAATGGTGAATGCTCTGACGAACTGCAAGCACTTGTGCCCCCACGACGTAGACACCCTCGACAGACCCGACAGGCTGCTAAATCCCACCCCCACACTGTAGAGATCCCTAGATGTAAAAGATCTTTCTACTCCAGTAGTTTCTTCCCCAGAACAGCTAGACTTTGGAATTCCATTCCAGGTCCCTGCTTCCCCAACTGTACTGACATGCAGAAGTTCAAGTGCAACGTGAACCAACATCTTGCTGCCCAAATCCCTACATAGTACCCCAGTAGTTGTTGCCCCTGATAGTAGCCCCCTACACCAAAGTGGCAATGTGCCTTGTTTGGGGTGAAAATGTAAAAAAAAAAAAAAAAAAAGATTAAATGGTAAGGTAAAATTAACTGGATGCGTGATGATTAAAGACATTTTTGTTTATTTCCCCAAATTGTCATAGTGGATGCTCCTCCTAAAGGGTGATAACTCTCCCTTCTTCAGTCCAATCGAAATAACAGTTTTACTTATTTAAATTCGTTACATAGGCGAGAAACAAATGGAAACCAGAATGACGAAACACATCTGTAAACAATTTATTTAACTAAAATAAGAAATAATCTCAACTCCTCTGACCAATGGCAAAGCAGAAAAAGAGGAGCTCTTAGTCGAAATCTCCTCCAATTGTCATAGTGGATGTCTCCCTCCCCAAGAGCGATAACTCTCTTTTCTTCAGTTCAAGGGAAATAACTATTATTTTTTTATAAATTCATTTTATAGGTGAGAAGCATATATGGAAACCAAAATGACAAAACACATCTACAAACAATTTATTTAAAATAAGAAATAATCTCAAGGGATTGTTCCTCCTCCGACCAATGGCAAAGCACAAATTAAGTAGAAAACTGGGATTGTAAATGGTAAAGAATTTAAAATATTCAATTTTTGAGGCATTAACTGAGTTTTATATAGTATGTAATAAAAGTTTTATATAGTATGTAATAAAAGACAAATGTCTTGCACTTTCTTTACCCATTCCTTTTTTTTATTTATTTTTTTTTTATAGAAATCGCTCCAGTCAAATCAAAAATCCAAAGATGCTATTGTTATTCAAAATGGGCCTTTCTTTCTCTTTTCTCCTCCTTTCCCTACTCTGTTTTGTTCTTCCTCCTTCTCCTCTTCTATGTCACATGATCTAATTCTGCCCACTGATTGGGTAAGCTTCTTGCACACCAATTCTGCCATGAGGCGCATTTTTTAGATGAAAAATCCGTAGCTGCTTGCACGCCCAGGACAAAGAAAGTTGATAAAGAAAGGGTTAACTGTGTCAAGGTTACAGACATGTTTAATCAAGATCTCAGGCAAGGAAAAGGGACCTGATGGTTGTGGGCAGTTTATCGGTCCTGACTAGACTGTAAAATAGTTGAAAGGAAAGAATTGCTGATTCCTCTCGAATATAAAAGAATTTTAAGTCAAATTACCCGACACTTGGCAACCGATCGATTATAGAATTTTTCTGTCAAGACTTTCTACAAAATAAAAATCTTTCTTTCAAGTTGTTTTATTTTTCCTTTACTTTTCCCCACAGGAGTTTCTTTTTGTCTAGTTGCAGGTAACAAGCTATGAAGAATTACCTTCTGCGGGACATAGCGGATAATATTTTCTTCAAAATATATATATATACACACACACACACACACACACACGAGGGTTCAATCCTTGATTGAGTCATGCCAAGGACTAACAAATGCTCTCTTATTGAACATTCAGTATTATGAGACGAGGATCAAGAGTAAGTGGAGTAATACTGTTGAAGGAGTGGCGCTCTTTCTACATCTTGTTCCCCCCCCCCAATAAAATACAAGTTTCGTGCATAAGTTTCATTATAAGCAAAAAGACAATGACTCTTTGTACATGTGTGTACCAAAAATCTTTAATAGTTGCAAGTTATGAATTGATTTAATAAAAAAAGAGAAAAATGTGTTTTGTTTAATCCAAACAGAAAATAATTAAAAAAAAATAATAATTTGCAGGAAAGTTACGCAAGTACAAAATGGCTGTTCACTAATATGCCAATAAAAAGAAATAAAGAAGTATTCAGCTGTGTTTTGCTTCCAACACCTGCGAAAAGAAGAAAAAAAATTATATACAAATCGGTAATGTAATGTCAGAAATTGCATGATTTGAAACGCGAACTTTCATTGGTTGATAAAAATTTGATGTCATGTTGTATTACAGACTTTTGATTGGTTGATTTAAATTTGAATCCTGCACGCGCGGGATGTTCAAATCGAAAAACTTCAGTTCATGTATATCTTTCTTACTGGAAGGACCTCGTTTGAGTCTCTCCTTTAATTTAAGGGCGATTGGAACCCTCTCTTCTCTTCACAATGAGACTATTCTACCTAACTAATTAGGTTTCATTCCTCGACGTAATATTGTCTCCTTTAAATCAACTAAAAATGCGGATATGGAAATTAACTATTCAGGGGAACTAACTGACCCCTTTCCTTTGGAATCATAATTAAATGTATCCATTCACCAATAATATTCAAATTCTACTCAGCAGAGATTTAATTAACACTTCTTATGACGAATTACCTACCAGACTCAGCTGAGATGCAAAATGATGCAACAATTTTGCAACCCTGAAGAAAGATGACTGGTTTTTATCATACCAGGTAAGTTTGCCTTTCATTCGTTGTGTCGATTTCTCCCTCCCAGTAGTTCTAAATTATGTGAGATTAAATTTATCACATGATTGCAATCATGAAGAAAGATCTGTTCGTCTAAGGGATATAACTCTAATTTATAATTTAAATATATTTCAGAGCCAAACTCCATCCTCAGTATGTTGTTTTCTTTCTTTTTTTTCTCTTCTTCTTGATGTGTATTTTATTTTATTCGGATTAAATAAACGTTTCTATAATGGAGCTCACACCCTTGACGTTAATCTCGCATTGCCAACGCACAGTTCCAGCATTTCGAAATACAACCGCTGAGAGACAACGCGTGGATCTTTACAAACAGACTTTTCTTTCTCCAATTTTACAACTCAGCAAGAAAGAAGAAAAAAGAAAGAAAACAACATACTGAGGATGGAGTTTAGCTCCGAAATATATTTAAGTTATAAATTTCAAACAAATAAAATATTTATTTTCCTAATATTGCATTGTGGTTTGGCTTTCAAACGCACTTGATGCATATTTTATTTTATTCGAAAACTCACACCCTTGATGTTAAAAAACTTTTTTTTTTTCATGTAAAAAAAATTGAAAAAGTAAAAATAAATAATTTTATTTATTATTATTTTTTTTTTTGTGTGTGTTTTTTTTATTCAAAACACCTGCCACCAAACACAATCATATCGTCCAGATTTGATTTATGTCCAGGGCCGTGACAACAGCATATTCTTTTCATTGTTTTGACTCTTGAGTATATACCCGTTAATATCTTATGTTTTTATATAGACGGATGTGGTTCTCGGTTGATTGGCTGTGTCTAATTGTGTCGGATATATACTCGAGAGTCCAAAGAATGAAAAGAATATTCTGTTGTCACAGCCCTAGTCATATCTTGCCAGATATTTTCTATCTCAATTGGAGGCTCACCCATTCTTCCAGGATCAATATTCACAAGATGAGAAAAAAACAACAGACAAGTCTGACTTTGAATAAGACATTTTTAGGTATCGAAAGTCTCAGCTTATGTAACAAATAATTAATAAATGATTTGATTCATTTTAAAATTGCATCAGTTTTTATTTAAATGTCTATAAATATTCAGACATTTATATCGCTTCATAAGATACCAACATTATATCTATGTGTGTGGGTATGTGTATGCGTGTGTGTGCATGCATGTATATGTGTGCAAGCATGTATGTATGTGTGTGCGTGCATGTGTATAAGAATATTTTGGAGTTAAAATCAACTTACTATTATGAAATAATAATAATAAAAAAGATGTTTTAACACGTTTTCATCTTGAGTGATACTTGCGCGAGCCTAGTCTCACACAAAAACATGCGTTCACATCTCAAGCTATATTACTTGTCATATACATACGCGCACACAAACATATGCGCCACGTCCACACATGTACATATATTCATGTTCGCATACATACACTCACATTCACGTGTATACACACACACACACGCTAACGTACACACATGTACTCATATACATGCACACGTACGCACACATGGGCAACATCACTTCCCCTTTCAAAGGAAATCCACACATGCGCAAAAGATCACCGGAAACAACTATAAAAGCAAGAGCAGTAAGCTGCTTCCGCCTTTTCAGACCAGCTTGCGAGCTGAAGGGTTCGACAAACCAGCCGCCTCCCTTTTGGGAGGCACGCGCCCGTGCACCTCACGCCACTTGCTACCATGTGGGCCAAAAAGCTAACAAAACAGTACGTACACTTTATACGCTTTCTCTCTCCATGAACTGGATTGACTTTCTCACTCTCTTTTTCCCCTTTTGGTTTGGTCCATCAACCAGACAACTCATCTACAACTCGTGCCTGAGAACAACTCCGCGTGGCTGACTGCTAACATGGCGCACAGCTTAACTGATGCAATCCTCTCTCTTTCTCTTTCTACGTGCCGGACGGCCATTTCTCGTTCACTACATTTCTCACTTCTCTTCCCACGCGTGAACAAACGGTAGTGACCCGAACGTGAGATGAACACACATTTCCTTTTCTTCTATACTACCAGTCCCGCAACAAACAATGGTTACACCCGTGCGGACATGAACACATGTTATACCTAAAACATTCATTCTTCAACAGTAAATAAACGACACGTTTATTCTATCCAGCAACTGAGTTTTTGTTTCCTTCTTTCCATTCGTTTCATTATTTTCTTTTGTAGCGGGATTAGGATTTATATATCCTAGTCCTCTACATACTACAAACATGGTGAAATCAGCTAAATGTGCTACTTCCGGTTTAGTTTGTTAAAATCTCGGTTATTCTTACATATTTACATATTTCAACCGTTTTTTTTTTTTTTCATATTACATGCGTAATACTAACTCAATTTTAACTCCTCATTTTAATATATATAAAAACATGAAGCAATTTTGATCATTAAAACACAAATTTCCATGGCTTTAAGTTTCGACCTTCAAACTTATAGTTTGCCGAAGACTGGATCTGATAATAGTCAGCAGGCATGAAAAACAAGTCAAATATTAGATTTCGACGTTCCATCAATTCACTAGGTGTATCAGAATTTTTGTAGGAATTTTTGACACCCCTAACACGAAACTGCGAATAAAATAAAAAAAAAAACTTGTAATTTCTCTTTTAAAAGTGGGTTATTTATTTTCTTTATGGATTATACTTCCAAAATAAACTATTAAAGTTGTATAAAAAGTAATAGAAATATTTTTTTTTTTTTTTTTTAAAACTAATGAAATTAATTGAATTTTACGAGTTCAGTATTTTTCAATTTTTAAACTTTAAAAATCTATCAAAATATTTCTATTGATTCTATTTTTACGATATTTTCAGGGTCAATGTGAAATTTTATGCTCTTTCCAATAAACCAAATATAATATTTTAGACAAACGTTTTTTTTAAATTCACGCCCCCCCTCCATTTTGAAATGTCTATTAAAAAGTAAATAATTAATTTACTCACCAAAGTTTTATATATCACAAATTGAAGATAAAAGATCAATAAATAATATATTCAAATTTAAAACAAAAAAAAGTAGTGTTTTTTTTTAGAAATTTACCTGTAAAGTCCGAAGTTTAAAACATTTAAAAAAAAAAACACGTTGTTCTTTTTTTTTTTTTTTTTTTTTTTTTTTAATGAAACCTTTGTCCTTGCTCCTTTAATTGAAAAATAATTAGGGTTTGAATTACATTTTTCGAGTAGTTATAAGCTTGGAAAGATAGGGGGTGGAATCATTCGATATTTTTCACAAAGTTTCTGACACACCTATCAGTTCACAGGATGAAGACCAAGGAGGGCGAAAATCTAAGCAAATATTTGAAACTTGCAACATGTTAAATAGTAAAGGGTATGTTCACTAGTATACATTTGGATTTGCAAGGCGACGTTAACATGTAAAAAGAAAACTGAGGTCATGGGGTCAGCGTGTACACTCAGCTGCCACGTCAATCTACAGTAGCTAGAGGGTTACGCGACAGAAGATGTGAACCTTTCTATACAATATATATTTTATTTAGTTAGATAAGGAAATCAATCAATCTGCTATTTACCTTTATATTTGTTGATAAGTTAATCGAAAGGTCAATCCTTGTCAATAGTACCTAATACCTCACTGTACACTTAATTCGGAAAGAATGTTAATCATGGTAATATATGCAATGAAGACAATAGTCCTAAAAAAACAAAACAAATGTGGATAAGAAGCAAATAATTTTCAAACGTTTTACCTATGAGTGATTTCTTGCAAATAAAAGAGGCAGGTGTGTCGCAGGTTAAATCGTCATAACGACCCTCATAAAATATGGCGGCGCAGTTCTCGTTACCATTTTTATTATCAGGCTGACCATTCCATTTACTGCCGAAGGAAAAAGGGGAAAAAATGATCAGTGAGGTTAGGAGGAGGGTGGATATGTTTGTAAGGTCTTTTATGTTCATACATACGCTACCACCTTTCACTAATATTAAAGAAAATGAGATTGTCCAATCAGCAAAGATGATAATCTAATGTTAAATAAACACATGGGTAACATGAGTTGGAACAGACACATCGAGAGCATTGTCAGGGCTGCTGCGAGGAAGGTGGGCTCTCTCTACCGTGCTAGAAAGTTACTTACACCTGAAAGTATCCTGTACCTCTACAAGGCCACCATTCGCCCATGTATGGATTATTGTTGTCGCATCTGGGCTGGTGCATCTGCTACTCGTCTCTCACTCCTGGACAGGGTCCAAAAGAGAGTCGCCAATGAACTGTCATCTAAACTTCAGCCTCTGTCCCATCGACGAAATGTTGCATTCCTCTGCCTGTTCTACAAGTATTTTAATGATGGATGCTCCAACGAACTACAAGCCCTTGTATCCCCCCCCCACGACGTAAATACCCAGGACAAACCCGACAAGCAGCAAAGTCCCACCCCTACACAGTTGAGATCCCTAGATGTAAGAAAGCCTTCTACTCTAATAGTTTCTTTCTTAGAACTGCTAGACTTTGGAACTCACTTCCAGGATTCTGCTTTCTCAACTGTACTGATATGCAGAAGTTCAAGTGTAATGTGAACAGACATCTTGCCATTCATCTCCTTTCATAATACCCCTGCAAGTTATGTCCCCGATAGTAGCCCCTACTTCAAAGTGACACTGTGCCTTGTTTGGGGTGAAAATGTAATAATAAAAAAAATTAATTAATTTATTGCGGACTATTATCCTCATCTTTCTTAATTGTTGTTTCACAACGTTTCGGCCAACTATTCCTCTGGCCTCTGTCAGGTGGTAACCGCGACGGGATAGGAACTCCAAATCTCCTAACTACATTCTCAGCAATTACTGCCATGCATAGTTGTTGTCGTCTCACCAGGTTTTGGCCAAGTAAGCCTCTGGCTGGCTTTGGGTAGGATTGAAACCATTATTTTCAAACAATTCTCACCTGGAACCGTAGAGATAAATGTCGTGAAGCAACAACTAAAAAAGATGAGAATAATAGTCTGCAATAAATAAAATAATAAATAATACTCATCTCAATAATGAATTCCAATTAAATAATATATAAAAGATAATAATGAATATTTTAAAATATTCGAATGGTGCAGGGTCTATCGGATACGAAAGCCGACTCAAGAAGTTTAATCTTTTCTCCTTTGAGCACCAACAAATTATGCGGTGATCTTATTTTAGCCTAAAATCTCCTCAATGGACATTATGATATATCTAAGGACTTATTATTCACTACAGTACAAGAAAGGCTGTCGAACAGAAAGACAAGAGTCTCATTCTAACATTTAATAACAACATTTGTTTGACTTGTGAGATATTGAGAAAAGTTCCTGTTGTCCTTTTTTTTTTTTTTGGTCAATTTTCACCTCAAACAAGGCACAGTGCCACTTTGAAGCAGGGGGCTACTATCAGGGACATAATTTGCAGGGACATTATGAAGGGGGATGAGTAGAAAGATGTTTGTTCACATTGGGAAAGCAGAATCCTGGAAGGGAGTTCCAAAGACCTACAGTTCTGGGGAAGAAACTATTAAACTAAAAGGCTTTCTTGCACCTAGGGATCTCTACTGTAAAGGGTGATACTTAGTGGCTAGTCGGGTTTGTCGGAGGTAGTTACGTCGAGGAGGTACAAGTGTTTGCAGTTCGTCAGAGCATTCACCATTAAAGTATTTGTAGAACAGACAGAGGGATGCAATATCTCATCGATGGGACAGAGGCTGAAGCCTAGATGACAGTTCAGGACCTATCAGGTTAGCAACTCTCTTTTGAACCCTGTCCAGGAGCGAGAGACAAGCAGCAGATGCACCAGCCCAGATGTGACAACAGTACTCCATACATTTAAACAAAAAAATTTTTATTACATTTTCACCCCAAACAAGGCACATTGCCACTTTGGTGTAGGGGGCTGCTATCAGGGGCAGCAACTACTGGGGTACTATGTTGGGATTTGGGCAGCAAGATTTTTGTTCACGTTACACTTGAACTTCTGCATGTCAGTACATTTAGGGAAGCAGGGACCTGGAATGGAATTCCAGAGTCTAGTGGTTCTTGGGAAGAAACTACTGGAGTAGAAAGATCTTTTACATCTAGGGATCTCTACTGCGTGAGGGCGGGATTTAGCTGCCTGTCAGGTTTGTCAAGGGTGTCTATGTCGTGGGGGCACAAGTGATTGCAGTTCGTCAGAGCATTCACCATTAAAATACTTGTAGAACAGGCAGAGGGATGCAACGTTTCATCGATGGGACAGAGGCTGAAGCTTAGATGCCAGTTCAGGGCCTATCAGATTGCCGACTCTCTTTTGAACCTTGTCTAGGAGCGAGAGACTAGCAGCAGATGCACCAGCCCAAATGTAACAGCAATACTCCATACATGGACGAATGGTGGCTTTATAGAGGTACAGGATACTTTCAGGTGTCAGTAATTTTCTAGCACGGTAGAGAGAGCCTACCTTTTTCGCAGCGGCCCTGGCAATGTTTTCAATGTAATTGTTCTAACTCATGTTTCCCGTGAACGTTAGGCCAAGCAGTTTGAAAGATGTACTCTCAGATAGGGAGTCACTGGCCATTGCTATTGGTGGCAGAGAAGGTTTCTTGTAATTATTGAAGGAAACTAGTTTAGTCTTGGCAGCATTGAATGTGACCATCCATTTTTGTCTCCATTCCACTACAGATTGGAGGTCATCCTCTAGTGTTTTTGCCATTTCTTTAGTTATGTGTTCATTTGTTTTCCTGTCATGCCTGTTATAGAGTGTGGTGTCATCAGCATATATACCCATCTCAGAGGCAGTTTTGTTGGGGAGGTCATTAATACATATTAGGAATAATAGAGGTCCAAGGATAGACCCCTGGGGCACTCCTGCATTTATATCACACTGTTTAGATGTACGACCGTCGAGGACAACCTGTATTTTGCTCTTATCTAAGAAGGATTTAATTATGTTAAGTATTCTACCAGTGATAACGTATGATCTAATTTTCCTGAGGAGACCCTCATGCCATACCCTGTCAAAAGCCTTAGATATATCTAGAGCTACCGCTCTTCCCTCCCCAGCTTTGTCCAGTGAATGGTATATACGTTCAGAGATTACAGTGAGGATGTCTGCTGTGGAATGGGCTTGTTTAAATCCATATTGTTTGTCAGTCAGAAGTTTAGCATCTGTAAGGTGACGGACTAGAGCATGGTTAATTATGGTTTCAAATATTTTGGCAAAAAGTGGGAGGAGGCTAATGGGGCGATAATTTGATGGGTCAGTTCTTTCGCCAGAATTCTTGAATACTGGTACCACAGAAGCAGTTTTCCAACAGCCCGGAGAGCATGATTCATTAAGGCATTTGTTGTAGAGTTTGGAGAGAACTAGAGCTACTTCGGCTGAGCACCTTTTTAATAGCACAGCTGGGATGAGATCAGGTCCACATGCTTTTGAAGTGTCAAGGTTTTTTATGATAGCATGCACCTGAGCAGGGGTGATTTTAGATCGTCTAGTGTGGCGTCTGTCCGCAAAGGAAAGTCAGGCATGGCGTGGTTTGAAGGATCCAGTGTGGAGTTTGAGGCAAACCGGCTGGCAAGCATATTAGCCTTGTCGGTTGCTGAGCAAACAACCTCATGATTGTTTGCTAGTGGGAGAATCGTTGACTGCCCATTATTTACTATAGATTTTCCAAAAATCACGGGTTCCTTATTTCTGTGCTTCGATGCGTTTTCTGGTGGTTTCAGAGTAATCTGTCTTAGCTGTCGCTATTACTCTCTTACAATCATTTCTAGCTTCTATATACTTCTGTTCATTTGAGCTGGACTTATGTCAGTTGAATCTGTGGAACGCATGCGGCCTTTGACAAATGTCAGCTGCACAAGCAGAAGTAAACCATTGGGGAGAGTGGGGCTTGCTATAGAATTTCCGTGTGGGAACATGTGCTTCAATTGCAGTTTTGAACCATTCAGTGGTCTCATTTGCACACTGTTCCGCTGGAAGAGAAAAGATATTTTGCCATGGGGTATCTCTGATGAGTTTCCTAATGGCTTCCCAGTCAGCTTTTTTGTAATAGCTCGTTGTTTTGAGTAGTAGGTCTTCAGTTTTAGGGCGAGAATTTAGGGTGATTTCTACCATTATCACAGTGTGATTAGCATTCCCGAGTGGGCTGTGGGCATTTATTATTCCATTCATAAAAGATTAGACAGGCCTGTTGAAAGAGAGAGTTCATGAATGTGTGATGAACTTTGTAGAAACGTGTGTAACGACTGCTACATATGGCTGGAATAAATCTTCGGCAAAGACATTTTTATAATAATCACCGTTTCAATGCCCACAGATATCAGAATGCACAAGATTACAATGTTGTAATTTACCCAGCCGCACACATGCGATAAAGGAACTACATTGCGCTCCATGCACAGTGATTATACAAACAGACTGGAATGTTCCAGAACACCCA
Organism: Euprymna scolopes; assembly: GCF_053919585.1. NCBI lineage: Eukaryota > Metazoa > Mollusca > Cephalopoda > Sepiida > Sepiolidae > Euprymna > Euprymna scolopes. The sequence continues at coordinate 38,603,491 of NC_136504.1, read as the reverse complement.
TATATAAGGTTTCACATATGAAAATCAAATCAGTTCAGTTTAGTTTTATTCTAGTTTCTTCTCTTGTTTCCTCCGAGACTGGAGCTGAAGTAACTCCGCATTGGAAAGCGTTAACATTCCCTGTCTTGAATTTGTGTGCTCAGCAAATGAACCTTAATTCTCATCATGGAAAATTACCACAGTGAACGAGAATTATTTCTTCTTTTCAACAATGCAATTTAGAACTACTGTTTTCTTATGTGCTTACATGGTTTAATGGCCTTCTTTTCCTCTCAAAAATAACCGTGTTGTCCCTCTGTTCATAAAAATAAGTAATCCTGAACTTCATGCCCTTTTCACAAGACACTCATTTAGCTAAGCCGTCCTAATAAACACTTGTTGCAAGAAAAAAACTCCTAATATTTGAACGATTTGGATTAATGTTTCTTAAACACGCAAATAAATGTTATTTCATTTCAATACAGCGATCTCGAGTTTTTTGTCAAGTGTCATTTTACCAAAATTATCCACGTTTTTTATTTTATGTGTGAGGATGTGGTTTGATGAAAACCTTTTGCAAGTCGGAGATTATGTAAAATTTACCTTTAACGGTCCTGAGGATACTCTACTGCCTTCAACTTCAAGAGATTCCTGCACCTGCAACTTTGGTCTTAAAAATTGATGGACCCTGATTATGAATTGGTGAACACGGACTCACACCCATAACCTATACGTGTATTCATGTATGGACAGTGACAAGAGATTAAATAATTCTGTGGGAGAAGAAGAGTTCAAGTATGTGCAGTTAAAGTTATTGTTTGGCGGTAACCATGATAGATTCTTTGTTTTCTCGTCTTAGTCAAACAAGTCGAAGGCCCAGGTGGGTTGTGTTGTGCTCCAAAGGAGTAATTGAGGATTAGACCATGCCATGTGGAGTTCTTGTCAGTCCAAGAGCCTTGAAGAAAGAGAGTGTTGCCGTGTGTTTAAGCTTTTATAAATTCAATCACGTGGTCAACTCATCTAAATGATGGTCTTTGATTGGACAAGCCAGAAAAGAAGGTGACCATACAACCAATCAGCAAACATATTCAAAATCTTGAACTGCGAGTATATCTGCTCCTTCTATTACGAGTCCACATGGACGCTACAAGAAACTGTTTTGCTGCTGATTTTGATTGAACTGAAGTCTTTCGCAGTCAGGATCCCTGGACCTTAGAATAACCTTTCAAGGAAAGTAATAATAAATACACTAACCGCACAAACATTCAAGGTGAATCTGAACAGTTGCTGGGCTACTGTATCGTTTTGTGTAGATTTATACCACAAGTGAAAGCATGCTTTTTTTTCTCCAAACGAATTGAATTGAATTTTACAATCTTTAAATTCTTGATTTCGATTTCAATAATTGCAAGTGTTTTATGTGAACAAGTGGATCAAAATATCTGAGGGTATGTAGTATATACTATGATGGGGGTATATTGTATATAATATGATGCGTTATGTAATATATAATATGAGGGGGGGTATATTGTATATAATATGATGGGCTATGTAGTATATAATATGATGGCGGTATGTTGTATATGATATGATGGGCTATGTAGTATATAAAATTATAGGGGTATATTGTATATGATATGATGGGCTATGTAGTATATAATATGATGGGGGTATATTGTATATAATATGATGGGCTATGTAATATATAATATGATGGGGGTATATTGTATATAATATGGGCTATGTAATATATAATATGATGGGGGGTATGTTGTATATGATATGATGGGCTATGTAGTATATAATATAATGGGGGTATATTGTATATAATATGATGGGCTATGTAGTATATAATATGATGGGTATGTACTATATAATATGATGGGGGTATATTGTATATAATATGATGAGCTATGTAGTATATAATATGATGGGGATATATTGTATATAATATGATGGGTTACATAGTATATAATATGATGGGGGTATATTGTATATAATATGGTGGGCTATGTAGTATATAATATGATCGGGGGTATACTGTATATAATATGATGGGGTATGTAGTGTTCACTTCTGTTGTGTTGACGATTGATAATGTGGTCTGATACTTTCTTATTGGCCAACTTACTGGACATTAAATGGATGAAAAATGATGAAGACAACCTTTTCACGTGATGCATGTCTTATTTCCCTCATCTATGAGTTGTTTGTGGCTATCCTGTAAGGGAACAAGATGACCTTATCTGGATATCACATGGCCATCCTTTTCTACAAAGTTCCAAACCATTTATTCTATGTCATATTTTTTAATTAACTAATCACACATCAGCCCACGTATTGGGCAATAGGTCAACCTGCAGAAAAGTCTTGTGACCTCCTCCTACTTATCATTATCAGCATTATCATCATCAGTAGTAGTAGTTTATAGACCATTAAGTGGCTTGACTTCCAAACTAACCTATCATCATATTTTTTTTTTTTTTTACATGGTAGTCACCACTTATCAAGGCCCGGAAGCCACTCGGGGATAAGGGTCATTGCGTGTCAATGGGATAATATCGTAGTAATCGTTAGTAATGGAGATTTGATAAAGTGTCTTACTTAAGGGGGCGGTTTATCAGGAATTTGTTTATGTTGGACTTGAAGACATCCAAGTTGTAGTCAGATGGGAAACAGGCAAACAGGAGAGAGTTTTTTGATTTAGGCACAAATAAAGAATGGGGAAAATTATTGACAATGGTTTCAGCTAGTCGCGAAAGATTGGCAAGGGGGGACCAGAGATGGAAATAACGATAAAACAAAGACTGGCTATCAACGTCTCTTCTGTGGGAGAGAGGCTGCAGGGAAGAGAAAAGGGCATCCCCCACTAGGCCACGAAGTCTATTTTGTACTCTGTCAAGGCAGGATAGGCTGTTTTTAGCAGCTCCTGCCCAGATGTGGCATCAGTACTCCATCCTTGGACATACTTGGCTTTTATATAGATAGAGAATTGCATCAGCCGTGAGATATCTTCTGGAGCAGTAGAAGGATCCTACCATTTTTCCAGCGACCTTGGCAACAGACTTGATATACGTGTTCCATTTCAGATCAGGAATAAAGGTCAGTCCCAGAAGCTTATCAAAAAATGAAACTTCCTCTAGACGAGAGCCATCCATTTCAATTGATGCCAGATGGGGATCAGAGCATTGATGATGTAAAGATAGGAGCTTGGTTTTAGATGCATTAAAAGTAACCAGCCATCTCTTCCCCCGCTGGACCACGTGCTGAAGATCAGAGGAGAGAGAATCAGAGAGAACTTTGTCATTTACGACCTTTGATGTGTTGCCATAGATGGTCATGTCATCAGCATAGATATCAACGAATGATTTAAGTATGTGTTTAGGGAGATCATTGATGTAGATCAGGAAGAGAGTTGGGCCCAGGATGTACTTGTAGTACTTGTCGCCGACTGTCTTCAGAAGTAAATGTCGGAATGAAGTAATTTCTATGAGGGGGAAAAAAAAAAATTACTTCATGCCAACATTACTTCATTCTAACATTTACTTCTGAAGACAGTCGGCGAAAAGTACTTCAAGTTTCTTCACCGTTCCCGCTTTTCTTTTTTTTCTTTCTCCCCCTTTTAGTCGATCTTCTTCCTTTTCAATTTATTTTTCTTACTTTTAGTCGATCCTATTTCTTTTTACATTATAGTCGATCTTTTTTTTATAAGGTTTAAAAAAAAAAATTAAAAGGTAAAAAAAAAAAAAAAAAATGCCCCACTTCGCTATTAAACTATTACAATTCTGTTGTACTTCGAATTTACTATCATACCTCCGGGGACGTTACAATATGAATATATATTAAAAAAAAAAACGCACTCTAGTCATTTACAGAGGCGATATGAGTGTAAAGGTCAAGGTAAACTGGTGTCGATCGATATGTATCCTTCTTTTTGTTTCTGCTTTTTCCACATTACAGTCAGTTGGGGTCCGTATTCCATTTTTCTTTTTTTACCATTTACTTACATTAGTTCCATGTTCGGTGGGGTTCTCTCATCGGCCCATTTCCACACTCCTTCCACATTCCGATCATTCAAGCCTGTCCACCACATTGCCGATGTCTTGGACAACGATGCCAACTGGTTTTCTAACCATTCCTGCAAATAGCAATGAAATTAAAATAAGATTAAAAAAGGATTTTTAGGTGCGTTTTCTTTGTTCTTTGTTTTTTTTTTTTTACTGTTTGTCAGTAGGTTAGTTGATATATCAAGCCCAAAAAACGTTTTCGTGATAGCATCAAGGAGAGTCTGATGAGCTTTCATGTTCCAGTTGACAGTTAGGAGGGAGTCCCTAGCGTATGATCGCAAGCGGTGAAGGGCACTGATATACAGGGGTGCAGAATACTTTGAAGCAGCCAAGATAGACCAAGCAAAGTTCAAAAGAGCATGTAGGAAACGCCAAACATTGCCGCCCAATCATGGAGATCTTTAGATCTGTGAGGTGTGTGACCGAGCTCTGTTGTCCAAGGTAGGTCTTGTTAATCGCATGAAAGCGCACGATGATACGAGTTCCATTGCTGTTAGTTTTTTCGAAACCAAACTTCAGTGTCATGTCTGCTTGAGGGTGTGTAAGTCGCTGGCAGCACTGAAAAGTCGTCTTCGAACACATGGACTTTTAGTGACTGAGGGAGTGGCACTTGTCTGACAAGATGTTGCAATCATCATATCATGCTTAATCTTTATTTTAAAATCCACATAGGCAAGCCTTAATATTATAAAGGAAAGCAGCAACCTTGTAACTCTCGCTTCTTTTACTTTTATCCTTTAGTCCTCACATTTCATGAGCAATGTTTCTAGCAAAGGAAGAATTGCAGCTTTCTGGATTGGAATCAATCCATCTAACACTTACTGTTTGCTAGTTTTTAACTTTGAAATAGTATTTTATATATGTTTTTTTTTAAGTATCAAGTGGCTTCATGTCTTGTCTTGAGCGATTTCTATAAACTATCCTCAATCATCATAGAAGACGAACATACAGAGAAATAAAATTATAATGATCAGTAACGTAATAAGACTTACACGTCTTGCTTCTTCTTTGTGTCTTTGAAACACAGTTATATAAGAGTTTGCCGTTTTTTCTTTTTACAGTCCTACAAAACAAACTTGGTCCAAATATTGGACAAGCTCTGACAGCTGATTTAGTTTTATTTAGGTCAAACCTCCCTTTTTCTTTTTTTTTTTACTCACATTCGCCTAAATCAAGGCATGTTACCACTAGGACATACTATTAGGGACCATACATACAGGGACAATCTAAATAGGGAGTTGAGCAGTGAGATATGCTTAAATTTCTGTACAGTTAGGGAAACAGGGAACAGGGAGGGAATTCTGAAATCTAGCAGTTCGACAAAAAAAATATATATATTTGAGTAGAAGGCTTTCCAACATCTGGGGGGATATCTATAGTGAAGGGGTTGGATTTTGCTGCTTGTCGGGTTAGTTGGAAGTATTTATGTTGAGCAGGAACATTCCATTAAAGTACTTGTAAAAAGAACACTATTGAGATGATGGGGCAGGGGCTGGAACTTGGTTGACAGTGCAAGACATATTAGATTTGAAACTTTTTTTTTTTTAACCCTGTCTAATAGGGAGAGGCTAGTGGCAGATGCACCAGCTCGGATATAGCAACAATGCTTTATGCATGAGTGAATTGTAGCTTTGTAAAAATATTGGATGCTTTCTGGTGTTAGTAATTTTCTAATTGAAGGAGTCCATTTTCTTTGCAGCAGTCTCGGCAATGTTCTCAATATATTTTTCTCTTTCTATTTGTGGATTATCGTGAGAAACTTTATTTAAATGTAGGTATATACTGGGTCAATTTAAGTAAAAAAATGCACTATTGAAAGAAAGAAAACTTAAATAGTATTAAGCACTATGCAATGTGTTCTCTGAAATTTGTAGCATCATAAGTAACAATATTGATATGTTTTCATTATCTAATGTATAAAACTAGCATGGTTACCCGGCATTGCCAGGGAACATTAACAACAAAATAGAAGTGTTAAAAAGTGTATGTGATAATATCTTTGTCTTAAAACTTATTTCTGTCCTAACCCTAACCCCCTCTCTATCCTTTCTCATCTTACTCTCCATGTCCCCCTTCTCTCTCCCTATGTCCTCCCTCCCCCTTTTTCCTGTTTCTTAGGTCGGAATCTGATTATTAGTTTGTGACTTCTGAGCAGTGACACACACATACACTAAAGCATAACTTTACGTAATATATCATAGAAACGACCAATGAAAAAAAAAATCTCTAAATGTTGATTTCCCCACCCCTATGACTAATTTTGTTTTTGTTGACAAGAATGGATTTTTACACAAAACAACAAATATGTCCATATTCTTGCTAATGTAATGCTGAAAAAGAATATATTAATGTTGTGGATGTGTCTTATGTAGTTTATGACTTCTCTCTCCCTATGTCCCACCTTCCCTTTCTGGTGGTTTTATAGAAATACAGGATAATGCAAGAATGCTGAATCCATTTCTCATGTTTCAAGTTCTTAGTATTTCTACGTTTTCGTTATTGTCAAATATTCAATCGATTCTAATCTGCATATAAATAGTTTGTAGATCATTTCAATTCGTGCATCCTTTAAACCTCTCCTGCTTCACAAAATTCACACTTAAATGCGCACGTTCATGCGCACATAACCTGACATAGTGATATGGAACGAGAAGGAGAAAGAAGCAACCTTAGTAGAAGTCAGTATCCCCAATGATTGCTGAATTGAACAGAGCTGAAAGGGAAAAGATAACGAAATACCAAGGTCATATGTATGCCATGAAAAGAAACTGGAATCTTAGGAAGATCTCTAACATTTCCAAAATTATAGGAGCAACCAGATTCATGAAAAAGAATTTTAAATCTATCTGGCAAATATACCCGGTGAATCAAGTGCGCGAGGGATTCAAACAATTGCGCTTAAAGGGGCGGTCAGAATCTTCAAAAGAGCTGAAAGAGATGAATAAGAGAGAGAGAGAGAGAGAGAGAGAGAGAGAGAGAGAGAGAGAGAAAGAGAGAGAGAGAGACGCACACACAGAGAAAGAAAGAACGAGAGAGTAAGAACAAGGGAAAGAAAGAGAGAGAAAGAGAGAAAGAATAAAGAGAGAAAAAGAGAGAGGGAGAGAGAGAGAGAGAGAGAGAGAGTATGACATTTTTGTTTTAAATCTAAAGATCTAAATAATAAAAAATCGTGGATTGTTGGATTCTAAAAAGTCAGTAAAGAGCACGATCAGCCAAATAGATACTGTTTGCAGACTTTGGAATCAGCTATGTCAAGCTTATCAGATCTATTAAAGCCAACAACATTCACGTTATGTGAGTTGACCCGGCTTCTTCCAGAGGAGAAAATCTCTATTAAATTCACAAGCGGTCCCCAAGCATATCCATATTCCAGTCAGGAATGATGTTAGATTTTTACAGTTCTTGCAGAGAGATGTCAAGATCCTCCTACATACAGCTCCAGGTATTTCCATTTGGTACTGACCAGGTTCAACGTTGCTTAACTTCAGTGATCTAATGAGTACTGGTGTGTCAACGTAATTATTTCATGTATTATTGGATGTATTGTTTGTCATTTACGGACTAATAATGTTGAAATAGGTATGAACCCCGATTTCCTCTTTAGTTATGAGTACAAAGTGACTAACAAATCATTTACAATGGCTGTTGCGATTCAACATTAAATAACCTAAAAAAAGGGGGGTGATATGCCATAAAAACAAAAGAAAAATGAAAAGAATTAAGTTTATATATGAAATAAAATTGCCTTTTCTTCCTGGTTGTGGATGATGAGTCTGGTGATGAAGCTGTCTTCTACGGACTGATCGAGTTCTTTGCAACGAGTTGTCACTTCAAACCATGTTCTCAGATCTTTGGCGTCAAGACTGGAGCTGAAGTAATAGCAGTAAGTCCCGTGTCGGATCCAATTCTTGGGTTTATTTGGACACGCCTTTCCTGCAAGAATGTGAAATATATATTTCTCAATATGTAATCGTGCAAGATTCGATTTATTCATTTATGCCGCTTTTGCAATCTTTTATTTCAAATATGTCTTCCATATCAAAAAAATGTATGTACATGCATAAAAATTACATAAAATCATATAGAGTATATAATGGAAATATACAGATTAAAACAAAAGCAAGTCTGTACAAGTATGTATGGGAATAAAAAATAAATAAATAATTACACATTAATATAAAACGGTAATTCATAAAAAGACCAATAGCCTGTAGCCTAAACAATAGGTACTCTGGCATCGGATGGGGAAAATTGCAACTTTTGCTATAAAGATTTCTAATCAGGTGGTTCGGCTGTGATTTGATCGTTGCCGAGAGCGAGTTTGACCGCATGAAACCTGAGGTCAATCCTAATGATGAATGTCCGAAATAAATCCCCACTCTAAAATTCTAATTCTAATTTTTTGTTGGTGTGGAGGCGTTGGTGTTTTTTTGTTTTTTTTTAAAGAAAAACTACAAAACTTAATCAGTTCAATCAAATTACATGAACTAATATCTTATCAGACAAAGCATGAAGCCACTTGATGTAAGAAGCTAAAACAAATCCAATTTTAAGATCAAAAACTTGCCAATGATAAGTATTAGATGGAATAGATTCTGACCCAGAAAACAGCAATTCTTCTCTCTTTGCCAGAAACATCACTGATGGAATGTGAGGACTAAAGCACAAAATAAGGGAAGCGAGATCCACTTTCTACTCTCTTTGAATTTGCAACCGTTTCAGTGTGATAAGACGATTGTGCGATTGTAAATTGGTGGGGAGGAGGGATCTCTTCGAGCGTGCTTTTTAACAAACTTGGTATCCATGGGATTATTGAAGCCTTATATGCTCGACATCTCAATGTAATGTTAATCACGTTTACCCACGGGACCCACATGTTGTATGCAGAGCATGGCGCAAATGAACAGAAGACAAGTAATGGAGTAAGTTTAGGAGAACTCTTGTCATCACTAACTAGCAGAGCATTACTAATTTCGACAAAAGAGAGAGTCTGTCAGTGTGATGATGTATGGCAGTGAAACCTTCCCACTGAGGGTTGAGGACATTCGTTGCATGGAGAGAAATGATATGAGAATATGATTGATGTGTAATGCAAATCTTAAAGGCTTAGATCTGATGACCGCAGAGGAAGATTAAACCTGGACAATAAATAAATAAAAGAATAGGAAGATGTGTGCAGAACTGGAGACTTCGATGGTATGGCCACATTGAAAGAATTGATGAGAATTCTTGAGTCAGTAGATGTAAAACAGTTGAAATTGCAGGTTCTGTTTACCGGGAGGGCCTATGAAAACCTAGGAGGACGTGATTATGATGATGATGATGATGATGATGATGATGATGATGGCGATGGTGGTGGTAGTGGTAGTGGTAAAAGATAAATAAATGAAAACAAGTACGGCATAATCACGTTGACACACCGGTTCTTGCCAGATCACCGAAGTTAAGCAACGTTCAGCCTGGCCAGTACCAGATGGGTGACCATTTAGGAAGGCTAAGCGTTATTTGTACCTTCTGGGAAGGTTGGGCGTAGGGCCAGCACCCTCACCCTGTAAAAAGAACTCCTCGCTAAAAAAACATCTACAAAAAAAGTTGTAAGTTGTAGATGGCCTATGCTCCTCATGAAATGGAAACAAGTAAATTTGGCTGTCCATAATTTTAATTCATTTAAATCTGCAAACCATTATTTCTGGCCTGGCTTTTTTGCGAATGCATCATGAATTCCAATTCCAAGGACTTTTCAGTTTTTTATTTCTTCATCTAGGCCGCCCCCAAAGACAGACATCTGAAAGCACCAACTGCCTAACTTAACCACTGACTATTTAAAAAATACCTCTCTCTCCTAACATGCGATCTTGCTAGAGTCTTTGGTATCTGTCCTTATTTACTTGCTTCCCTATGAGGGCAGAATTACCTGTACCCCATACGAAAGTGGCACTCACTCTAGGCTGGTTGAATTGGCTTCCTGCATGGGAATATCAAATTCACAAGCAGTCCCCAGTCGCATGTATATCCCAATTAAGGAAGATGACAACGTTAAGTTTTTACAGTTTATGTAGGGAGGTGTCGACATCCTCCTACATACAGCGCCTAGTATTCCCAAGTGATCACCCATCTGGTACTGACTAGACTCAATGTTGCTTAACTTCAGTGATCCAGTGAGAACCAGTGTATCAATGTAATTATATAGAGTTAGACATAAGGTTGGTTTTTAATGTGGAGAAAATTCAGCTCCCTAAAAAAGGGCACTTCGGATTGAGACAAAAATAAAAAAAGTTCCTCTGTCTAGAAGGATTTCTCGTGCACTGACCAAAGATATAAACATGTAGTATCAGAACAGAAACTACACTTTTCCCTTAGCAAAAAGACCATTTATTTTTCCAAATTATGATGTCAAAAGAGCAAAACGTTTTCCTCATGTTATGTTATAAGGGGAGGGGAGGGATAATGTAAGGTTCCCCTAAGACTTTATGAAAAACATGTACAACGAAAACCGGTAAGTAAACCACCACATGTGAATAAAAGAGGACGCTTTCTTTTAGTGTTTACAGCTCAACTAAGTCAAAACAGGAGACGAAAGTCTCTCTAAGACACCTTGCCAACTGATGGATGCAGATATTAGTTTAAAGTAACCAGAGTTTGATCCATATCAGGAGTTCATGAACCTGAAGGAAATATACATCCGAAAACCCTCGACCTTCTTATATTTCTTACTTAGCTCTTCTTCAAGAGATTAGGTGAAAGGTCAAGTGTTGGGTTTATGAAAGTGCTTCTTTAAAACAACCTGGATTTGAATTTGACACACACAGGTCTTCAGTCTATGTCGCTAACTACTAAACCCCTCCTCCCTCGACGATCTCTTCTTATATATGTGTCCATAAAGAGAAGCAGTTTGTCCATATTGCAACGCAAATCAAGAATATAGTAACTTTGTGGGGGTTTGTTTTGGTAGCTTTTTACTTTTAGCTAGACACACACAGAGTTCTCTATAAAGAATAGATTACTCGAGGAATGAGTCGGTAGTTTTTGCGAAATTATTACATGAAATTGCTAAAAACCGACACTTCCCCACCAACCCCTAACGAAATCTGATTCAGTTGATCCCCAAAGAATGAAAATATATACTTTTTAATTTGAAATGTTATTAATCTGGGGCAGCGCCGATCAAGAGTATACCAACTTTGTGGGTGTTTGTTTTGTATTTGTTTTTTACTTTTAGTTGGACATACACACATGCACATATGCACATGCACACATATACACATGCACACATATGGCCAATATGTTCAGAGCACAATTCTTACCCTCGACGGCATAAAATTGGCAAATGTAGGCAGCTTTCTGTACACAGTTGACATCGATGAAACTGCCATCGTTTGTTATGACTGTACAATCTTCGTCTTCATTATGGTTGTCGGGTTCTTGATTCCAGCGTCTGAAAGAGAAGACATCAAAGTATTTATGTAAGGTTCTAATAATTGTTCTCTAACGGAGTTGTGTGTGTGTGTGTGTGTGTGTGTGTGTGTGTGTGTGTGTGTGTGTGTGTGTATACCGTGCCACGCAAAAGTATTGGAAACATTACATTTTTCTTCATAACTTTAATTAGGGTTCAAGAGTTTACCTAAAATTTGGTCAGTATATTCCTATTACTATTCTAAATTATATTTTGGAGTAGTAATTACAAAATCAAAGTTTAGAAAGTTCTACGATGTGACAAGCAACGCGTCCTATACAACTAAGATAGTTACTGCTGGTATGCAGGTGGTAGATATCACATCTACAAACATTAACTGAAATTAGCCGACTCCCTAGACACGATTTCGAAACAACGTTATTTGTTGAGGGACATCACATCCCTACGAAGGATGAACCGCTTTTTTTTTTAGACATTAAGAGGAGATTATAGATAGATATATAAATACCCATTCACATACACTTTTCACGATAAAGCTAGAACCCAGAATTAGATAGAATCGAGTAATCGTGTCTGGGGAGTCGGCTAATTTCAGTTAATGTTTGTAGATGTGATATCTACCGCCTGCATACCAGCAGTACCTATCTTAGTTGTATAGGATGCGTTGCTTGTCACATCGTAGAATGTAGGACTGGATAAAAAAAAAATATATAAGAATTTAAAAATCGAGGCATAGCCAATAGATTGCGCTGTGGCCCATATGGTTAGGTTGTCAATATTACACACTTCATGAGTGCGCCGACCTGGGTTCGCGCCTATGTCGGAGCATGTAACTGATGAGATGCAGTACATCGAAACCCACTTTGGGTCTGGCGTTGTCTCCGTTGTCGATGCAATTGCTCGGTTCTATCTAATTCTGGGTTCTAGCTTTATCGTGAAAGGTGTATGTGAACGGGTATATATATATATATATATATATATATATATATATATATATATATATATATATATATATATATATAAGTAAGTTGTAGTTTGCTTGAAGCATTGTTGAAGAAAATTATAAGTTAAAATTAAAAGCCAAGAACAATGCGAGATTTTTTTTTTTTATATAGAGTAAAATTAAATGCAAACAAAAGAAATAAAGTTCTTTTTTTTGTTGTTTGTTTTTTTCTTTTTCACACAAATTTTAACTCTAAACAACAGTAATTATTTTTTTCTGTTGTATATGTATATATAATTTTTATAAATGCTTATTTTTGAAATATTGTTAATTTCAATGTATACCGTTTTTGTTTAACTGGTTGAGATTGTTAGTATAATCACCGTTAATTTTGAGTTAAGCTCAATGTATCTATTTTATAGGTGCAGAGCATATATAGTGCAAAACTTTATTGAAATTCACAGACTAACATTTTTTCTTTTTTGTAACTTTTGTTTATTTTATCCCGGATTTCTTCATTACAGCCGGTTTATCATGTACAAAATCAACCTTTTGTTGGTAACATCAAATGGAAACAACATCTGACGAGTTGGTGAGGACTGGAAATTTTTATGGATGCATAAAATCATAAAATTGCCATCTCATTAACGAAACGGCTGTAATGAAGAAATCCAGGATGAAATAAACAAAAGTTACAAAAAAGAAAAAAATGTAAGTTTTTGAATTTCAACAAAGTTTTGCACTATATATATATATATATATATATATATATATATATATATATATATATATATATATATATATATATATATATATATAAGAGGAGTTTGTGTGTGTACATCCAGAGAGAGAAATGGGCTGGGTGGAAGAGAGAGAAGTGAGTGGAGAAAGGAAAGGCAAAACAGGGGAGGCGAAAGAGAGAAAGATAGAGAGACGAACAGAAGATAGCTTATGTTGAGAACGACCAATTTTTCCGTGGTGTTGTGCCGGCATATTCCGGCAGCTTACATAAACTGCCGGAATATGCTGAACGCTGATCAAAATTTAAAATGGTAGAAAAAAAAGACATCATGATAGAAAAGTAGTGATCTGAAAATCTTGTTTTTTTTTTATATACAACCTTTCATTTCTTTTTTCTTTGAAATTTAATTTAAGTTTCGAAATACCATGGTCTAAGGAGTTTTCTTTATAGTTTACATGGCTTTTTCCTTATTGATTTATAATCAAATAAATTTTATTTAACTTTGAACAGTCATCAATCATTTCTTACTAGCAGTAAGACCCGATTTTGCCCAGGATTGAATAGCAGAAGACTACCAGAGACAAAATATATTCCTCAGAAAATAGCTGGAAATTTTTTTTTCTTTGGAATGGAAAAGTATTTAGCAAGAAAAAATGTTGATAAAAGGATATATATATATACATATATATATATATATATATATATATATATATATATATATACATATATATATATATATATATATATATATATATATATATATATGTAAAAGAGATTTAGAAGGCTGTCACAATGCGAGGAATGAATTATAGTCGCTGTTGGTTAGAGGAGACGAGAACAAGTGGCGATTTACAAATCAATAAGTACATACGTATATATATAATTTTTTTTTATATATATATATTTATTCAGTTGTATGGTAAAATGTCTTACTTGTAATGCCTATGCGACGTATTCCATTATTAATTTCGGAAAAATTTTCCCTTTTCATTCATTCATTTGTAATTTGTATTTTGTATCTGAAGATTAGCCATTTTGAAATATCTTCTCACAAGATACAGTTGAAGCTTATCCGAATGATTATAAAATAATTGCAACACCAAAGAGATACATTGTATCATAACACACATGTTGTGATATATGATTGTCTTGGAATTTACAATTATTTTATGACCATTCGAACAAGGTTCAACTGTATCTCGTTAGAAGATATTTCAAAATGGCTAATCTTCAGACACAAAATACAAATGTATACAAATATAAAAGCACACACACACATTATATAAGTTATGATAAGTAATAACACTATAAAGCTAAACAGAAGAACAGATTTAATACTCCTAACTTTCATATTAGAATTGTCTGTATAGACCTGTGGCGCAATAAACCGACCATACTACCTTTTAAAAAATCTTTAATCCAAAAACGTCTCTAAAAAGAAGCACAATCCGTAAACAGTGGCTAAACATGAGACACATTTAAAACTTACATCAGGGACATATCAGCGTTTTTTCCATTGACCCATTTCCATTTGGAATCGCCTCCATTTTTATTTAGCCCTGTCCACCATCCAGACTGACCCAAATGATAGGATTGCCACTCAATCCAATACTACTGACCACATAAAAGTAGAAAAAAAAAAAAAAAAAAATAGAAATTATATTACTTAACTAGAAGAAAAAAAAAAAAAAAAACTTCCTGTCCAAAAGGTTTGACACAAGGTGTGGGTTTGATAAAACTGTTTAGGTGGAACAGACTGGATTCGAACTTCCTGTCCAAAAGGTGTTTTCAGTTTGTGTCTTTAATCACATTTCCACCATCATCCCCCACCTCCTTAAGTACAGGATGCAACGATCAAATTATCGCCCTAAAAAGGCGATGATTCCATTTCCGGCTGATAAAAAAAGTTTTCCATTTTTTTGTTGCAAACCATCTACTAGTTGACTAATTGTGTGCAAATCCCAAGAACGATAGCAGCCTTCTATCTGAAAGTGACACAATGTTCAACGAGCTAGATCAGAGATGCGCTGCCGTACAACTCATGCTCTCTGCCGATCCAATTTCTGACAACAGGACCATTGCTAACACCCTCAAAATGCATTGCTGGATTGCCACGAATAACAGGGATGTGTCCAGGGTGATGAAAACAAAGTTTCCAGCCATGGTTATGGTCTTTGATGTGATGTAGTTTCAAGTGAGGGCCACATCATGCCACCTCACATTTTCGAAGTTGGCTTGAAAGTCAACACCAAAACGTACCTGGATGTGTTGAAGAGTGTGGTGATTTCTTCATGCAATCAGGTGGCCGCTGGCAAACTCTAGGTGTAGCAGCAGGACTCAGTGCTAGCCCACAAGTCCAAAGAGATCCAGGCTTGGTTACAGAAGGAGTGCTACGACTTTGTACTCTTCTCTCATTTGATCCCTCTTCTTTAGACCCGAACCCACTGGACTTCTTCGTTTGGTCATACGTCGAGAACATCACCAACATGACCTCCCACAACACCAAAGCCAGCCTGATCGCCGCCATCTACCAAGTTTTCCCCGAGCTCCTGCCGATGCTTGTAGAAAAGACATACTCCCAGTTCCGGACCCATACCAAGACGGTGATTGAGGCTGAAGACAGCTACATTGAATAGATGTCAGATCTCCTACATAATCAAGTTGCCGGAATTGATTTTTTCAATAAAAGCTTTAAAATAAATCTGTAGTGTTAAGTGTTTAGGGTGAAAACTTTATTGTTCCATCCTGTAGAAGAATGCAGTATGTGTAAAATTAATTCCACCACTTTTATGTCCTTATGGAGACCAAAATTCAAATATTATGATACTAAAGTCTATGTCTAGAATACCTATTCAAATTTTATCCAAATCAATTACATTATTTTGAATCAAGAAAAATGTATAAAATTTAAAGCTTCCGCTTAAAAGGTTTTAAAAAGAAATTAAAGTTCAGTGACTCTCAACACTCTCACCTTGCATAATTAATTTCTGATGACTATGAATAAATTCTGAAATATTTGTGATTTTCAAATATGCTGTATTCTTAACACTTGAGCAGTGGCGTGGCAACTATATTTGCCACCTGGGGAGGTTGTAAGATTAACCGCCACCCTCTCAGCGAGCTGTTAATAATCCATTTGTTGATCGGAGGTAGTTATTTATGAGCTTCAGTTTCGAGAAAGAGCACTCATACCTGGCAGCGCTAATAGCTGGGCTTGGTATAGAACAATTATATCTTATTCCACGAAACATTTCAATAAATTATTCTTTTATATAAAACAGGAGCATTCAACTTGAAATATTTATTTTCACTGAACATAAAACTGATGCTACAGATGAAAAATTCGTTTAAAAAACAATCAGGCTCCTTCACTCTTTGACAGATTATGGATACCCACATAAGGGTGCCTGTGTGTGAAATTTTTGTGGCAAGAGTTGCGCAATCTCCAACCATACCTCTCCTGAGTCAACATTGTTAAATACCAGTGGCAAGTGAAGTCTATGTACAGGACAACTGGAAACAAATGCCGAGATAAGCGGAGAGCACATACAGCGCCTAGAATTCCCAAATGGTCACCCATTTGATACTAACCAGGCTCAACATTGCTTAACTTCAGTGAGCTGATGAGAACCGGTGTGTGAACGCGATTATGCCGATATTATACGCATAAAACACAAAAACGTATTACGACCTTAAAAACTCATTTTGGTATAAGATTTCAGATTTTTTTGTTTGTTTTTTATTATTTTAATTTTTACCCCCTCAAAATGCCACCCCTTGGCACATGCCGCCTGGGGCGGACCGCAACTCTCGCCCCCCCCTCTCCCTTGCTATACCACTGTACTTGAGCATATCAAACAGACGAAAATGCTATTTTCAATGTAAGTACCACAAACTGATCGATATCTGAAAAAAAATGTAAAAATTTATTTCTCAACAATATGTACCTTCCCCGAAATTTTCGATTTTCAGGTCAATAAATATATTTCTGTTAGTATTGATTATGCTGTATTGGTTTTATAACAGTGTAAAGTGTAAAATTGAACGAAACATTTTACATAATTTTTATTTCAAAGTTGAGCCTTCTTAATTTTAGCTGGATCAGTTCAAACTTTCAGGTTCAGTTTTTCTTTTTTAAATTCCAAGTTTTTTTTTTGTTATAATTTGACGGCAAAAAAGAAAGTATAATATAACGTGCAATACTTACCTTTTCATCCCACGAGTTCACATCTAAAAGTTCAGAGTGCCAACGCCTGCATTTCTGCTTGGCTTCTGACCACGTGGAACTTTGAGTCCGTGCAAAGTAGTAACAATAATGGCTGGCTCTTATCCATTTTGAACTGCCACAGCCTAAGTCCACGTATTCTTGGAACAGAAAATGAATAAAAAAAATAATAATTTTCTAATGTAATGTGATACTACGGACGTTCCTCTTTTCACAAAGTATGTATTTAAAAAAAAAAAAAAGAGTAAAAATAATATAAAAAAAAAAAAAATTGAAATAAGTTTATCAGCAAAACAAATGAGATTAGTAGAAAGACAATAGGGAGGAAGTTGTTCACCAAGACATACAAACTAAAGCTAAAATAGGATTGTTAATCAAGGTGTAGCAGTAACTGGGATAAAATATCGGATGATATATTATACGTTAGTTTTAAGGGTGACAGTGAATTTTGTAACATTACACTATTTTGATTCTAAAAAAATGTCTAAAATTTAAGCCTTACACTTAAAAGATCTTAAGAAGAAATTAAAGTTCAGGGAATCTTGTGTAATAAGTTTCTAGTTAGTGATAGTTTACGAACAGTTTGGAGTTTGTGACGATTGAAGACAGTCGAATGCAGTTGTGGCTCAAAACAGATCGAGATGAGTTGACATAACCTGACGGAAACAGTCTTGACAGAATGCTGAGAGGGGGATGCTAACGTTTAGAAAGTCGATGGTGTCACACATGCACCCAGAGTACACCTGATATATACAGAAGTTGTTGGAGTTTGTGTTTTCTGTATTTTCTTTTGTATTGTTTTTTTTTTTCATACTTGTGAACCACTGTAAGCGCCCACCAACGCGTGAGAGATGACGACATGAGTTTGCGGCAGTTGAGGACAGTTTGCAACTGGAGAGAGTTGAACGCTGGTTGTGGCTTGGAGAAGATCGAGATGAGCTGATGTTAACTGACGAAAACAGCTTGACAGAATGCTAAGATGCGGATATTAACGTTTAGAAGGTCAATGTGTGAGAAATAATGACGTGGTCAGAGCTGAAAGAGAAAGCAAAGAAGAAGGAAACCATGACATAAAGCGTTGGGGTTGGTGATTATTATCGAGTGGGAGGTTAGCAAAAGGGCAATCGGGAGGAAGTCGCTCACCAAGACACACAAAGGAAAGCTGAAATAGGATTATTAATCAAGGTGTGGCAGTAACTGAGATTAAGGATCGGATGAGAGAGAGAGCACATGGTTGCACAATAGTACTCATGTGTCTTTTTATATAAAAAATATGTTTATTGCCCGACAGTCACGTTAAAGATTATAACATTATGATATATGAAACGTCACTGATTGACAGCAAGATGGTGGCTCAAATGGGTTGGACATGTGCTTAGGGCTGACAAAATAAAACTTGCTTTCATATTAGACTAGCGGGGGTACCTGGCGTTGTCTGAATGTGGAGAGGTTTTATGGTAAGTGTATTGAGCAACAGAGTGATAAAAAAAATGTTTCAAACAAAAAAAGATTAACCAACTCCCTAAAAAAATGAAAATAACAGCAAGTACCCGTGCGAGCGCAAAAAAAAAAAAAAATTAGTAAGCAGGAAGGCAGGCAGGCTCGAACCTGTAACGCTAAGAGGAAAAGGAAGTGAAAAAAAGTGAACAATTTAGTCGCTGTGCCCAGCATGATATATGACGTCGCCGCCGTTAAAATTGAGCTTAGTCATTGCAAGACGTATGATAACTTTGCAAAATGAAAAACTGACCTCTCCTTGTATAAAAAGGCCCAGTTGATGGTGAAAGAAATGAATGTGTTTAGTCAATTTTTGGATATTTGTCAACCGAGAAACTGAGCTTTCAAACATTACTAATTTTGTCAGTGTTTGTACATACATAAAAAAAAGGCTTCCTTCAGTCTTGGCAGACTATAGATATCCACTATAAGGTTGCCCGTGCATGAAATTTTGGTAGCAAGAGTTACGCAATCTCAACCACATCTCTCCTGAGTCGACATTGTTGAATACCAGTGGCAAGTGGAAGTTCAGGACGACTGGAAACAATGCCGAGATAAATGGAAAGCATATACAGCACCTAGAATTCCTAACTGGTCACCCATCTGGTATTAACCAGGCTCAACATTGCTTAACTTTGGTGGTCTGATGAGAACCGGTGTGTCAACGTGATTATGCCGTACATACATACATACATACATACTAACAGACAGGTGAGATTTTTTATAATCGAAGAAGTCCCCGGGGAAATGACTAAGAGAAAGGGCGACTATGAGATTGGCAAACACCCTGTACAATGATCTCTTTAAAATCAGTATTCCAGCTCGTGAGAAAATGATTCAAGAGAATCCAAGAACAATTCTCCAGCTGATTGATTGACATTAATGCATACATTAAAAAAAAAAAGCACTTGATGAAAGGAGCTAACAAGAACGAAAAGATAACTATTGCAAAAGACCAAAGTAGTAGGAAAACAGTCCGCAGGAAAAGAGTTCCACAAGTCTGCATTTCTTGGAAAGAAGCTACTGGAATATGAAACTGTATTATAATGAGATATCAAAACAACGAATTGATGGAGACCACTAGACTAACAAGTTAAACAAGCTCGGACAAAGGAAGCAGGGAATAGATCAGACAATTCTGAAGAATACATGTCATAATAGTATTTGAAGAAAAGACTAAAACTAGCAGCATCACGTTTGTGAGAAAGAGAGAGAGAGAGAGAGAGAGAGAGAGAGAGAGAGATAGAGAGAGAGGTTGCAAAGAAAGGAAAAAAAAGATAGTTTTATGCATCTTATCAAGAACCCTCAAATGGGATTCACTCGGCCAAATATGGTAACAATACTCTATGAATGATTTGATAGTAGATTTGGAGACTATGTCTAACATATATAGTTGGAAAAGAATTAGTCAGGAGAATCCAAGAACAATTCTCCACCTGATTGATTGACATTAATGCATATGTAAGGAGTTAACAAAAACAAAAGATGGTCATCACAAAAGACATGCTCTGATGAAATTTCGATCTATAGTTTTTTTTTTTTTTTTTTTTTACATGGAAGTCACCACTTATCAAGGCCTGGAGGCCACTCGGGGATAAGGGTTATTCCGTGTACAGTAATCAATGGGACAATATCAACGTGTATTACTTAAGGGGGTGGTTTATCAGGAACTTGTTTATGTCGGACTTGAAGACATCCAAGTTGTAGTCAGGTGGGAAGCAGGCAAACGAAAGAGAGTTCCACAGGCGTGCAGTTCTAAGAAAGAAGCTTTGTTCATGAAATCTACGTTTGGATTAAGGCACAGCTAAAGGGTGGGGAAAATTACTGACAGTGGTTTCAGCTAGATGGGTATTTTTCGTGAAAGATTGGCAAGGAGGGACCAGAGATTGGAGTTCAGACGAGCTTTTTTTTAATATATACATATCTATATATATAAATTCGTATTCCTGTCTGTTTGTTGTTTTTTTTGTTCACAAGTTGATTAATATATACAAAACGTGTCTTACTTTAATCTTTCATTTATTTCTATATATAGTATGATACTTGGAAAAATATACAATTAAGAGATCACCTCATTTGCATATTACATTAAGAAAAATCGATTTTACTAAATAGCTGTTTGTTAGTTAATGTTTTTAGCGAGAGAATTGTTTTAAGTGTTCTATTTAAAATTGTTATTTAATAAACTTTAAACAACAATTAACTTGATAATATATTTAATTTAATTTATTTCCACCATCAACCTTTTTAAAAACTTTTTTCAGAGTTATTTGCCCCTAGAAACTTCTAAACATAAAAAAACAAACTCTCACCAAATAAAATAATTTGGTAATCTCAATAAGTTTCTAGCTGGAAAAATAATTCCACGTGGATAGAAAAATGTTTGGCTTTTATTGTTTTTTTTTAAATATTAAAAAAAAAATACTTGAAAAAGACTGAAAAGATTTTATTTGTTTGTTTTTATTATTCTTTAAACGACTGTACAGAATCGGTAAATTTTTACGATGTGACCCAGCGTCGTTTAACACCTAAAAAAAATTAAGATCTATTGCACCCCCTCTAAATTCCACAATTTACAATAAACAAAAATATCAAAAACTTATCAAAGAAAATATCAACCACACATATAAAAAATCCAACATTGATCTAGTAAACAACATTAACTTAGATAGTAAGTGCATTACAGATAACCTGAATATTAGCAATAGAGTAGGAAAATTGCATGAAAAAGAAGCTTATATTTTGCTTAAGGACCATAAAATTGATTTCGATACCAAACCACAAACAACTTATAAATCCCAGAAGATCTGAAATAAGTAAAATTAGTAAAACAATCCTAGAGAGAATAAACTCACAAATAGAAAACAATTAGATCTTTAATCACTGGATTAATACAAGAACACCATTAAATGGTTCTCAGATATTCCGAAAAGAAAAAGAAAGCTACTTTCATTCAACCTAACCCTAACCCTAACCCTAACCCTCCATCTCACAAGACCTCTTTGATGAAGCTCTAGAATTCGCATCCCTTCTCTCTGATATACAGCCAAATAAAATAGACATTATCAAAAAATGGAGGGAAACTGTTCTCATTGGACCAAAAGGAATCAAGCAGGGTCTTTTGATCTTTCAATGGACTCTTTGGATGGGAACAATTGTCGGATTAATCTAAACAGTACAAACATTTATGCCTCATCTAAAAAAATTCAGAACTGAAATAAAAGTCATTTATTAAAAAAAAAAATTATATTGTGTTAATTTCTTTAATTTTATAAAACACGCATATGGTTAAAAATTTTTTTAGGCTTATGTTAGATTCGAACCCTGGTACTGACATTGCAAAATATACTACCTTAGTAATGTGTACTCTGCCTATTCATTTTTGACAACTTATGATATGTTTCTATTTACGTTCATAACTAATCATATGTTTCTATTTATGCACAAACAGGCAAACAACAATAACAGCAACAAAAATGGCATAACGTTTTAATTACATATCACTAGGGCTATGACAACAGCATATTCTTTTCATTGTTTTGATTCTCGAGTATATATCCGACACAGTTAGACACAATTAATCAACTGAGAACCACATCACTCTATATAACCGCATATAAGATATAAACAGATCCACACTCGAGAGTTAAAACAATGAAAAGAATATGCTGTTGTCATAGCTCTACATATTATTAACAACTAGGAAATTCCACAGAATAAGAAATATATTAAATGAACAAATATTTTTTTCTGGATGGCACAAATTTTATTTATTTATTTATTCTTTTTATAGAAAAAACAATAA
Organism: Euprymna scolopes; assembly: GCF_053919585.1. Taxonomy (NCBI): domain Eukaryota; kingdom Metazoa; phylum Mollusca; class Cephalopoda; order Sepiida; family Sepiolidae; genus Euprymna; species Euprymna scolopes. Next base: position 38,580,819 of record NC_136504.1, on the reverse strand, counting down.
CAGGCAGCAGCAAATATGAGTTTATTAACATTCCTATGAAAATATTGTCCATTGTATTTTAAATATAGAACTGACCAAATTAGATAAATTAATAAATACCAATAAATGCTCAGAAAGTAATATTGTGCTACATACTTGAATATAAGAGAAGAGATAATCGTTAATTTATTTCTACAGTCCAGGACCTCTTGTTTTTCTTTCTTTTTCTGTTTCTTTCGAATGTTCCCTTTTTTTATGTAACGTTTTACTGACTTCTTTCTTTAGTGAAAAACCATTGGAGAAATTACTATGCGTTCCTTTCTCACACTTTTATAAAATAATTGTGTATATATATATATATATATATATATATATATATATATATATATATATATATATATATATATATATATATTAGAAGAGATTATTCCAAGGGTTTAATATATTTAAAATCAATTAACCAATGGTAATATACATATATCAATAAGAATTTAAGCCATGTGAATTGACTCAAATATTAAGCAACGTGATTAACATTTAACATGCTCGATTACAGAAATATATATGTATATATATATATATATATATATATATATATATATATATATATATATATATATATATTATTATTATTACTATTATTAATATTATTATTATTATGATATTTGAAAACAAGGCTACATGAAAGGAAAGTCACTCTCATATTCTTGTCTACGTCAAAGGGAGGTTACTCTCATATTCTTGTCTAAGATTGGTCCTTTCAAAGCCAAATTTCGCATATTTGGCCTCTTTTGAAGCAGTTTAGCCTGCAAAAATTGTATTTGGCGTTTTTCAAAGCATAACGCACAGACTTACTGAGAAAGGCACAAGCAAAATATTGTATAAATTATTTACTCACCTCGAACAGCTGGCATCTCACAGATATAATATGCCTTTCCGTCGCAGTGTTGGTCTCTTAAAAAACCACCAGTGTGCATGACGGCACAGTTTCTCATTTCTTTTCGATCTTGATTCGGAGCAGCATCCCACGTTCTATGAAAGGCAGACAAATTATTGATATTTTTGAGATAATGATTGATAATTTGTATTGTTTAGAGTACTCGGACTATTCTGTAACATAGCATAAATGTGTGCAAAGTAACGTCACCGGTGAGGGGAAAAAAGAGAAAGTGAATGACTAGAGGGGAGATGAGATAATGTTCGAGATCTCGTGAAGATGTGGATAACATTCGTGATAATATGCAAGGTGTGAACGACGCTCGAGAAGACGATCACATGAAGGACATCACAGCAGTAAAGAGAGAATGAGGAAATAAATGTTGTTGCTACAGAGAACAAGCGAGTTGGAGTTATTTCCTATTCTTTGGCTTGGTCTCCTTTGTGACAGAAACTGGCACATAACCCATGATGGTCCGCAGACAACATTGAACTTCAATCTTTTTTCACGTGTATAGGTAATCCATAAGAATCTGTGACGTAATGCATAAAGTACTAAGTAAAATTCAGTTCTAAGTTAGCAAGTATTTTACATTAAATTTATCATGCTTCTACACAATTTGAACAAACCAAAATGATTTTTGGCAAACTAAGTTTAAAACTAATCTAAGTTTGGGTTAGGCTAAAAATCTTTAAGTTTGTTGTGTAGCATATGTGGGTTTTCTTTAATTCCTGCCGTAAATAACTTTCCGATTAGCAATTTTCTTTTGTTTAACGTTGGTGCATGTTGAACAGAGCAATAAATTTTCATTTGATTTTATTTTTTCTGCTAATTCTGTTTGGAATATGATTCGCTGAGAAGTATCTCTTTTTTTGTTATTAGCAGCCACCTTCATTTAAAATAACAAATAACGACCTTCATTAAAAAAAATAAATAGCAACCTTCACTGAAAAAAATTAGGAGAAACCTTCATTTAATATTATAGACAGCAACCTTCATTTAAAATAATAAATAGCAGCCTTCATTTAAAATAATAAATAGCAGCCTTCATTTAAAATAATAAATAGCAACCTTCATTTAAAATAATAAATATAAACCTTCATTTAACATAATAAATAGCAACCTTTTCTCAACATAATAAATAACAACCTTCATTTGAAATAATAAAACCTTCATTTAAAATAATAAAACCTTCATTTAAAATAAAATAGCAAACTCCATTTAAAATAATAAATAGCAACCTTCATTTGAAATACTAAATAGCAACCGCCATTTAAAATAATAAATAGCAACCTTCATTTAAAATAATAAATATAAACCTTCATTTAAAATAATAAATATAAACCTTCATTTAAAATAATAAATAGCAACCTTCATTTGAAATACTAAATAGCAACCGCCATTTAAAATAATAAATAGCAACCTTCATTTAAAATAATAAATATAAACCTTCATTTAACATAATAAATAGCAACCTTCATTTAAAATAATAAATAGCAACCTTCATTTAAAATAATAAATATAAACCTTCATTTAACATAATAAATAGCAACCTTCATTTAAAATAATAAATATTAACCTTCATTCAAAATAATAAATAGCAACCTTCATTCAAAATAATAAATAGCAACCTTCATTCAAAATAATAAATAGCAACCTTCATTAAAAATAAAAGTAGCCACCTTCATTTAAAATAATAAATAGCAACCTTCATTCAAAATAATAAATAGCAACCTTCATTTAAAATAATAAATATCAACCTTCATTTAAAATAACAAGTAGCAACCTCTATTTAAAATAAATATCAACCTTTATTTAAAATAATAAATAGCAAACTTAACATGATGTTCCGTTTATTATTACTAAATAACCTTTAAATACAATTACATTTTCATTCTGATAGAGACCGTGACAAATGATACATATTTTCTAAACAGTGTCCACAGAAAAACAAAGCATACACAATTTTTTTTGTTTATTTATTTTTTCACCCCAAAAAAGCATATTGCCACTTTAAACTTAAGGGCTTACAATTTGGGATCGTGTCTAACAGGAGATTTGGGGGAGTTAAGTAGCGAGACATCTGTTCACATTAATTCTGCAGGTTACGACAGTCAGGGAAGAAGGAAAGAGGGAGGGAATTATAAAGGCTAGCAATCCGAGAAGAAACACTATTAGGGTAGAAGATCTTCCGGTGTCTAGGGACCTCAACAGTGAAGGGGTGAGATTTTGCTGCTTTCTGTGTTAATCAATGGTATATATGTTGAGTACATCAGAGCATATTCCATTAAAGTACTTGTAAAGCAAGCACAGGCATGTGACATTACAGCGATGCGGCAAAGGTTTAAGCTTAGACGATAGTGAAAGATTTATTAGATTTGAGACTCTTTTTGGATCCTGTCTAAGAAAGAGAGACAGTGGTAGATGCAGCAGCTACGACGTGGCAACAGTACTTCATGCACGAGCGAATTGTGGCTTTGTAGAGATATAGGATGGTCTCTGATGTGAGTAATTTTCTAGCACAGTAGAGGGAGCCCACCTTCAGCAGTCTTTGTTCCAATTCATGTTTCCTGTGAATGTTAGGTCGAAGAGTTTGAAAGATGGGATCTCAGATAGGGTTTTATTTGTCATGACAATCGGTGGTTGAGAGGGTTTTTTTTATAGTTGTTAAAAGAAAAAGCTTAGTTTTAGTAGCACTAAATCTTACCAATCTAATACTTGGAAATACGCACTTTTTTTTCATTAGCTTTATACGACCGATTATTTTTCTCCTACTTAAGAAATTTTATTATTAACATCCTACCGGTCATTGTGCGGGAGTCATTTTGTGGCGTGGTCTCTGGACTTAATGTCGTGTGTTGAGACTGTGCGCGCACACACACATGGCGGTCGGTAACCAAAACGCACTGAGCGATGGGGGGGGGGGGGTAGAGCTGTAAAAACTGATGTCGCCGGAGGTGAATAGATCAAGTTATTGACCCCCACAACTGCCGGGTCGAAACACCTGCTAAGAAACAGGTCATATCTATATAAGCAGGGAAGAACAAGCCAGTCAGTCAGAAAGCGACATTAGCACAAGCACGTTGCTGAATTCGCCCCCTCCTGCTTCCCCCTCCGTCTACTGCTTGGAAGCACGCACACTAGGCGAACAATAAAATAATAATTTTGTATTTTTCTAACCAACGAACTGTGTTGCGAATTTGTTTTCTGGCTGACGAGAAACTACCAGCGTTCAACCCAACTACATAACATTGATAGGGTCAGTTCGGATGGCGATAAGGTCTTTCGGTTTTAACAAAAAACACGCCAACAATTGATATAGATTGTTTATAAATGTTATGTAATAACGAAAGAAGAAACGAAGCATATTAAACGGACGTGCATGCATATTAACATAGCAAGTCCTCAGTTAAAATGAACAGAGTTTTATCAATGAAAAAAAAAACGTGATAAATTAAATATAAACGTGGTTAATTAATACAATATTTATATAACAATAAGTTTGCAAGAAGGTACACATGGAGAAATCGGCTTTCACTGATCAAGTCACTGTTTTTATCAATTTGGTTAATTTGACATAGTCTTCTTAGGTTTTGGATTTAAAACGATTTTCACTGGGTTAAAAATATTGAGTCAACACATTCCTGTGAAAACGTTAACTTGTCTTTGAAAGTAAATAGGAGCAGGTAAGAGGGCAGCTATTCAAGCCAGTAGTATGTTGGCGTTCGTTCGAATAGCATCTCGATCTACAAGGAGGGGTCGCTTTTTTCGCCGATTTTTTCGAAAGCCATCCCCTTTTTTCGATTGACTGGCCTTAATTTAACCCTTCGTCACTTCCGGTTTGGCGATGGGCACAGCGGCAAAGACGCCAGTTTTTTTTTTACGTTCCTTTCCTCCTTCCCGAGTCTAACCTGCTTGCTACCACTTTTTTTTTTTTTTTTGCTAAACACACACCTCCAACCACCCGGGCAACGCCGGGCTATTTTTTTTATATAAGTAAATCTATGGAAAATGAATTTCACGGTCGAAGATATTTTTCTCTAAGCTCAGAAGATTGATGTAAAGAGATGGGATTATGATTGTTTCATCCCTAACAGTTTTGACGATTACTGAAATAACTTACATGATATTCATGTCAACGTCCGAGTTGTCTGCCCAAACAAACGTGCCTTCAGTTTGTTGGTCGTTAAGTCCTGTCCACCAGGGAATTGCTCCGTTTAGCTCAGACATTGCGTCCGACTTTATAAATAACTGGAAATAAAACAATTGCAACTACGATAAAAAAGCAGGGATGCAAGGATAAATAGAAAAATACTTATTACATTGTCGTGTTATATCTATATATTAATACCGTAGTACCTTTAACGTACGTACGTACATGTGTCACGGGTTCCAGATTATAAATTATTCGATCGGGAGATCCTATTTATTAAAAAGGAGGATAGAAGGTGATAACACTACGAACATTAAATTACGATGTAGATACGCTAATTTAATGTTAGTATCATCACCTTCTAACATTCAGCAGCCTCGTAACTCTCGCTACCCGTTTATCCTTTAGTCCTCGTATTCAATGAGCGATGTTTCTGACATAGGGGAAAGAATTTATGTTTTTCTGCATCGGTATCTATCCATCTAACACTTATCGTTGACTAGTTTTTGACCTTGAAATAGTACTTTTTGCTCCTTACATAAAGTGGCTTCATACCCTGTCTGTAGGGATTTCTATTAAAAAAAAAAAAAAAAGACAGAGATAGAGGACTCAGTGAGAAAATATTAAATCAAGACTAATTACAACAATTAAAATGTTTTTTTTTCCAAATGAATGTAATAAATATGAATATATTAGGGTTCATCCACACGCGAATATGATTGGCTGGTGTAAGCCATAAATACGGACGCAAATTGCAGCCTGGGGAGATATAGACAGATACGCCGAAAGCTTAAAGCTTAATCTCATTAGCGGCTACAACTTTTGAAAGGCGACTTACTAAACAATATTACTCGATTACTCTAGTGAAGACCACCACTTAGTTATTTAAACAAATATATCCCTAGTCCTTAATAAGCGGTGACTTATTGCTAAAAATATTTTCATTCAATTTACGCGTTTAACGCCGATGTTGCTATCTCAATTAAACAAACCAATCGACGGACAGAGATGCTTGAGCGTATCTAAAAATATTGAGCTTAAGAATAATTCATGATGTTTCTCTGTTTTCAAAAAGTTTCGTTTAGATATTTTGTTTAACGGTATATCAACCCTTTTTGGATTATTTAATGCCGAATCCGGTCATTTTTAATAAAAGTTTGTATGCTTTAAGTTATTTATATCTTCAAATATTTATTCATTGTGTTTGGTTTGGTTGTTTTGTTTTACGACATATAAACACTTTTTGGATTATTTAATGCCGAATCCGGTCGATAAAAGTGTTATGCTTCAATTTTTTTTTAAATAAATCTTTAATATTTTATTCATGATGTTTGGTTTGGTTGATTTGTAGAGGAAAACTTTTGTTTTTGCTTTGAATTTTCCAGAACATGATTGAGTTTTGCAAAAAAAAAAAAAAAAAAGAAAAAACGAAAAGAAAAAAAAACAACAAAAAAAAAAAACAATAACACCAAGCCATCCGATCAAATTTCCTGATGTTTCGAATATATTCACAAAGGCTTTTTAAATTTGCCAGTTAAAACAGATTACTAAGACTTTGAGCTGAAGAAGATAGAGTGATCGCCTTTGGTGAATAGCAAGTCCGCCATGAGAGTTTGAGAGGTGAACTAAACTGCGTCTCCGTCACAGGCTTTAAATCGTCATGCATCGAGCGACTTCTACATTATTATTTCATCTGTAATTTGTTAAATAAATGTGTTAAACGTTATACTTCGTGCGTTGATCATTTTGTGAGTGGTTATTAAACTGGTAACACATATCATTAGCGTAACATGATCTCCCCCCCCCAAAAAAAAACGGATCACACATCAGCCAACCAATTGAGTTCAACGACGATTGAATCAACTATTTACAACAATTCATGTCAGTATATTATTTAATTGGAATTCATTGAGATGAGTATTATTTATTAATTTTATTTATTGTGGACTATTATCCTCATCTTTTCTTAGTTGTTTCCCGACGTTTCGGCCAACTATTCCTCTGGCCTTCGTCAGGTGGTAACCACGACGGATAGGAACTCTGAATCTCCTGACTGCATTCACTGCCTTCCGTAGATGTTGTCATCTCACCAAGGAAGCCTCTGGCCGGCTTTGGGTAGGATTGAAACCGCTATCTTCGGACAATTCTCGCCTGGAACCGTAGAGATTCAACATCTGTATCAACTGCGCCACGGGCCCAAAGGGGCGATCAAGGTTGAATTTTTTGGTCTTATAAATTCATGTTTATTATCTGATCTTCCATGATCGGGTCCGTACCGAATGGTATATATTATTTAATTGGAATTCATTGAGATGAGTATTATTTATTAATTTTATTTATCGTGGACTATTATTCTCATCTTTTATTAGTTGTTGTTTCACGACGTTTCGGTCAACTATTCCTCCGGCCTTCGTCATCTAAGAGAAGATGAAGATGATAGTCCGCAATAAATAAAATTAATAAATTCATGTCAAACAAGAAAATTAGTGAATCCGACGGAGTGCGATAAAAAAAAAAAAAAAAAACTGTGATGAGTCACCTTTACTCGAAAGACAAAGTTCATAAAAGTTCGTATATCATTCCTCAACGCAATATAACTAAGTGAATATTGTACTTATGCAAGGGCGTAGCCAGCTATACTTTCCGTTTTTTTTTTATCCCCACCTCGGAGAATGCGACCGAATTTTCCCCCTAATTTAAAGCGCCAGTAGGGCAGCCAGAGATGGGCAAGCAGGTATTTGCGTCATAAATAATTTGCCTGCTAATGGGGGAATTATTCATTGCTTGTGAATCGATTTTGCCGTCTAAAATTTTACCCCCCCCCATAGGCGAATTTTGCAGGGTTGGATTTGTTTCGTTTCGTTCAAAATATTTACTAATTTATTTTCATTTTTTTTTTTGTACAAGACGAAACGAAACTTTTCATATCGTTTCGTTTCATTTATTTTTCGTTTTGCTCCGTACATCTATAAGCATTTAATTATGACCAGAATGTAGCAAAAGGTACACAGGCTTAAAAAAAAAAACAACAAAAAAAATTCATGAAACATGAAAAGTTATGATTAGCTCAACCCCAAAATTGCATTTATTAATCATTAATTTAACAACGTAATTATATTCAAATTTTCCAAAATCAATCGAAATATTTAAATGTCACGTTATAAGAACATTCAATGAACATTAATTGCAGTTTTAGGTGTCATAATTATAAGAAGAATGAACGAAACGAAAAGAAAAATACTTTGTAAAATTTTTGTTACGAAAGTTTGGACCCCCTCCCCGCCCAGGGCCTTCCTGGCTACGCCCTTACATTTATGTGCTTACCATTTCATCGCTAGAGGAAACACTCAAAAGGTCACTGTCCATGTTTGGTGCCAAAGATTGACACTTGGATCTGGAGTCTGACCAACTCAGCCTTTCTGACTTTAGAAGGACATCACTGACATAATAACAGGCGTCATCAATCTGCCTCCAGCCATTATCAGTCGGACAAGAATCAGCTGGAAAGCAAAACCAGAAAAATAAGCATAAACTAATATTTGGGATTATTCGTTTTCATCTTGGATGTTATTCTCAAAAAACTTTTGATTTTAATTATAAGCCCCAAAGATTCAAGTATAAGTCCTAGTACTAAGAAATATTATGAGAAAGGGAGACACTTTGAATATAATTGGATGCCTCTCACCTTTAATTAGAATCATCGAGGCTAACGTCTCATCGTTCTAGCCCCTATTTTTTTTTTACAAATGAGTCAAAACTTATCTAGGCTTGGAGACCACTCGAGGATTAGGGTTAATGAGTGTACTGTAGTCAATGGGGCAATATCGTAGTAATCGTTAGTAGTGGACATTTTGTAAATTAGATTACTTAAGCGAAAGGCTCATCAAGAACTTGTTTAAATTGGACTTGAAGACGACCATATTGCAGTCAGCTGGAAAGCAGGCAAACGAAAGAGAGTTTTATAGGCGTGCAGTTCTAAGGAAGAAGCTTTGTTTATGGAATTTACGTTTAGGTTTAAGCACAGATAAAGATTGTGGGAAACTATTGATAGAGTTTTCAGCTAGATGAGTGTTTTTCGTGAAAATATGGCAAGAGGGGACCATAGATTGGAGCTCAGATGAGCACTTGTCACGAAAATATTACTACAATATGGTCGTTTTCAAGTCCAATGTTAGCAAATTCCTCTAAAATAATCAAATTCTGTTCAGTTCTCATCCATTGTTACCATTTCTGATGGTGTTATCCTCGAGTAGCTTTTGGGCCTTGATAAGTGGTAACTTGTTAATATGTATATAATTATAAAACTCAAATGACCTTGTAATGATGTATGTAGCCTACTTCCCGGTTTATGACATCCGGTTGCGCATGCGCGCATTACCTGCGCACTGAAATATTAACGTTATTATTTCGAAATTATTATTTAACATTGGAAGAGTGGGGTTTAAAATAACTTAAACGTAATACAGAAATGAACGATGTAAAAGAACGAAAAAAAGAAGCAGATCTGTTCAGAGCACATTTACCTATAAGTATGGCCAACCACTTATAATTCAGTAACTGTAATTTTTTTTTTCAAAAATAATCAATTATAATAAACAGAACGACTCATAGAAATCTATCTATATTCTTTTTTCATTGTAATATACTTTCATAGAAATGTTTCTGTTATGTCAAAAAAAAAAAAACTATTTTCTTTACGTCACAAGTGTCACGTTCATATATGAATTCAATAGCTAATATAACATACTGACCCAACGGATCACGGGTAGTCTAGTATATATATATATATATATATATATATATATATATATATATATATATATATATATATTGCAACGTCTTGTCAGACGAGTACCACTCCCTCAGACATTTAAAATCCATGAGCCAAAATGTCTGAGGGAGTATCTATACAAATATAATGTTACAGAGTCTTAGCTTTGTACGACAGCTAAGTCTCTCTCTTGGTTCAAAATGTTGAGATCCAGCAACAAGCAAGAGCAAGATAGCCAGCAAAAGATTAAACTGCAGACCAGCTTAATGCGGGTACTGGTCTCCCGCTTTATGGGTTTTTAAATCAGAGATTTGCTTCTCCTAGAAAGGTTGCCTTCGCCACGGCTTACGGGAGCCCTCTCTACCCCAATACACATATACACACACATACAAATATACAGGGTGCTAGTCGGCCGTTGACCCAGAAAAAGAGTTCATTCGCCCTTTGGAAGGTCTTGTTTTTAATCCTTCAGGGAGACTAGCCGTATATATATATATATATATATATATATATATATATATATATATATATATATATATATAGTCGGTTTTTAATGTTCGGAAAATTTAGTTTTCCAAAAAGGGACAAAAATGAAAATTTCCTTAGTCTAGAACAGATTTTCCCAAATGGAGTCCGTATCGCCCATCAGGGAGAGAGACGTTTCAAGACTTCAGGTGGGCGATGGCCAAATTTATTGTATAGGGGGTCCCTCAAATTCTTTAGGGGACGGTGAAAGATCGAGCGCTTCTAGTAACATTACTAGGCGTTTCTTTGGGATTCACAATGCATGTGGAAATTGATTGTACCACACATTTTTAATTGGAAAAATTAATTTAAGAATCACAGCCCGTAATGATTAATATTGTTCAATTTACAAAACTATTATGAATATTCAATTATTTATTTTCACTTTAATTATGTACTACCACTACTACTAATATTATTATGTAAGGATGCATGTAGGGAGGAGGTGGTAGTAGGTTTCTGAGTGTTCTAGGGCGGGCGTCTGCAGACAAAAAGGTTGTCCTATGGTCTAGAAGGATTCCGCTTTCACTTGACCGAGGACTGAAAAGATGAAACTAGCGAGATTAGATTCCTACATAATCATGTATAACCATCTGATATGAGAACGAACGATGATTCATTATATAAGGCAAGAACTTCACCTATAAAGCAAGCATAATTTTAAGGCAGCACTATGTTAGACAAAGAAATTCTGCCTAACATCAGCAATGCAAATATGTATTTAAAACTTCAGAAGGAATCATAGATAGAACCGACATGTTGCCATTAGCATGAAGTGCTGTTTACAAAGCATTTGGCTTACAAGTCTCCTTCATTGAGTGGAAAAATGGACTATATGGAAAATTGGACTATATAGAAAAGTGGACTATATGGAAAAATGGACTATATAGAAAAGTGGACTTTATGGAAAAGTGGACTTTATGGAAACGTGGACTATAGGGAAAAATGGACTATATGGAAAAATAGATTATATGAAAAAGTGGACTATATGGAAAAATGGACTATATAGAAAAGTGGACTATATGGAAAAACTGAACTATATGGAAAAATGGACTATATGAAAAAGTGGACTATGTGGGAAAATGGATCATATGGAAAAGGGGACTATGGAAAAATGGACTATACAGAAAAGTGAACTATATGGAAAAGTGGACTATATGAAAAATGGACAATATGGAAAATGGACTATATGGAAAAGTGGACTATATGTAACAGAGCACGACCACACATATACGAATGCATGCGAAATGACGGAAAAAGAGAGTCTATAGAAAGGACGATCATGTGAGAGACGTCACAATCGTAACGAGAAGTCACGTGTGACAGGAGAATGAGAGAATAAATGCCGCTATTACAAACAAAAGGAGGAGTTATTACTTGTCCTATGTTCATGTGATGTAGACTGCATGTAACGTTTGGATGTTATGTGTAAACATGTACAACGTTACATACATAACGTACTAAAATGGAAACTTTACATGATGCGTCATCTCAGGGAAATCATGGGTACTTCTCCAGATTATGACCAAGTTTCTGGCAACTCCACGTTGGTATCTTTTTTTTTCTTCTTTTTTTTTAAACTCTTCTCCACTCCAAATAAGTCACGTTGCTACTTTAACGTAAGGGGCTACTATTTGCGATCATGTTTACAAGGGATTACATGAGGAGATGAGCGAGATGTGTGTTCACATTACATTTAAACTTTTGCGTATTAGTACAATCAGAAAAGCAGGGAACATGCTTCGCCACGTTTCGGCTAATTCATCCGCTGACTTTTTTTCAGGTGATTAACTGTGATGGGATAGGAATGCTGAGTCTTAGCACAGTGGATAAAGGTGTTGAGTTCCAGGTGGACATTGTTTGAAGATAGCGGTTTCAATTCTATCTAAGCAGGCCAGAGGATTATTTGGCCGAAACCTGGTGAGACAATAACTATAGAAAGCATGTAAGTACTAGAGATACGTTACAAGACTCAGCATTCCTATCCCTTCCGTGGTTAATCATCTGAAGAAGGTCACAGGATGAGTTGACCGAAACAGGGCGAAAAAACAACTATGAAGATGAAGAAATACTGAAACGTTGTTGCCTACCATCTATGACAGACCTACTAATACAGGCGAATAGAACAAAAACACTGCAAAGAAAAGTGTAAAACAATAAGAAATTACTTATAAGTTCAATTATATGAAAAAAAAAAATTTGTTCACATTACATTTAAAATGTGTGTTTTCCATAGAAAAATTTAAAATAAGGAATCTTTTTACAATATAAATATAGAGGGAACAACTGTTATGGATGAAATTATAGGAAAAAATGTTTTTGCTGTTAATAAGAAAAGTAAAAATGGCACTTGGAAAAACATGGTTTCGTATTTGAATTCCCTCTGGACCAAATTACCGCTTACTTCTTGGCCGCTCGCATATATTTAACATTAACTACCAACAAACAAATTTACCGAATGGCTACTGTTTACTTTGCGCGAGCCTTTTCAGGTCTCACACAAAAACACGCGTTCACATTTCAAGCTATATTACTTGTTATATACATACGCACACACAAACATACGCGCCCACGTCCACACACAACTATGTATGGGGCACGAGCTAACAGACCGTATGTACACATTCTCACTCTTTCTCTCTCTATCTACTACTGGTCCCTGAGAACACCTTCGCGTAGCTGACTTCTAACTGATGTCAACTCTCTATCCACTTTTTTGTCTACACGCTGGACTATCATTCCAATTTCCATTACAACACTCATTTCTCTTCCCACGCGCGAACAAACGATAGTGACCCGAACTTGAGATGAACACACATTTCCTTTTCTTTCTAAAACACCAGTCCCGCAACGAACATTCGTTACACACGCGCGGACATGAACACATGTTATAGCTAAAACATTCTTTCAACAGTAAATAAACGACGTTTATCTTATCCATCAATTGAGTCTTTGTTTCCTTCAATCCCATTCGTTTCATTATTTTCTTGTGGCGGATTGGGGTATTATTATATATCCTGGTCCGTTACAACTTTGCATTTAGTTCATCATTTACGTTCTCTCCCTCGCTCTCTCACGCTCTCTTTTAATTACGGTTATTTTAAACGAAATACAATCACAAACTGCTTCCAACATTCATTCGTTCTCATATTAAACCATAACATCTGTCTTTTTACTTTTTTATTTGTGAGGATGGGGCGGTTGAGTTTCGCTAGCTGGTAGAACACTAAACAAACAAAACGTACTGTCGGTCTGTCTGCCTGCCTGCCTGTCTGTCTGTCTGTCTGTCTGTCTGTCTGTCTCTCTCTCTCTCTCTCTTTAAAAATCTTCTTTTAGCGCTACTATTTTTTTTTTAAACTTACGGATATCTTAAAGAAATACACAAACCGTTCTCCACGTGCAGTCCTTCTCATTATATACCATAAATTTTATCTTTTCATTTATAGATTTTTGGGGGGAGGGTGAGGCGGTTGAGTTTCGCTACCTGCTATAACAAAACACACAAACGTATTCTTCTTTCTCTCTCTCTCCCACAACAAAGATTAGGTGTTTTTTGTATACTTTGAAAGTAACAAACATTGACCACTACCAAGGAAGAATGTGAAAAAACAACATTTTTTGATGTTATTCACTTAGAGGCGGGTGTGAGGGGCAATTTTCCAACCGTCCGGCCAGCGTTCCTTTTTTGATGAGGGGATTGTTAGTAATGCTTGCATAGTTAAGTTTACGAGAACCTACTTTTTGAGAGAGGAGAGGGGTTATGTTTATTTTGTTTTCTTTTCCCCACTTTTCGGTTTCTACAACCTTTTATTGTAGGGGGGGGGGGGTAATTTTTACATTAGATCCAACTCCAAAATTTCCTTGAGTATGACGAGTTTTATAAGTTTTCCAGTATACTCATTAACACAAGGTCATTTATATTTGACTCAGTTTTCAAGATATAAATACCTGCATTCTGGACTGTAATTCACCTATGGAAGTTGGGGTGGCTATTCCGACAGCCGTTCTTACGATGGAGAGGTTGGGGGTCTATTCCGAAAGCCGTTCTTAACATGGGCAGGTTGAGGGGCCCACCACTAACAAAAACAACAACCGTACTTTACTTTTTTATGCGGAGGAGGGAGTATGCTTCCACCGGGCAACGCCGGTTAACGGCTCCTGCTAGTATATATATATATATATATATATATATATATATATATATATGTGTGTGTGTGTGTGTGTGTGTGTGTGTGTGTGTGTAGAAAGTAGAAAGCCAAATAATGATGTCTGTATTTTATTTATCTTAAAGAATAAACAAAGTTTCAACTTATAAAAACGTCTTCATTAAGTTCTGACATTATTTATTTTTTTTTTGTAAACCATCATTTCCGTTGGAGATATAAATCCCTTGTGATTAAACTGGAAATGGGTGTACGAGGGTTGTTTCAAAAGTAAAGCCTCCTACTTTTCTTTTAATTTTGAAAGTTGAAGGGCTATGAAGAGGAGAATGGTCTCATTAAAACGGGCGATCTTTTGTCCACCAGAATTTTATTTTCTACATAGTCACCACCATCATCAACGTACTTTTGCCAAGAATTCAACAATGCATCCCTGCTTCTGACACGCGTCCATGACAGGGGTTGCTTTCTTAGAGTCTCACACTGTCAATGTCTGCAACAGAGAGATGAAGCTTTCAGGTCATGAATGCATAAGTTCAGTCATCATAAAAATGCAATTTGCAATCCCTTCTGATTCATTCAGGCGAATAAGAAAAATAGGAGGCATTACTTTTGGAACGCTCCTCGTATACCAACATCAGTGATTGAAGACGGAATCAAGTGCAGTCTATGGCACATCTATTAATACAGACGAATCTCAGATTGATTGGACACCAGAAGAGAATGAAAGTTGTATGGGAAGAAAGAGGTTCAGAGAAGGAGTAGACTAATATCTAAGGATACAGTTTAAATGGAAATGGATGTATAGCACCACTGATGAAAGACAGAACTAAGTGCATAAGTATGGTCATCAACTGGCGACCCTTATGAAACAGTCATCATCTCTTTGATAGGTTCCATGAAACGATGTTGCGTCATCACTGATTATATGTTCAGTGTGTACTAAATTGGATTTTGGCGAACTGTACATAGCAGGAAGAAAACGTTTTTTTTTATTTTTATTTTTTATATACAGTATAACCTCTATAATTTGAACATCCGCTTCGTTCAAATTAGACGATGCTGTTCAAGTTTCGTGATAAAAAAATGTGCTGCAGTTAACTTTCATTTTCTAAGAATTAAGAAATAGTAAATGAAATTCATTGCTATATGATACTTCAAGTATATATTAAGTTGAGTTTACGATATATTGCAAGTAAGAATTGTTAAATATTA
The DNA here is from genome assembly GCF_053919585.1 of Euprymna scolopes. NCBI lineage: Eukaryota > Metazoa > Mollusca > Cephalopoda > Sepiida > Sepiolidae > Euprymna > Euprymna scolopes. The sequence goes on along the minus strand of NC_136504.1, from coordinate 38,565,079 downwards.
CTACCAGGAACAAAAACATTGAAAATAAATTAAATCTACTCTTACTTGTTAGGTATTTATTACCTAAGTTATCATCTACAGAAATCATACATTTATGTAAAATACAGTTTTTTTTTTATTTATTCATTGAATGAGTCTCATTGCAGTTTCTATTTTCATCGATTGAGCTCTCGGGCGCTACCATTGTATTCCGTAAGCGATCACGAAAATCTACAATCTCTAATCATAAAGAAGCTACAGAACCAAGAAAAAGTCCAGGTTTAGAAGAAGTCCAAATGAGAGGAAGTCCAAATAAGAGGAAGTCCAACTTTAGAAGAAATTCAAATTAAAGGAGTTTTACTGTATATATAAATGGTCAATGTGCACTAAAGTACCAACCAAAGACTCACTTTTGAAAACTTAATTTTAGGGGTCTGTTTTGAATGAATATCACATTCAAAATTGTCGCCGTGAAGTAGTTTTCATTATATTAAAACCTTTTTTATCCAATATTTTCAGTGTTTTTTTCCACTGGTGGCCATGTTTGTTTTTGCGCGCATTTAATTATTGTGCAAATGCGGAATAATTCCACTAAAAATCCATTTTTCAAAAGTAAGTCTTTAGCTGGTATTCTAGGGCACACTGACTATTAACTACTTACTGTTTGACGTCATTTTGTATTTACATATGTAACCGTATTTTAAGTGACAATTCTTATCAGTAAAGTTTCCATTAGAGTAAATGGCACCACAATCTTCCTCGTCACCGATGGCACCCGATGTTGGTTCGTGACTCCATGGACTACAAAGATAGAGAAATAATAATGAAACAAAATGGTTTTAAAAAATGCATATACATTTATTATAGCGTTTTATGTGCGTGTGTGTGTGTGTGTGTGTGTATACGTGTGTGTGTACGTGTGTCTGTGTGTACACGTGTGTATATGTACGTGTGCGTGTGTGAATAACTAAAATAGTTTGGATTACTGTTCTCAAAATGATTGTATTCTCATATCGCTCCGCTTTCTCTGAACGTCGAAGTGTTCGAATAAGCAGCGCCACATTATAATGAGGCACTTCATAAAAATGGATTCAGTAAAAATATAAACTTCTAACAGACTCAGGACCAAAAATAAAATAAAAAAAGAAATAGGAGACGGAATATAAATTGTTCTCACTTAATACAAAAACTAAAGTAGGGCATTTTTTCTTAGACTTCTAGATAAGCATTTCCCAGAAAAGCACAGACTGCACAACATCTTTAATAGGAATACTGTGAAAGTAAGTTATTCGACCGCACCATCGATCAAGTCTATCATATCTTCGGAACCAGGAAAAATAGTTAACGCAGGCTGCTCTTGCAGGACTAAAAATAAGTGTCCATTGGAGGGCAACTGTAAAGCTGAATCCTTTGTTTACGAAGCTACAATAACGGACCAATTTACAAGCATACCGGAAAAATATATAGGTATGACACAAGGTCCATTTAAACAAAGATACTATGCGCATATGAGCTTCTTTAGAGCCAAAATAAGGATAAAAACAGCATTAGCAACCCGGGTCTGGGAGCTTAAAGAAGAGGGTACACCTTTTTTCCAAAAAGGGAGAAAAATCGAGCATAAACCAACATATGCCCCAGAGTTAAGTCAATGTTCACTCTGTAACGCAGAAAAGTACCACATCCTCCGGGCAATTCATGACCCAAAAATAAGGTGTTTAAATGTGAGGAGTGCATCTTTGAAAAATTGTATACATAGAAGGAAAGCACTTCTTATAAACTGGGTCAGTGAAAAAGACAAAACCTAAATCTTTATGTATAAAAAACCCCAACTTACTTCTTAGTTAACTTTTAAATTCTAAAATTGATTTTAGTTTGTAAGATTGGATTTTAATTGTATTTTTAAATTATTTTCTTATAGATTTTAAATTATTGTATTATATAAATTTTTTAAAATCATACTTTATAAATGTAATTTACAATCTATTTAAATTTTAAAACTATAGGGAAAATACAATTGTATTGAGGTTAATATACTAGGAAAATCCCTTAGGCTAGATAAGTATCCCCCCCCAAAAAAAAAACTTCAAAGAGTTGAAATTTTTAAACGTATTTCGATATAATTAAATGGAATTTTACGTTTTAATCGACATTGAGATAAATTTTAATTCTTAAATTAAAAAAAAAAAAATTGTTTTTAAATTTTTAAATTTATAAATTGGTTTTAATATTAAAGGCACGTAACATAAATTTTTTTAAATTGAAATTAGATTTTTAATTTAATATAACTTAATTTTAAAGTTAATAAAATCATCACCATCCGATAAATAAAGGGGGGGGTCTCAAAACGAGAGTTAAACGTGAACTCGTGATGTATATATATTTCTACTTCCGGTTATAAAATAGATGAGTATTTGCTGAAGAGAGCTTGATGTAGGTATCTAAAACGGTCCTAATTATCGGGTTTGAAACCGACGGTACTAATGACTTATCTCATCTAAAACTTTCTGTAAACAAAATACAAAATATAAATACGCTCCTATTTTCGGATTTTCCTTATAATTGAGCACTCTGCTGGATTTCTTTTTCTAAAAAAAGCTAATTATATATATATATATATATAATAAATTCCACAGCCAAACAACGTCGCAGCCTACAAGAGCCATGACAGTTAAAGATATATATATATACCTTTCTTTTAATGAATAGAGAATTGGTTCTATAATAATGAATACGAAATTAAAATAATATATTTAAGCGTATTTTACGACCGGGCAACGTCGGGTGGCCTGCTAGTAAACAAATAAAGAAAAATATTCATAACATTTTGAACTAATCATCTCATACTCAGAGATATATATATGAGGTATGTATTCTATCTATCCCATAAGTGACAAAACGTTATTGATTTTTGACAACGTAAGTAATTAAACATGATTTATTTGGTAGGGAATGTTATCTCATTTATTTGTATCCTTTTTTTTTCAGAAGGGAGTTGGATGTGTTTACATGGGTATACTATCTAAATCTACATATCCATTAAAGTCAGAATGTTTGCGTGTGCGTGCGCGCATGCGTACTGTGTGTGTGTATATGTGTGTGTGTGAGGACAATTCTCAACCTATATACTCAACAAATTTTTGATCTACAGACTTGAAATTTCGTACATATGGTATCCAGATATGTGGAAAACTCTTTAATCAGTTTTTATTCGGAAAAGGCGTTGCTAAGGAGTCAAAATTGAAAAAATTAGTACGTAGGGGGGGAGTCATCGGATTATTATCTGTTTGTCTACTCTTCCATGAATTCGCATGCGCGAATCGTTCATATTACAAATTACTTATGTTAAGAATAAGTAGGTTTGAAAAGACTTTTTAAAGATCGTGTCAAGCTGGTTTAATGGTTATTATGCTTGACTCACTGTCTTTGGGGTATGGTTTCGATCTCAGATCGAGTATTTTTTTTTACTTGCAAGAAGTGAACCGTTTAGAAAAAAGACAATGCTCGCATACATATGTCTCAGTTTCTGCATGAATTAAAAAATAATATCTTTTTGTATTTTACGACCGGGCAATGCCGTGCGGTCTGCTAGTATATCTACAAAATAATGGGCCCATACTACTGACTGTGTTGCCTAGAATACGCATAATTCATGACGAGAAGTTCAATTGCAAACTCATCAATGAAACAGCTGTAATGGAAAAAATCCAGGAAATAAACGAAGGTTATAAAAAAGAAAACGTGAGTTTTTGAATTTTCAACAAAATTTTGCACTATACGCATAATTCATGACGAGAAGTTCAATTGCCAACTCATCAATGAAACAGCTGTAATGGAAAAAATCCAGGAAATAATCGAAGGTTATAAAAAAGAAAACGTGAGTTTTTGAATTTTCAACAAAATTTTGCACTATATATATATATATATATATATATATATATATATATATATATATATATATATATATATATATATATATATATATATATATATATATAACATTACTTCGCACATACATATAATTAACGCTTAAGCGCGCATCGATCCAGTTAAAATATTAGTACATACTAGCAAGAGGTACCCGTCGTTGCCCGGTCGTAAAATACGCTTAAATATGATTTTAATTTATGCAGATTTCATATTTATCATTATAATAAATTATATTCAAAAGTAAAAAAAAAAAAAAAAATGATTTGAATGCCACCAGCTACAACGTAAACCGAAACCCAAATTGATAATGATGGTCGTTAAAAAATTATGGCTTTTATTAAAAAAGAAAGGCAGAGACAAAAGGAAGGAGATAAACACACACACACACACACGCACGCGCGCATGCACACACACACACACGTATATATATATATATATATATATATATATATATATATATATATATATATATATATATATATATCAAATTTTAGTCATTCAATAAATTTAAAAATTTATGAAGTGAAATGTTTAAATTTCAAATCCAAAGATTTTTTTTAATTCTATGTAAGACAAAGAATACATTTGAAATATTATAACTCCTTATCCTATAGGATTTAAATGTCTACCATCTCTTCAGAAGAGGTAGGATAGTACTTATAGAATATTACTACCAATAATATTTGGTAAAACTTATAATCACAGGTTTCCATACCAGTTGATTGTTAGATAATTTTATTCTGAAGAATATATATATATATATATATATATATATATATATATATATATATATATATATATATATATATATATATAATCGATAAAGATTTTGTCTCCTATATATAATAATTTGATTGCAGCACTTCCCCTCTGGACCAAATTACGGTAGGTTTGCAATAAAAGATGCCACATACAAATTTATTATGTCTAGACTTTTACCCACCATCTTATGTAACTTTTGAACGCCGTTACAGACACATTTATTCGTTATAATAAAATACTATATTATTTACTACGAGAGACATAATCACGATTGCAAAGATCTATAAACGAAGTGGTTAATATTTTCCCCTCTACCTGAAAGGGCCTCCCACTCTCCAAGTAAGGACAGGTTAAATATATAACCATTATAACTATATTGACCTGATACCCTTATAAACTGGATTAAACACTCAGACCCCACAACTACTATTATACTTCACTATTCGAAAATAATGATTTCTTCCCGATAACATTCCGCCTGCTATCATTGGCTACGAGCATAAAATTCTATTATTCCGGATTGTACATTAACGTACAAAAAACGAATACTGCAGCTCTTAATCAATATGGCCGATCAATCGCCACGCATTGTTTTCAATCATTTATACTTTGCTATCGTCGCTTTTCCTTTATTTTGCAGACTGATTTTTACATTTACAATTAGGATTAACATTATTTACACATTGATACATTTAAAAAAACATTGCAGGTTTCTTTATATCATATTATTTATTAGTTTGGTAGGACTTCAGGTTCTTCTTCATAAGCCTGTGGCACCTGTAATATTATTACATTGCCTACGGATATATTGTCGCAATATTTTTCTCGGTGATGGTCACAAAGTACGTATTCAATTCAGTAGAATGTTATAATTGAATACTGATCCCGACGATAAAGGTAATAATTTTTTTTTACAATTTTACTTTTTTCTTATTTGAAAGTTAAGTTCGTTATCAATGATATGAACGTGAAAAAGAAAAAAAATGTAAATTGTGAGATTTACTGAGGGGGCATTTACATAAACGTCTTCCGAATCTCTTAATAAAAAGAGTTGTAATAGCCCCCTACATCAAACTGGCACCGAGCCTAGATTGAAGTAATTAGGCAAAAAAAAAAAAATGTTTTTCACTTTCGAAATCATAAAAACTATTTCTTTTTATTTAAAACTTTTTCACGTCCTCAGCCTGAATTACGTTTGTATTTGACTACATTTATGCCAGTTTTTTTTTACTTCCTTTGTTTTTCAAATAATTTACGCCACTAAAGTACAAATTTGCTCTTTATTACATTGCCTACGGATATACTTATTTGTTATGTATTGGATTACTATAATTGTTTTTGTTTGGTTCTCATTTCAGGACTCCTTTTCCACACTGCTCAGACATCAACGTTTTTAGGTACTTTTTTTTTTACCTTAGCACCAACTTCACTATTTCCTTAAAACTGACGACTTCTATAGGTTTTAGACTATTCTGAATAAGACAATCTATTTTAACTTTGGCAGAGACACGTAGTTTTCGAGATATAATGGCATGCATTATGCACTGTAATTCACTGTTCTACACACATGCGATAAAAAGTGTACTTCTCCGCACGACACGCCCAATTTTGGGGGTTTATAGTCTTTGGGGGTGGATATGCTGACAATATATATCAAGGTTAAACTTGGGGCAAATACGTGGACAACACCCCCTTCACAAAATGGAATATGTATTCCGAAAGCCGTTCTTACCATGGCGAAGTTAATCGTGTCTATTCTATACGATGTTCTTAACATGAGGAGGTTAGGGGTATCTATTCTGAAACCTGTTCTTAACATTAGGATGTAGTAGATTGGCCACCAACAAAAACCGTAGTTTAATTTTTTTGCTGGGAGGGGGCATGTTCTAACCGAGCAACGCTAGTTAACGGGTCCTGCTAGTTATAATAATAAATAGGAAATCTGCATTAATATAAAATATCATATTTATAACGATTATCTCTTGTACATTCACTTGTCATATTTCATTCCATGATATGAAAAGAAACTGGAATCTTAGGGAGGCATCAATTATACCAGTTATTACAGGTGTCACAGGCTTATGAAGAAGAACCAAACTAATATTCCTGGTGAAACAATTGCAAAAAAGATCCAGACAATTGCACTTAAGGGAATAACGGGGATACTAAAAAGAGCTCTCGGTTGGTTTCAATAAAAATGCAAAGGGCAATGTTGGCAGCTAGTTTGACTTCCCCATATCCGACGTTACAATCTTCAAAGGAAGCAAATAAAAAAGTTAAAAATACGGTTGAAAATAATAAATATAATATTCTTACGTGATTGTTTCATTGACTTTCATGGCATTCACCCAAGCCCATCTTTTTTTGTTGTAGAAAAGACCGACCCACCATCCGTCAGTTTCCACCATTACACTTTCTTTTAAGAGCCAATCCTGTTCGAATGGAAAGGAAAAAAAGAAACAGTTTCCAAACAGTATCACACACACACACACACACACACACACACACACACACACACCACCACCACCACCACCACCACCACCACTAACGCTTTTAATTTATTTTATATAAGCGTTAATATGTTGCTACACAGTACTGGGCATGTTTCGGTCAGCCAGTTGCATGCAGCTAAAGACCTTTTCATGGGATATTGTTTATACAAAAGTTTAGAGTACGGACCAATACTTTCTATAAGCAATATCGCCTAAAGACATATCTAGTCACTTATAATTTGCTGACCGAAACATGCCCATGAATGTGTAGCGACATAGAAATGCTTATGTAAAACAAATACAATGTGTCACTTGCCCTACTTCGGTATTGAGCACTTTGTATTAACCTCGTTAAAACTTTATTGATTGCTTTACCCCTGGAAAATATTAACCTGGAATTGTATATATATATATATATATATATATATATATATATATATATATATATATATATATATATATATATATATATATATACTAGCATGGGTGCCCGGGTATTTGGAGATGTATGTTGAGCAAAAAAAAAAAAAAGTGGTCAATTTTTTTTAACTTTGACTCCTATTATGACCCCTTAAAATTTGTTGTTTTGGGCTCAAATCAAGTTATTAAGTTAGATCCATGTCCAAGGAATCTTTATCTAAAATTTCAAGTGTTTAGATCCAAAATTGTCGGAGGAGTTTGGTAGTGTTCTCAAAGGTCAAATCGTTGAATTATGACCCCTTAATCGCCAAATTTCTGGCCGAAAACCGATTACATCGATTTTCCCAAATCTCAGTACTCTGCATATCAAATTTCGAGTCTGTAGACTAAACATTGACAGAGTTATTATGAAGGACAATGTACACGCACAGACACAGATATACACACAGACAGAACGATACTTTCACTTTTATATATATATATATATATATATATATATATATATATATATATATATATATATATGCATGTGCGTAGATTACTGTTTTAAAAATAAATAAATAAATAAATAAATAAAATATTTTTGTTTACATCCAAAATAAAAAAATGTGCAATTTCTAAAAAAAAAAAAAAAAAAAAATTAAAAAATCCGATCTTCAAGACGCTAACCTCAATATCATTTTAAAAGTCAACAACAAAATCTACGTAAATATATAAACGATAAAAACTAAACAGTAAATCGTCTATGGCATCATAGCGTACTTGATTAAGACGCTGGACTGAAATACATAAGGTCAGGGTTCGAGTCCTAATAACAGTCAATCTACGCTGAAGAGGAGTAGGGCCCCGAAACATGTATGTACGTAGATTACTGTTTATATATATATATATATATATATATATATATATATATATATATATATATATATATATATATATATTGAATTCGTGTAATCCAGTAAATTTTCATATACCAATAAGTTTTAAGCCAAAAAGAGTTGACTTAAAGAATAAGCTACAAAATTATCATATTTCATAATTGAGCATTTATATATTGTGAAAGCAAAATCAAGACTTCAAAAAAGGTGTTGATGGCAACAAAAAGTGTATTTCATTTTACATTACAATTGTTTCCATGCCCAGTTGACAATTTCAAACATTATATCGTTTGAAAATTTTCAAAAACCAGTATTTCTTCAGACTTTATGAATAAAAACACTTTGACAATAGAGCATTTTTGAAGAGAAAAAAAAAGGAAAAGGAAAAATTCCCTTAACGTCAAAAGCATGTGAGAAAAATTTACCTTTGCGGTGACTACGGAAAAGCCCATTTAAATATTAATATATCACCTAATTTTCGTATCCTTATTTAAGAACAGAGTCATGAGAAGTTTCCACAGAAAACCCTAAGCCATTAAAAAAATTTTTTAATATAGATCCCATTTGTTGAGTTCCTAAATTAGATTTTGCTGTTCCTTTATTTCCCATAATTAATTTTTTATAAAAAATAATTTTTTAAATTTTTATTTCTATATTTATAGTATGGCCGTAACACCTTTGCAATAACGTTACGGTTAATTTTAGTTTCGTATTAGTGGCAAGTAATGTTTACAGATTATCGTTATTTTAGTACTTAGATTTAAGACCATTTTAGGTTTAAAGTTGAATTGAATATGAGAATAAATAAAAAGGCTGTATTATATATATATATCCTCGTACAACATTTCGAGTATTGTATTCATATCTATTTATTATTTAATGTTTTAAAATTCATTGTCATTCTACTTAAATATGTTTTCATATCGTTACTAAAGACAATTATGAAGGGAGATAATCCAATTATGTTGTTAATTGCTACTACTTAATTCTGTTGGAAAAGAGATCGATTTTAGTTCCTATAACATCTAAAGGGAGATAATTCAAGCCGTTTGATGTTTTCGGTCTATTGATTACTAGAAGGCGTCTATGATTTAATAATTAATTTAATCAAACAGATCCAGAACGTGCTACGATGGCTTATTAAACAAATTAAAGATAAAGTATGTTTTTAATCTTAAAAAAATGTTTTTTACCCATGGGTTTAACCCACATCTTTTATTAATCACTTATGCTGCTCATGTCTTCAAAGCCAGAGTTATAATTCGTGTGTTGTATTCTTGGGTATCTAAATAAAATAGTATATATCCTCTAATTATTATTTTGACAGCAAAACCTCCCAATAGCTACAAATGTGTTTCACTCCGATGAGAAGATGTCTACTCCTTCATTTATGAGTAAAAACATTTAGAACAAGGAGTAAAGTAAGTAAATAAATAAATCAGCATGGATTCTACCAACTTGTCAGATGATAAAATCAATTAAATTAATTTTCAGTCCCCAAATTGCTAATTCAATTTTTAAAAATAACTAGTAGTTTATTGTTAAGTTGTTTTATTGATTTGAAGAGGGTATAACTTATTTTACCATCAATACTGCTACAACTGAATACAAAAATGCTCACCGTTATGGAAAAAATTCCATTCTTAGATGAGCTTTATACTTTATTTATATTTCTTACCCGGTTTAGAATAATAGAAACTATATTCGCATATTAGATTTGGACCCTTCATTTAAGTTATAACGTTCCTAGCTATTTAATCCTACATTAAAATTTAATCCTAGCATCCGATGATCCTTATTGTTGTAAAAAGTTATACCTCAGTTACATTTGAGGCGTGATAGCAGAAATCTATTCCTGTGAAGACATCCCTGTATGGCATCTAGTCTTTTATTCAAAATTTCCTCTTTGGAATTCACTATGTAGAAGGCTTCCAATAAACATAGATTGCACCTTTTTGATTTCCTGGAGCTGTACGTCCTCCCCTATCCACTGCTGACCATTTTAATTCAGAATCTTCATTATTTCTGTTAAGTTTCTTAATCCAATCACCTAATGCAGTTGTATTCCTCTTTTTTTTATTTTTAATGCTGTTTTTTGTACCCTCCCATCTGCTATCGTTTACGCCATCCCTATTAGTTTCTATCTCAGGTTCCTTTTTAAAGGATACTACGTGATTTCTATATCTGTCCTTAAACACTGTTCCCGTGGCTCCTAGATATATCTTTTTAGTGTTGTCGGTTTTTATCTCGCATTTATACACTATTTCCGGTGTTAGATATTTCTCATCCAACGGACAATTCCCAGGTATTCTGCAATTACATTTTCTGTTTAGGATACTTTCGTTGCTGCTAGTTCGTTATTGTTCCATATTTTGCTGATTTTTCTATTGTTGGAGCTGATTATAGTGTTAGTTACGTTTTTGGATGTTGAGAAATATAATTTTACAGAGTTTCTATTTATTATTTTGCTTAATTTATTATCCGGGGGGAAGTTTTGGTCTATTATTCTATAGAATTTCCTAGGTATATTATTTTTGATGTGCTCGCTGAATGGTAGATTGAACCAAACCTATCTCTTGCATCTATTTCTCTTATTAATGGTAGCACCGTCATTCTTACCTGTTCTGTTGTTATTATTTCCCCCACTGTTCCTATTCTTTTGATCATTTTCAACGTTTCCCTTATTAATCTTTGTTTTGTTTTTTTCTAGCTCTCATTGCCATGTTATATGAGATTACGCAGCTAGGTTTGTAGTTACTATTATTGGTCCTATTATATTCAATTTTTCCGTTAAATCCCGATCTTCTAAGGGCATCATTGTAGTATTCCTTGTTTTTTTTTTCAAAAAGACTCTCATTCTTAGAAAGTTCTGAAACTCTTTTAGAAATGTTGGGAATCAGCGCTTTCTTCATGCATTTCGGATGGTTCGATCGGTAATCTATGTAGAATGTTTTCTAGTTAGGTTTCTGGTAAGGTTCGTATGTGTTATCGTTTAAGTTGAAGATAACGCCTAGAAAGTTAACTATCTTGTAATTGCTGTCCATTGTTATCTCTAATCCAAATTCCTTAAAAAAAAACTTTTGATGTTTTTTCTTGATTTTTCAGTAATACGATCGCTAGAATTAACTACGAAAAGTGCGTCATCCCTGTAAAGTCCCCCATTTAAACCTGGAATGTTCTTGTCTATCTCCTTTAGTAAGTAAAGACCAACCAAGTCAGTGACCGACGAGGAGTCTTGGGTACCAATTGTGATGTCAAAATGACCCTCTCTATCTTTTCTAGTCCACAATTCACCGTTATATCTGATTAAGGTTTTCCTGGCTATTTTTATAATTTCAATTTCCAACTTTGTTAAGTCAGTTTGATCTCCTGCTAGTTTAAGTGCTTTCTTAAACAGTGCAGGGGAAATAGAGGGGTAGTACGCATCTAAGTCGAACATGATGAATTTGCTTTTTTGGTTTTTAGGTATCTTATCAAACCACTTGATTACTTCACCTGAAGAAATCCAGAGGTTGTGCTTAATTTTGGATTTTAAGGTTGGTATGATTCTCTCTAGTATCTTTTTACTAATATTACCTATGTTGGATGCGCATGGGGCTATAAGTCTAAAACCGGGTTTATTATTGAAGTACGGTTTATGGTCCTTCAATAAAAATCGAGGGTTAAGTGGGGTGTAAACTTCTATTTTGTCTTGAATGTTAATTTTCTCACATATTTTTAATGCTAACAGGTTGATTCTAAATAGATCCTCTTCAGTTGCTTTCTTGTTTTTATTATTAAGTTCAGTTAGAATGAGATTATTATAAGTTTGAAAATTCATACTGTAAATATTCATAGTTTTATCTGCTGGGATCATAAGATTAGGATTGTCCATTGTTTTTTTTTTTTAAGTCTTATTAATGTTTCTTAACTTAGGGTTTAAATATTCATGATTTTTTTTTTACTTTTAAACCCATTACCATATTTATCACATCCAGCTCAAAACGTTCCAAGGATTGTAACTGTGGTGGGCATTTTCTAGTTTTTATCTGGTAGAGTTTGCAGTAGTTCACGCTGTCTTCCTCCGAAGGATTTCCATCCATGCCTTTATCTAAAGCGGTGATGATGTTATTATCCTCAGTATTTTTACTAGTGTGGTGATATACCTTCCATCTGATTCTTTTAGTGAAATCTTTTACCGCCTTGATCATGCTCATTGTGTATTGCTTGTGTCCTGGAATTGCTATGTTCTTTGGTGAGAAAGTGATTTCCTCTTTTGAGAACATGTTGTATGTATTGGTGTATTTTTTCAGCTCATAATAAGCAGCAGTATAGACTTGTATGTAATATACTGAGTTCGTGTAATCCAGTAAATTTTCATATACCAATAAGTTTTAAGCCATATATATATATATATATATATATATATATATATATATATATATATATATATATATATATATATATATATATCAGTGATGGGATGATTCCAATATTTTTCCGGGTTCCGATACAGTTACCGATTCTGAACTAAATTCCCGATTCCGATATTTTATAAATCTCTAGAGTTTTTTCCCCCTTATTACCATAAAAATACTTGTTATGTGTTCAGACTTTTTTTTTCTGAACGTAAAAACACACGTGTGAAGGATGATCTATCGATTTTAGTTTTAAGAGTAGTTTTAAATCAATAAATACTTATTTTATCAATATTACTAGCAAATAAGAAAGACAATTAAAAGAATCGTTTTTAGAATCGGAAAATAAGCACGAATTTTTTTCGATTCCGATACCCCCAAATGGCGCAATGGTTTACGTCGCATTTTTTTTCACACTTTAATTTCCAACTTCACCTCAAGAATTCGGGTTCGATCCTCATACTCACCCACCAAAACTTTTTTATTTTACCCCCCCCCCGAAGTTTTGATTTACCTTCAAACACCCGGGCAACACTGGGTACCCCCCACTAGTCTATATATATAAAAGTGAAAATGTGTGTATGTATGTGTGTTTGTATGTTTGTATGTGTGTTTGTGTGTCCGCTAAAAACTTTCGACAGACACGACGAAAATTCACAAACTCGGTATCATATCGAAGCTCCGTCCTTCGCTCGAAAAATATCGAATAATTGGCCAAAAACGTTCATTTTGTCACCCCGAAATCGACAATTTTCGACAGGGGGGGTCAACAAAAACGATCCTCTCGTGATGACGACCGGTTCTACGCATGCGTCAGATGACGTTATGACCTGATTTACTTTAAATAATTGAAAAACTGACTAAATTTCATGTACGTCGCGTTAGCTCAGTTGGTTAGGGCGTTATTTCGTTTTCTAAACGTTTTGGATTCGAATCGTGATGTGAGATGTCTTTTCTTTTTTTTTTTTTTGATTTTTTAAATTGAAATATTGAACCAGTGTTATCTAAGCCATTTTTCACGTAACGTTCGTTTTTCTGGGTTTTTTTTTACTTCGCTTATCTACACCCGACCACACACCCAAAAACATCCGGGCACCCACCGATTTTTTAAATTTTAATATCGTAACAGGCTTATTTAAGCCATTTCTTTTTTGTTTTTTCGATTTTTACATTTAACATCGTTCGTTTGCCTTACGTTAGTTTTTTTGTGTTTTTTTTTCGATATTTTGATTACCCCCCCGCTTAAGTTTTAACGTTGTTTTCTTTTTTACTTTGCTTATAACAATGCTTACGTCGTTGTCGTAATGCTCGACGACTTCCGTGCGCGCACCTGCCAATTTGGTTCTTACTTAAATAAATTCAAACATCTTTCAGTAACTCATTCTGTCTGACCGATTTTATTTTCAAACTTCGCCTCAGGGCTTCGGGTTCGATCCTACCCCCCCGGTTTCATTTTTATTTAACACCACACACACCTACAAACACCCGGGCAACGCCGGGTACCTCCACTAGTACTTTTATAAATCAGAGTCCATTTTCTGTAGGCTGTTTTTGAACCCAGTCAACGACGGGTACTTTTGCTAGTATATATATATATATATATATATATATATATATATATATATATATATATATATATATATATATATATATATATATATATCCATTTCCGCCTTACGGTATTTTAGTGTTTTTCCTTTTTGTAAGGACATTCCGTTGTCCCTTTTCTTTTGAAAAGGAGATACTATCTCGAAATGTTAAGACCCCCACCATCCCGGTTACATCAAACAGTATGTTCATATTTATTGTGTTGTATTGTAATTACTTTGAAAAATAAATGGATATACGAAGTTAAACAAGCCTGAAGCTATATGGTCCCCGACTGATGCTTTTATCATGTTTTGGTGTTTAGCCGGAAAAAATAGCTGCTAAGGAGGTAACTAGTAGAAAATGATAGTCTGGTGTGTTAGAAAGGACCAGCCGTAACATATCTGCTTCATATCACCGTTTTACTCTAACTCTCGACAGAAAACCAGTTACACAGGCGGTTAATGAACAAATCCAACAAACTGTATTCATACGCCAAGCCATTCGATTGGTCGATGAGCCAATTACTCAATGATAAACAAGTTTATTTACACCAAGCGAAAATAATATAACATAATACATATATACATAACTACAGACCTGTTTTTCAGGAGAGTTGATGACAAGAAGGTCACCAGATTGTAGTTGGCATTCATCCCGCGCCTCTTTCCACGTGAACAAGTCTTCATTATTCACGAGTATGCAGGTGTCTCCAACCCTTTGCCACGAATCCGGACAACTGTTCTCTCGACGGTAAAAGCCGGACTGCTCGCCTTCTACATCCACTGCCGATCCTGCCAATCAAAATATAATAATAATTGTAACACTAAACACAAATAAAATATGAACAGTGTTATGTGGATATCGGTGGGATGGATTGAAAACGTAGGCCTATGTTAAAATACTTACATGGTGTGGCCGCTGGAATACACGGCTAATATAAAACCTGAAAAGATGTATCCACGAAGCAGACATGACAAAGATACAACCACGCCGATACAAAAAGACACAGAAAAGGGAACCGCTCCCAACAATTACAGGCTCGTAAACTGCTTACCAATAATGTGGAAAATCTTACCAACACAATTTCCACTACTAATCGAGGAACAGAAATGATTGCAAAAGAAAACAAAAATTCTTAAGGAGGTAAAAAGTAGAAAAAAGAAACTTTTATTTTTGTTACAATCCACACTGTCCCTTTTGGGCGAGCTGAATTTGATCTACATTAAACATCGACATTGTGTCTAACCCTGTCCTCGTGAGGAGGCAAATAAATGGGAACAGTGTTGTTTCTACTTTTTCATATATGAATCGAGTGGACATTTTATCTGTTTCGAACATGAAGCCAGATGGATCGTCGACCATAACTTAAACTTTAATTAAAATTATTATGGATACCCAATTACGACCTATCATTTATACAATCCATTATACACATGTAAGTTCCACTAATCAATCAACCACACACACACACACACACACACACACACACACACACACACACACACACACACACACACACACACACACACACACACACGCACGCACACACACATTATATATATATATATATATATATATCTCTCTCTGGGTTTTTCTTGGTCGCATTACTGCTCTTATAATAAATTAGTATTTTACACAAGTTCGTTATGGGTAAGTTTATCGTTTCAAACAAGCGGGAATCATTTTGACTGGTTGAAAATTCTAAGTTAGCCCCTTTATGTGAAAAAATGTTTTCTTTATTTCGAGGACGGCGAAAAAAAAAAAAACCAAAACAAGACCAAAAAAAAACGAACGGAAAAAGAAATAGTGTAGCTTATCAGAGTGTCCAAAAAGTCACTGAAGTATTTTGAATTGAAATAGATTTTTTTTATAATATCTTTCTGTAATTTTAACACAATCTAAGACATTTGGAAATTAAAAAGAAATGCAAAATTCAAACAATCTTTATTTATGAAAAAATATTGTCTTTTAAATGTTGCCCATTTTCAGCTTCGCATATTTGTGCTCTTTCCAAAACATTATTCATGGCAGATTGCAGAATCTCTGGATTGCGATTTAACTCCCTTATTTCGTTTCTGATGTTTTCCTTCAATTTTTGCAGGGTTGTGGGTTTGTTAACATAGACTCTTTCTTTTAGATATCTCCACAAGAAAAAGTTAAATTACAATCCAGAAATACTGTAATCTGTCATGAATAGTGTTTTGGAAAGAGTACAAATGTGCAAAGTTGAAAATGGGCAACATTTAAAAGACATTTTTCATAAATAAAGATTGTTTGAATTTTACTTCTTTTTTTTTTTTTTTTTAAATTTCCGAATGTCTTAATCAGATTGTTTAAAAATTATAGAAACATATCATTAAGAAAAAAGAATGTATTTAAGTATAAAAAAAAAACCTTTAGTGACTTTTTGGATACCCAAAACAATCAAATAACATTTTATGTTCGTCACATCGCATCTCCACCTTCTTACACGGAAATTATGGGATTGAAATACTGTTTTTAGATTTGCTTATTGTAAGCAATACTTTCTGGACGTTTAATCGAAATAACGTACTCGAAAGATACCCCGTTTTATCGTTTAAATGATCTTAATTTTGAGATTAAATATCTCTGCCAATGCGGAAGTTAATTTCGCTTTTCAAAAAATAAAAAAAAATAAAAATAAATAATAAAAAATAAAAATAAAATAAATAAATAAATAAAATAAATAAATAAAAATAAGATAAATAAAAAAATAAATAAATATAAAATAGATAAATAAAAATAAATAAAAATAAAAATAAAATAAATAAATAATAATAAAAATAATAAATAAAAATAAAAATAATAAATAAATAAATAAAAATAAAATAAATAAAAATAAAATAAATAAAAATAAAATAAATAAATAAAAATAAATTAAAAATAAAATGAATAAAAATAAAATAAATAAATAAAATAAATAAATAAATAAATAAATAAATAAAATAAGTGGATGATCTATTTCTACTTACTCAGTCACACACAAGTTGTGACTTCTTGTCTTTTCTGTTGGAATTTTATTTTTTATCAATATAGTTACCTTCAGCAGTGCAAAGGAAGGTGGGAGGTCAGCAGTTTTGGTTAGCCTGTGGTTTTCATGTTACTCCTTTCCTTCTCTCGGCCCCGTTTCGTCAAGCAGTGGTGTGAACTGAAGGGTTTTTCTGTGGGCGGTTGTTTGTGTTTGCGTTCGTTACTCTCTTTCTCTCTCTCTGTCTCTCTCTCTCTTTCTCCTTTTTTGTCATTTAAGTCCTCGCAGACATTTCTCTCCCCTCCCCTTCCTATATGTCTCTCTGTCTCTCTGTCTCTTCCGCTCGCGGGATAGTTGCCATGTGTTGATCTTTGAAAAGTGGAAGAAGCTTGTTTGTGATACGCTGTTCTGGAAATAGTGCCAAAAATCTCCGTTTTTCGAATCAGTTCCAGAAAGGATTTCTTGAGAGCAAGACTCTTTTCCGGGATTCCGTCGTGTTCGAGACCATACGACGTAAATTCATCCAGTCACATTATAAAGAGCAGGGATCCCTTAATGGAGCGGTTTGAAATTGGTGTTCTGAAATACATCATTCATTGAAAAGGAAAAAGTGTGGACAGAGCCTGTCAACATTTTTATTTCTCCCTTTTCCTAGTTGTTGACAGAGAGACTCGTCAGCATTAATTTTATTTCTTCATTACTCTTTCGAGGAAAGGTTTACGGATGAAGAAGCCTGACAACCTTTTCAGAGGAAAGGATTTTTAATTCGGGCGAAAGAAGAAGAAGAAGAAGAAGAAGAAGAAGAAGAAGAAGAAGAAGAAGAAGAAGAAGAAGAAAACAAGAAGAAGCTTACAACCTTTTCTGACAAAAGGAATTATATTTAGGACAGAGAGAGAGAGAGAGAGAGAGAGAGAGAGAGAGGGAGAGAGAGAGAGAGAGGGGGGGGTTTGTTTGGAAAAAAAGGACAGAGAAGAAAAAAAACTAAAAATAATTTTGCGAACTCTGCTTTGCATGTTTTCTTTTCTTGAAAACCTCCTTTTTGTTTGAAGAAAGACCGAACTTGAAACAAACATTTAAAAGAACTACTTTTTGTTTTATTTTGTATACTCCTTTCTTTTCAGCCTTTCAAGCAGGAGTTGTTGTTTTCTTGTATTTTTAGGAGAAATGAGGATATTCCCCCGTTTTTTTCCAGAAAGTGTTATTTATCATTTTGAGCATAGAAGTCTACCGCTCGATTCGATAAAAGTTATTTAAGGTTGACTTTGTTAGAGACCCCTTTTTTTTTTTGTATATTCTGTCAATTTATCCCTTTTTTATTTAAATGTTTTTGATTTGATATTTTTCCTTAAGGGTTTTTTTTTACTCTGGCTTTGGAAAATAAAAGCAACCATAACATTTTATTTTCGTTTAATAAAATTTGGATCAATTTAACTACCTTTCGGGTCTATTTTTATTTGTTCTTTCCTATAGTTCCTCTACATTGCTTTGCATGTTTCTTTTTCTTTTCTTTTCTCTTTCAATTCGTTACCTTGGAAAACGGATTTTGATAACAACCCCAAAATTCCGTTATTTCAAAACGTCTGTCACTCTCCATACCATTTATCTACCTACTTCGTTCCCTCTCTCTTTGTTACTCTTTGAACGATTCCAGCTCTTCTTCTTCTTCTTCTTCTTCTTCTTCTTCTTCTTCTTCTTTCTTTCTTTCTTTTCTTCATATTTCTTCCTTTGTCACTCTTTGTAGTAGCCTATTTTTTCTCTTCTCTATCCTCCTCTCTTTATTTATTCATAACTATTATCTCCCTTTCTCAATCATTAGTTATCTGTGTCGCTGTAGCGACTCGCCACAAACATTAAAAGTGGCTGGTCAAGGAGCGTTCTAGTTGCGCATACATCTATTATAGACATCCACGCAAATTCTGGGGGCATAAAAACTAAAATTCTGTCTTTTCGCACCGACGTAGTTGAAAGCAGCCCACGTAACAGAGGCCTGGACTTTTTATCTAATCGGCATTCAAAGAAAGCGAATTTTGAAAATATTTTTCTAATAGCTATCGTTGGGGGCTGGTCTGCACCTATAAAAAAGGCACTGCGCGTGAAACCCAGTCGAGTCAGATTTCCCTTGAAGTGTTACAACCACACGACTCTCGCTCTATCTCCGGGTGTTAAACCTGTTAATATGATTTTGCGCGCCTGGAGAAATATAACTTTGCATTGTATCAGACATATTTATTGAACTAGTTAAAATAACAAACTATATTTTCCTTTACCTAAAAAAAAACCCAAATAATAAAGAAACATGTGTTCTGTAAAAATGGCATTCTGCCTTAATCAGAGAAAGATTTATCTCTCTTGCTCTTTATTGCACATTTTAATCTAAACCTTATCAGACTGTTTTAAATATATATATATATATATATATATATATATATATATATATATATATATATATATGTATATATATGTAAATATATATATGTATGTATATATATATTATGCATATATATATATTATGCTTATATATATATTATGCTTATATATATATATATATATATATATATATATATATATATATATATATATATATATATATATATATATATATATATATATGTTTTTAAAATAAATTAAGAAAAATATTGTTTGTTTACGTCCAAAATAAAAAATGGGCAGTTTCTAAAAAACATCCGATCTTCAAGGTGAAGACGGTAATCTTAATATCGTTTAAAAAAATCAACAACCAAAACTACGTAAAAATATATAAACGATAAAAACTAAACAGTAAATAGACTATGGCATCATAGTGTAATGGTAAGACGCTGGACTGAAATACATAAGGTCCAGGGTTCGAGTCCTAATAACAGTCAAGCTACGCTGACGAGGGGGTAGACCCCGAAACATGCATGTACGTAGATTACTGTTTTAAAAATAAAAATATTATTTGCTTATGTCCAAAATAAAAAATGGGCAATTTCTAAAAAACGTCCGATCTTCAAGGTGAAGACGCTAATCTTAATATCGTTTAAAAAAAATCAACAACAAAAATTACGTATATATATATATATATATATATATATATATATATATATATATATATATATATTGTCCCAGCGACTATATACACTATTTACAAACATTGCCTTTATGCCAGGACTCTTCCTTTTAAGAGTATATCCGCGTTGTCACAAACATTGGACTTTTAAACCTATTTATCATTTCTTTACTTGTGTGTTGCACCAGCACACACATTAAAATACGTCAACAATAAAAGCATGATTCATTTTTTCTGGTTATGTTAAATAAAAATCAATATTGTTAAGTTTTTTTTTTATACAACTTCGTTTTGATACTGATTTTGCCACCTTTTTTTAAATATTTTGTTTACGTCAGTAAGAAAAACGTAGTCTCATTAACATCGTTACACCGTCCGGCGACAACTGCTGTTTTAAATGTTGACCGTAGTAGCAACGTTGATCTGGTCTCACGTCGTAACATTGTCTTAGTTTTTCTTTCTTTCTTTTATTTTTTTGTCTTTCGTTTTACATTACATTGTTGTGATCTCTCCCTTTACTTTCTTAGCTTTCTTTTTTCTTTCTTTCACACACCATAGCTCGTTTACCTTTTCTTTCTTTCTTTCTTTGCATCTTTCTCACTTTCTTTCTTTCTCATACGCTCTGTCACTCTCCCGTGTCTCCTGGTTTTAATTTAATAACGAGTCACTAGTTATCAAGATTAAAAACCACTCGAAGAGTTAATGAGATTAATGGATAATCAGTTAGATGATGAAGAATATTCATAGAGGATTGAAAACCTGAAAAGAATGGATAACATTTGATTACTTACGAAAAGAGTTTATGATAAGTATTTACTGACATTAGATTTAGAGCTGAGCATGTTGTAGCGAACAGGGAATCAATATTGTGGTAACATGTTCCACAAATGGAAAATTCTTGGAAAGAAACTCTATTCGTGGATTCGTTTGATGCTAGGCACAAGAAATAAAAGTTCTTTGATGTTGTGGTAACAAGACAAGTTCTTGTTGTGAATGTGTCACAAGGAATCAAAGACTGGAGCTCAGTCGAGCACCTTCCATGAAAAAAAGAACACGATAGAGTAGGGTTAAAACTAGCAATGTCTCTTCTGTGAGAAAGAGACAACAAAGAACAAAATATTATCCTTCACTAAATTGTTAAGTCAATTTTTACTTTCCCAATGTCCTGAATGATACCTATCCAAAGTAGAGACTTGCAAAGAAAATAAATCTTTGACACAAACATTTTAGATGAAAAAAAAAGTTATTTATTTCGTTTGGTTTTACAAGTCGCCGACACGTATTTACAACTCGACACAATGTGTTTGCTGTTTCTTTTCATTTCCTGGCCAGATAGCAGTTCGTTGTTTTTAACTACAATCAGTTGTTATGTTGCAGTAATTCTCTCTAGAACACACGAGTCGGCCGGCTCGCTTTCGAATGGGCAGGAGGAGAAGGAGACTTGCGTGTTTGTCAAGCGACCTTCCAAATCGCCACATGTCTTTTCCTTTTTTTTTTTTTACCTCTTTTGCTTTTCTTTCGATCTTGATGCATACATATGCATTTCATTCTGTGATGTTACGCTCACGCCACGGTTTAACTGCTGACGTGACATTAACTTGGCATGTGAGTCAGCAGTATGTGCACCTATCCTGATTTGGTCATTTAAATGACGAAGCCAGCGACTACGTTACGCTCCTTCTTATGACGTATCTGATTCATCTTCTTCTTTGTTTTCTTTTTCTTCTTTTTTTGTTTTCTTTTTCTTCTTCTTAACCCTTGTTTTACACTATCTCTCTTTACCCTCACCCTTTTCTCGGCTCTTTTTTTTTATTTTTATCTCCGTCTACATCATTCAGTCTCCTTTACTCTTCTCCCTTTCTTTTCTTTCTTTCTTTGTTTCCTTTTTTGTTTGTTTGTTTCTATCTTTGTTTCATTTTTTTTGTTTCATTCTTTCTTTGTTTCATTCATTGTTTCATTATTTCTGTGTTTCATTCTTTGTTTGTTTGTTTGTTTCTTTCTTTCTTTCATTCGCTGTTTTCATTCTTCTTTGTTTCATTCTTTCTTTTTATCTTTATCACTGTCCGTGCCAACTTGTTGCTTTCTCTTCTTTCTCTTTTCTTTCTCCATTCCTTCGTTTCCCAATTCTTATTTCTTTTATTCTTTTTATTATATAAATATTATTATATTATAAATCTTATTATTTATACCCATTTTCTACTTCTCTTTCTTTCTTTCTTTCTTTCTTTTAATCATTTCAATAGCTCTACTTTTAATTCTTCCTATTTCTCACCTTTGATCAACACTTAACAACTAGAATAAAAAAACAAAAAAACAAAAACAAAAAAGCAATAACAACAAAGTAAAAAAAAAAAAAAAAAAGGTTTGCACTTTCAATAATGAGACACTATTATCTTCTCACGCCCGTCCCGTCCCATGAGCCACCCCTTATTCTCATAGGTGGAGCAAGCGACACGGCCCAAATAAACAGACCGCCCCTCATACTACCCAAAACACGTAACTCACTTCAGCATACAAACAGGCGACTCAAAAACAAAATAAAGTAAAGTAATATTTAAAAAAAATAAAAAATAAAATAAAACAAAAATAAGCATTATTGGACAATGGACCAACATATTTATCTAATATCTATAATCGTCTTTAAGCTAATATCATCTCTCTAAACACCAAGTGAGTGATGTCTTTACGTCTTTAAATTCATTTATGTGAATCCTTCTGTTTTTTTTTTTTTTTTTTTTTTTTTTTAATCTTATATCTTACCTATCGTTTAGAATTGACCTGGAGTTGTTTTCTTTAGAAGAGAACTCAGGTTTTATGAACGACAATTTCCCACGTCCAAACAAGTAAGAAAAAAAAATGGCGACGTCTTAATAAATAGACAGATGCACGCGAAGATGAATAGACAGATAGAAAATAAAACATATTTGCGATTGCTTTATTTATCTCCTCCTCCCACGGTGTTAACATGTGACACAAGGGTCAGGGAGTGGGATTGAAGAGCTCGCACCCCCGAAGAGCACTCTGGCCTACAAAAAAAAAAAAAAAAAACTGCCTTGATCAACCCCATTGATATTCCTCAATAGGGGCGCCAGAGGCGATTAGCAATAAACTAATTCTTTGATGAGAAGTCAAAGCTTTGGAGTGTGGGCCTCCTAGAACTGCACAGGATATAACCCATACACCTCAGCCAACAGAGAACATGTTACCTCAACCATGATTTACACACTGGTGGTTTGGGGGCCGAGAGTATTACATTATTTATCTCCCTCCCACGGCTAAAAGATGTGACACAAGGATCGGAAATGAATTTGAAAAGCTAGCGCCATAGACAAAGAGCACTCTGGTTTGTAAAAAAAAAAAATAAAGAAAAAAAGGGGTTGGCAACCCCATCGACATATTCCGGTTCGGGGGTTTCAGGCGATTAGTAATTGTTATGTAGGAGATCAACAGTCACTTTAAGAAGGGGTTGCTCAATAGCTAAAAATAACCTGTCAAAACATAGCTTCACATCTCTTTCCCACACAACTCTAGCTAGATAAATAATTAGATAGATAGATAGATAGATAGATAGATAGATAGATAGATAGATAGATAGATAATTCTCTACCTATATAAAAGCCAGGCACGGCCAATGATGGAGTACCGTTGCCACATCTGGGCAGGAGCTGCTAGAAGCAGCTTATCCTGCCTTGACAGAGTTCAAAATAGACTTCGGAGCTTAGTGGGGGATGGACTGTCCTTTTCCCTGTAACTTCTTTCCCACAGAAGAGACGTTGCGAGCCTGTTTCTGCTTTTTCGTTATTTTTCTGGCGAGTGATCGTCTGAGCTTCAATCTATGCCTCCCCCTCGCCAAACTTTCACGAAAAACACTCATATAGCCAAAACCACTATCAATAATCCCCCCCACTCTTTATCTGTGCCTAAACCTAAACGTAGATTTCATGAACAAATCTTCTTTCTTAGAACCACACGCCTGTGGAACTCTCTTCCGATTGCCTGCTTTCCAACTGACTACAATCTGATTATCTTCAAGTCTAACGTAAACAAGTTCTTGATGAACCGTCCTCTTAAGTAATCCAACTTACAAAATTTCCACTACTTATGATTACTACGCTATAATCCCATTGACTAATGTATACTCATTAACCGTTATCCTCGAGTGGCCCACTGGCCTTAATATATGGTGGCTCCTGTTAAAAAATAACACTTTTAACCCTGCTATTATCAAACATAATAAACTAAGAGCGAGAAGAAAAAACCCTGGGAGTGTGGGCTTCCTGCAACCGCACAAAACACAGGACCATGCACCTCAGCCAACAGAGAACAGGTTACCTTAAGAATGATCTACACTGATGATATGGGAGCGTTATTTATCTCTTTCCCACGGCGAGATGTGACACAATGGCCAGAAAGTGAGATTTGAAGAGCCAGCACCCCTAATGAGGAGCACTCTGGTCTGTATGTACCTGTCACCGCACGAAGATTTCATATTCCAAAAATTAAGTGCCAATATGTAAGGATCCGAATGCTAGAAACATCAGGGAAGCGAATGTGTACCATAATGTGCGGCGACGTCGCGTAGAGAGCAGTAAAACAGAGTGAAATAGAGAGAGGAGCAATAGGAGGTAGCAGGACTGGTGACGTCACGCGGAGATAGCAGCAGGGCAGGAAGACAGAGAGAGAGAGAGAGAGAGAGAGAGAGAGAGAGAGAGAGAGAGAGAGAGAGAGAGAGAGAGAGAGAGTGTGTGTGTGTGGAGCGGGAAAGACGTGATAGCATGAAAAGAGGAGAAGGAGAGCAGACGACAACGAATTCCCACTAGCCAGTGAAAGCCCTGTAAAAATTTATGTAAAATAGAAAACACGGACAGGAAATAAAAGTATCGCTAAAAAAAAGTGAGTTCAAAGTAGTTCTTTTATTTACTTTGTCGGGGCCGACAGACGAGATGAAGAACGAAATGAAAACGCCTACCCATAACATTAAAAATGTTGTTTTTATGTATCCACTCTCGATTAGCCCCAAACTCCAAACAACAGTTTCTCCCAACAATTTACGGACGAGGATATAATACCCTAGCTCGCTACAAGAAAATAATGAAACGAATGGGATTGAAGGAAACAAAAACTCAATTGATGGATAAGATAAACGTCGTTTATTTACTGTTGAAAGAATGTTTTAGATATGACATGTGTTCATGTCCGCGCGTGTGTAACCAATGTTCGTTGCGGTACTGGTGTTGTAGAAAGAAAAGGAAATGTGTGTTCATCTCAAGTTCGGGTCACTATCGTTTGTTCGCGCGTGGGAAGAGAAAGGAGTAACGTAGTGACAATGAGAATGATAGTCCAGCGTGTAGACGAAGAAAATGATAGAGAGTTGACATCAGTTAACAGTCAGCTACGCGAAGGTGTTCTCAGGGACCAGTAGTAGATAGAGAGAGAAAGAGTGAGAATGTGTACATACGGTCTGTTAGCTCATGCCCCATACATAGTTGCAGGGGACGTGACGCGCGCGAGCGTGCGCCTCCCGAAAGGGAGGCGGCTGGTTAGCCCAACCTCTCTGGTCGAGAGCTGGTCCTAAAAGAAAGAAGCCGGTTATTACTCTTTGGTTTATACTTGTTTCCGGTGTTCTTTGCGCATGTGTGGATTTCCTTTGAAAGAGGAAGTGACATCGTCCATGTGTGCATTCGTATGCGCGTGTGTGAGTACATGTGTGTACGTTAGCGTGTGTGTATATACACGTGAATGTGAGTGTATGTACGCGAACGTGAATATATGTACGTTGTGTGGACGTGGGCGCTTATGTTTGTGTGTGCGTATGTATATGACAAGTAATATAGCTTGAAATGTGAATGTGTGTTTTTGTGCGCACAAGTCCAATAAATATTCAATCCCATATATTTGTGCGTAATATAAAAACCCAAGCACAACGTTTCTCTTTTCTTTTCATGTATCACCGATTATCAAAACCCAAAGACCACTCGAGGTTTTTGGTGCTTGTCTATGACTGGGCCTATAAAAAAAATTTTTTTCAAAAAAATCTTTAAAAAGCTTTATGATGTATGTACCTGTCACCGCACGAAGATTTCATATTCCAAAAATTACGTAAATCGATCAGGTAGTTTTTTTTTTTTATTTAAAAAATTAAATATTATGATAAATTCTATCGGTGAAAATTTTGACGCCATGTTTAATTTCAATGATACGCTACTAGCGACATCTTTTGGTAATTACGAGGATGTAAGATCAACAAGGGTAGACAATCGACTTTTCATCCATTCCAGCAAACGAGTAGTTTCCAAGATATCAAGAAATGTTACTTTTAAAAAGGTGGGTATTACTTTTCTATAATATATTAACGTATAATGAGCACCCACTTTATGCCCACCTCTTTGTTTAAGAAAAAAAAACGAAGGGGTTTTGCCATCTTTTTTACGTGTCTCGCCCCCCCCCCCAAATGTAAACATTTGTTGGGGATGGGGGTCAACGTGTGGATGCTCGTTTCACGTAAAATTGTGTTGATTGTACATTGCCTGCCCCTCCGCACCCAAACAGGTGGCCATAAAGTCGAATATGACGTCTTCGTGCGATGACAGGTAAGCTTTTTTTTTTTTTTGCTGTTGATAATGATAAAATAATACGTATGTAATAATTTTAAACTACCAGTAAAACTGAAATCTTTAGACCACAATCCCCCCCCAAATTTATTTTTACGGTTGAGTATATATCTGCACATTTACCATGTATTTTACAGTAATCGGGTAAAAATAACAACTTTATAGTTAAATATTTAGAAATTTATTAAAAAGAAAATCGGAATCGGAATCGGCGCTTGTATCGAAATCGGGGAAAATACTGGAATCGTCTCATCACTGGTATCTACTTAATCGTTATGTCGAAATTCATAAAATATCCAAAAAATTAGAAGATGTAGAAGTAGAAAATTGATTAAAGTTAAATTTCGCGAATTTAGCTTCTTTTTTTTGGGGGGGGGGGCAGTTTGGCCTTAAAAATTGTATTTTTTTTAAATACCAATTCCTCAGTCTAAATTCTAAATCTTTTTTTCTCCAACATGTTATCGCCTTAGAAAGAAGAATTCTATACTGTGGAGGATTTAGCTGAAAGTACTCTTCCACAAATTGATCAACAATTATTTTAAATATAATATTTTAATAATATTCTTTAAAGTTTTCTGGCTCGCTTTAAAAAAATATGAAAAGGTTAGAATTAATTATTAATATTCTTAAGTGCAAGTGTTTTTATCTAAAAAAAACAAATAATTTCAGCGAAAATCATAAAAAGCCTATGGTTTCCATTACATAGAAAACGTCTTTACCTTATCATCGTTCAGAGAACGATACGAAATGAATAAAAGGAGACACAAATGTTTGGGAGTTAGCATCTTCAATATAACCCAGAATTAATATCGTTAATATAGCCATTTTTACTTCAGGTACTATTAATAAAGAACATTTTTCCATTTGGCTATTTTTGGCCTTTTTTTTCCTGAAAAAAAAAAAAAATAGCTTTAAATCTTTTAATACTTTGGCGTGTTACTTCCCTTGTATTTCACTGTCCAAAACAATATGGTCCGCCATTTTTTTTCGCGTCTCATGAAAATACGTGACTTTTGTAATAATCTATCTATCTATCTATCTATCTATCTATCTATCTATCTATATATATATATATATATATATATATATATATATATATATATATATAAAAGTGAAATTGTGTGTGTGTGTGTGTGTGTGTGTGTGTGTGTGTGTACATTTCCCTATAAAACTACTCTGTCAATTTTTAGTCTACAGACTCGAGATTTGACATAAGGGGTATTGAGATTTGGAAAATATTTTTAATTGGTTTTCGGACAGAAATTTGGCTGTCAAAGGGTCAAAGTTCAACGATTTGACTTTTAAGAATTCTATCAAACTCCTCCACCAATTTTAGGTCTAAATACTTGAAATTTTAGATGTAGGTTACTTGGAACTGGATCAAACTTTTAAATTTTATTTTGAGCCCAAAACAGTGAATTGTAAGAGCTCAAAATTTGGGTCAAAGTTAAAAAAAATTACCTCTGCGGTCTATACTAAATCACTCAGCCATTTTTTTTTTTTTTGGGGGGGGTATCTAAACCTTGGAAATTTTACATAAAGTGTATTTAGATATAGGGCGAGCTTTTCAGCCGTTTTTTTTGGCCGAAAATTTGGCTGCTAAGGGGTCAAAGTTAAAAAGATTTGATCTTTGTGATCTCTTACAAACTAATCAGCTTATTTGGGGTCTAAATTTGAAAATTTACATAAAGGGTATTCAGACATGCAGCAAGCTTTTTAATCAGTTTTTGGGCGAAAATTTGGCTGCCAAGAGTCCAAAGTTGAAAGAGTTGACCTTTGCAGACTCTACCAAGCTCCTCCACTAATTGTGGGTCTAAACACTTGCAATTTTAGATGTAGGTTATCAGGATATGAGTCAAGCTTTTTAATCTCTCTCTCTCTCTCTCTCTCTCTCTCTCTCTATATATATATATATATATATATATATATATATATATATATATATATATATATATATATATTATTTGTTTATTGTTATATAAACATGGTCACATCCTGCTGCTACAAATAGCCACTTGTTTCATTCAAACAACAGATATCAGGCAGCGACTTGACTATTCAAACAAGTCGCTGCCTGATGATATCTGTTGTTTGATTGAAATAAGTGGCTATTTGTAGCAGCAGGATGTGACCATGTTTATATAACAATAAACAAATATTATCAGCTCTTTTTATTGAGCACTATCTAACAACCTCGTTGAATTCATTAGTCCATTACTTTTGAATAAAAAAACCCTGAGTATATATATATATATATATATATATATATATATATATAAAGTGGTTTGGTAGGAAAATATACACACACAAACACAGCCAATTTCACTTTTATTAATATAATATATATATATATATACATGTATATATATATATATATATATATATATATATATATATATATATAATCTTTCTCTAATCAATTTTTCAGATTAAACGGCCCACTTTAAAATAGCTCGATCTCTCTAATCTTTCTCTTAAGGACCAACTGGCACCACAACCACAAGACAAGATGCAATTCTTTCTCCAACAAGATGGCGCTACATTTCACACGTCTCACAAATCACTGACACGAGTTCACGGCATGTTTACGAAAGATAGAACCATAAGCAAAGGGCTATGGCCACCACGTTCCCCAGACTTGTCATCGTGTGATATTTGGGGGACTTTAAAACAAAAAGTTTATGCAAATAATCCTCACAATCTAGGCCAACTAAAGGGGAACATTACCAACGCTACCAGGAGAATCACCAGAGAAGATCTACTGGCAGTATCTGCAAACATTGTTAAACGTGCCCAGGAATATATAGATGCAACGGGGAGCACTTTCAGTATCTTTTATAACACGACATGTGATTTAAACAATGCTATCAATCATTTAAAATACCAATAATTTAAAATGGAATTTTATTTTTATTCTTAAATAACAAAAGAAATAAAATTTAAAAAAAAAATAGAAATAACTATACAATGCTAGGTAGCCAGACAATCTAAACACTTTCTATCCTCTTTTAACAAATGTGCAGTGTTGGAAGTGTTAATCAAAAGGTCAAGGAACGGTTCTTTTCTCTTATCATTCAATACTACTGTGAACTTAAGAATTGAGTCTTTTGGAAAAAGGTCCTGTAGTTTGTATATCTGTTCATTATTTCCCACTAAAATAAAGATGTCATCGACCTAGCGTGCATATATAGAGGGCTTTATATTATTTAAAAATATTTTGTTTTCTATATAAAATTCACCTAGTGTTGCCCCAAAGATTGATCCCTTTGCAATCCGTCGATTTGAGTATATATATATATATATATATATATATATATATATATATATATATATATATATATATATATATATATATATATATATATATATATATATATATGTTACCTTTGGGATCATAAAAGGGTACTTGTGTAGTGCAGATAAACAATAATGTTTTGAAAGATTTTTAAAAATTAATTTTGAGTGGAGGTAGAGATATGTTATTGTAAATGTTATTAATAACTATACCAATTGTTTCATCTACTGGGACATTAGTAAATAAATTTTCTACATTAATAGATGCAATGATTTTGTCGTCCGGTTGCTTGGTTTTTAGTATTTGTATTATTTCGTGTGTAGACTTAATAGTTTATTTGCTGGGAATATACGGACTAATTAGTTCGTTTAAGGCTTTTTTTAGTAGATAAATCGCGGTAGGAATCTGATCTGAGATATGATGGTTTCGATTTTTATAATAAAAAATACGAAAACTCGAAATATAAAATAGAATAAAGGAAAGCGCCTCCGTTGTATTCAATAATGATTGCTTGAATGAAAAAATGCTGCCTAAATATACCCATTCCACACACACACACACACACACACACACACACACACACACACACACACACACACACACACACACACACACACACACACACGCACACACGCACACATATATCATAATATAGGAACTTAAAATTTTTGATTTGAAAAAGTTTAATTTCAAATATAGAAATTTTTATTGTATGCAAAACAAAGAATACAGTATAGTAAAATATATTTCCTTAACCCATGAGTTTTCGATGTTTATACATCTCCCCAGAGGAAAAATATTAGCAAATATTATAAACGGTTTGCACCTAATTTGCTAAAGATAATAAACATAGAAAGTTAAATGTTTTTAAAGTTTTTAAATCATTTTAGCTACATAAAATAAGGGAAATTGGATATTGATGCAGCAAAAAAAAAAAAAAATAAATAAATAAATAAATAAATAAGAAAAAAAAAGGATATTGAACTTCAAATCCTGTAATCGAAGTTCTTGGTATTCGACAGGTAAAAGATCCAACGCGTATTGTAATAAATCCAAGGAAGCAAGTAACAATCCAATATGTACATATTTCCTCAGTTTTTCTATAGTTTCATTGGATATCCGGAGAATCTTTGATTATATCAATCCGGTAAAAATGTTTTTCTATATATCAGTTTAAAAATTCAGTTCAAGTTTTCAATCAATTTGTGAATAAAAACCAAAAGGTATCTGCAGATAAATAAGATTAAATAAAAATTAAATGAAAATGAAAATAATTAAATAAAGAATTGCTTATCAAACCAAAGCAAAATAGTCTTTAAAAATCAGATGCAGTTTTTGTTATCAAGATTATATTTGTGAGTCAGCACAAACGAAAATGTTATACTATTAAAATCGCAAAATTTAAATTCCATCTTCTAAAAATAAGGAAGTGTTAGGAGAATTTAACTTGAGAGGGGAGAGAAAGAAAAATAAAAATAAAATAAAGGGAGCGGCTAACTTATTAAACTTGAATATGAAATTTCAAGACAGGATTTGACACGATTCAAAAATAGGTCAAGGTTCAAGCTAAGTGTTAAAAGCTAAGTGGTAAAAGGCAGGAAAGAAAATAAAAGAAAAAGAAGAAAAAGAAAGAAAAAGTCTGGTAATGTTGAAAAAAAGAAAAAGCCTAGTAATGTTAAAAAAGAAAGAAAGGGAGAAAAAAAAGGAAAGGAGAAAAAGTAAATATAAAAGCCCTACTTCTGTTTGCTTGCTTTTAACATATAGTGATGAAATTTATCGTTCTAATACATGAAGTGAAATCAAACGTATATACTTAATGATAATATTTAATCGAAAATATTGGATATATTAACAAGGTGTATTAACATAAAAAGATATAATAATAATAATAATAATAATAATAATAATAATAATAATAATAATAGTATTAATAATAATAATAGTATTAATAATAAAATAGTATTAATAATAATAGTATTATTATTATTAATAATAATAATAATAATAATAATAATAATAATAATAATAATAATAATAATAATAATAATAATAATGATAAAAAACAATAACGATAATGGTGATGGTAATAATAATAATAATAATAATAATAATAATAATAATAATAATAATAATAGTCATGACTATATATATATATATATATATATATATATATATATATATATATATATATATATATATATATATATATATATATATACTAGCAAAAGTACCCGTCGTGGACTGGGTTCAAAAACAGCCTACAGAATATGGACTCTGATTTATGAAAATATGACAGGTTATGAAAAGGAAGGGTTGTCAAGAGATAGCTTTAAATTTAGGGTATCAAAACCAAAGCAAAATATGATGAAAGTAAAAATAAAATAGATAAACCCCTAAATTTATTATACCATACCTGTTCACACTGAAAACCTTATCACAATATTCTGTGGATCTATATTAAAAAAAACTTGATTAAACTTTGTGACACATTTCAATTCTATCGAGGTCAGGCGCGAACAAACACCCCATAATTTTATTATACCATATTTCTTCAAACTGAAACATAATTATCAAAGTATACTTACGCAGATAGATATGAAAGGTCTTTATTAAAGTTTGTGCCGATTTCCATTCTATGGAGGCCAGGCGCGAATGTAGGCCCCACAATTTTATTATACCATCCCTATTTAAGTTAAAACATACTTATCAAACTATTATTATGTACATCTGTATCAAGAACACTTGTAAACGTTTTTTTTTTAATTTTTAAATATTTTATTTCCATACTTTGTGAACCAGGCGCGTACGCAGACCCCACAATTTTAGTGAATCATCATTATGCCAGATCAAATATACCCATTCCTGTGTCTCAATACATCTTCTATCATTATATGTAATGAGTTTTCTATAATAGTCAACCATATAGGAGCCTATTCATGACCAGACACACACACACAGACGTTCAGCTTTAATTATATATATATATATATATATATATATATATATATATATATATATATATATATATATATATATATATATATATATATATACTAGCTGTACCCTGCCACGCGTTGCAGTGGCTCAATTTGGTGTAATGGAAAAATTTAATAAAAGAGAAAATGCATGTTTCTTATATTAGTACAGCAATCCACTGCAAAAAGTGAAAAAGAAGGCGAAACTGAAAAAAATGGTGCTCTTGCAGAATTTGATCTGGATCCTCGAGAGTTTCTGTCAATCATTCATGTTTTGGACTTGACCAACAATCAGTGAATGAAGCCGAATGTAGCAAAAGTGTTGAAACGCTAAATGCTTTTTTTTTTGTTGTTTTAAAAAATGTGATTTAGTAATTAATATTTGGTTGATGGTGGGGGGAGGGGGGGTTACTATACACAGATTCGAAAAAGTCGTCCAAAAACAAATAAATGAAAGCAAAGGTAAGGTAATTTACGTTTCTACCTAATTGGATAATTGTTTAGTGTTTTTATGTAATGTAAAATGTTTAATTGGCTCAAAAAACAGAAATGGTCGCGAATTCTGTTGAATACGTTAAGTTTGGGAAAGTAAGTTGAAAACTAAAAACTATACAAAACAGTGTCTGAAACTCACCGAACATATGTTACCATGACATAGGCTGGCATAATGGATAGGTTTCTGACAGTATTTTGTATAGTTTTTTTTAGTTTTAACTCACTTTCTCTAACTTAAAGTAATCAACAGTGTCCACCACCATTTGTAGCTTTCAAATACACCAATAAACACTGTTTTTCGAGCCGACTAAACGTTACATTAAATGAAAAGGGTTTATATTACTAAACAATGATACAAAGAAGTTGTCAAAAAATAAATATATAACAAATAAATGTTATCAAAGGCAAGAAAAGTAAGTGTTCTACCTAACTGGATAAGACTTTAGTGTTTTTATGTAATGTATAATCGGTTCAAAAACATTCAATGTTTATCGGTATATCTGAAAAATACAAATGGCGGCAGACTGTATCGAACATGTTAAGTTTGGGGAAATTTTGGGAAAATGAGTTTAAACTAAAAATACTG
Organism: Euprymna scolopes; assembly: GCF_053919585.1. NCBI lineage: Eukaryota > Metazoa > Mollusca > Cephalopoda > Sepiida > Sepiolidae > Euprymna > Euprymna scolopes. The sequence goes on along the minus strand of NC_136504.1, from coordinate 38,530,634 downwards.
TTAGGAACTCACTCAATATATGTTACCATGATGTAGGCTGGCATATAATCGGTGGTTTTAAACTTTTGCTCGATACAGGTGACGACTTTTAAAAATCCCTTTTAGTGATTACCTGGTGTGAGGATATTTGTACAACTAAACGGCAAATCTGCTCAAAAAAATCCGGTATTATTTTACTTTAAGGCCCGTTTCACGTTCATATATAACGAAATATTTTATTGTAGATTTCGGTGTGCTAAAAACGAATCTGCAAACCGTTTACGTAGCAAAAAAAAAAGTTTTCATGACATTCATGAAATTACTTTTTCGAAAAGTGGGTGATCACTTTTCAATGTAAATTTAACTTAGAATGAGCACCCACTTTCTGGCCACCTAAGAGAGGGGCATTTTTCTGTTTCTTGGCTAAAAAGTTTTTTGTTTGATTTCTTTTGCATGGTGATAACCCCTGAACTCTGGGACTATTTTCCATTTAACAGCCGTAGCCTTCGTTTACGCTATGCGTAAGCATAAACGAAAGCTGTTTAGCCAATAAACATGGGAAAAAATCCCCCCTCTCTCAGGTGGCTAGAAAGTGGGTGCTCATTTTAAGTTAAATTTACATGGAAAAGTGATCGCCACTTTTTCGAAAAAGTAATTTCTTCATATCATAAAAACTATTTTTTTGTGACGGAAACGGTTTGCAGATTCGTTTTTAGCACACGAAAATCTACAAAAAAAAATTTGTTATTTACGAACGTGAGACGCACAGCCCTTAATGGAAAATTATATAAAAAATCCGAGGGAAAATAGTCTTCAATAAAAACAGCAAATGAATTCGATAGAAAAAAAATGGATGCTATTTTTTTTTCTTTCTGTGTGTTTCTTGGCTTAAAAGTCTTTTTGTTTGATTTCTTTTGCATGGTATTAACCCCTGAACTCTGGGACTATTTTCCATTTCACAGACGTAGCCTTTGTTTATGCTATGCGTGAGCATAAACGAAAACTGTTAAATATGCATTCGCGTACCAAACTGCCTTGTAAAAAAAACCTTTAAGCCAATAAACACGAAAATAAATGCCCCTTCCTCAGGTGGCCAGAAAATGTGTGCTCATTTTAAGTTAAATTTAGATGGAAAAGTGATCACCCACTTTTCGGGAAAAAAAATTTCTTCAGATCATGAAAACTATTTTGATACTCCTTGGGCGTTGAGTTCCATGGCGACCCGCAGAATTATTTAATGGTCGTTCCCTTAGTACCCCCCTAGTCAAGGCTAACGCATGCGCACGTAACATTTTTTATTTATTTACTTACGTGGTGGAGTTTCTATACTGATAGGTTTTTTGAAATTTTTTCACTGGATTATTATTGAGTGAACACTAACCAGATTATGAAAAAAAATTGAAAAAAAAAAAATCATTTCAACATTTGAAAGGGATACTCACTTTTTAGTTACCACGTTCTGGTAAATCGGTCACTTTTTATTTATTTATTTATTTTTTTCTAAATACGGAAGTGTCTTCGGGAGATATAAAATGGTCGCATGTTGACGAAGCAATGTATCGGGAGGCGTACGGGATTAAAAATTATTGGTAAATTTTTAGATTAGGTCCACCTCCTCAATTTTCTTTTAAATGACGACTTGAAATGGTTTTCGACTATGCTGAATACAAAAATCGCATCGAAATTTTGCAGAAATAAGTAGTTATTAAGATATAAAAAGTTGTATTATGCATTGTAATCTTTGGCGGCCATCTTTTTTACGTGTGTGTATTTGTTTATGGCGCGTGTGCACGTAAAAAGATGGCCGCCGAAGAATACAATGCATAATACAACTATTTATTTCCGCAAAATTTCAATGCAATTTGCGTGTTCAGCATACTCGGAAACCTATAAATGTCGTCATTGAAAGGAAAATTGTGGAGGTGGACCTAATCTAAAAAAATACCAAATTATTAAACATTTCTCCAGCATGTTAGTGAAATTTATAATACTTTAAAAAAATTAAAAAGAAACAAAACAAAAGTTTTGAAAAAAAACTCACCTTTCACAAAAACAATTTAAAAAAAACAAACACAAACTGACTAAATAAGTAAAAAAAAAATAATTAAAAATCTCGAAACTTTATTTTCATGAAAACAATAAAAAAAAGTCCTGTTCTCTCTATTTTTTTTTCTTTGAGAAACAAATATATTTCTGACTTACAAATGCGGTAGAGACTCATTATTTTTACTTTCTATGGTTTTGATATACCGCGTTTTTATTGCTTACAAAATGGGTGACTGATTTATCAGAACGTTGTAACTAAAAAGTGAGCACCACTTTCAAATGTCGAAATAATGATTTCTTTTTTACACTTTTTTTTTAATAATCTGTTTAATTAGTGTCCAATCAATAATAATCCAGTGAAAAAAAATTCCAAAAACCTATAAGTATAGAAATTAAGCATGGGAGTAATGTTTGTACAACAACGTAACGTCGCCTTTCGCACTTTTACAAACATTTTTTAAAAAAAGTAACTAAACCATTTATTAATAATTTGTCACGTGTACAAACATTTATTTATTTACGTAGGCTTAACTCCTTTCATGAATAAGAAAAGTTTTACTCTTTAAGAATAATAAAAGGAAAAAGTTACTGAACATTTATAAAAGGACTTCTTTTCATGAAGGCTAGAGGAATAGTTGGCCGAAAATTCGTGAAACAACAACAATAAATAAAAATGGTGCTAATGCAGAGAGCCGCGCTATTTTTTAAATCATATTTCCACGTTTAAATAACGTTTTACGATATGTTTTTTTTTTTATTTATTCAATTGTAAGGTTAAAGTACAGAATAGGTACAAAACATCCTTACCTCCCCATGTTAAGAATGACTTTTTAAATAATAACATTATTTCAGCACGGATCACTCTCTGCATGAGATATATAGAAAAACAAAAAAAAACCTCAAAAGCAAGCAACAAACTCTTTTTTTTTGGCCTTATATAATAAAGAAAAGATGTGTAAATTAAAAAATTTGGAAGATAAACAAATGAAATATGTTTTTTTTGTTTTTTTTTTTTACTTATCGAGTTAACAGAAAATGAAACCTTTCGTCAATTCGTGGCTGTGAAATGAATCGAACCGGAAGTTCAGTTTTATCAACAGAACAGATTCGCAGAAACGATAAATAAATATATTTATTTTATTTAATATTTTAATTTTAATTAGGTAAATTTATTTTAATAACATAAAAACATACCTCGACTCTAAAAACGGGTTGTCTGAAAATTTCAAATAAATTGGTAACGTATAAACATGGTTTTATTTCTTTAGAACGAACCAACTTTACATTTATATATATATATATATATATATATATATATATATATATATATATATATATATATATATATATATATACTAGCTGTACTCTGCAACGCGTTGCTGTGACTTAAATTGGCGCAATGGAAAAAGTTCCAAAATGAGAAAAAGCATGTTTCTTATAGGTTTAATTTTCCATTTTGCATGGGTACACAGTTTTTGTTGTTCCATTTTCTTAGCTGATATAGAGATTTTCCGGTTTGGTGACTCTTGAATACGTAATATAAATTGTCCATGTGAAAAAACAGTCAGTGTGTAACTGTAAGGCCCACAATTGTAAAGATTGTTCCCTGTGCTTTGTTGATGGTTATTGCAAATGACAATAAAATCGGAAAGTTCAATTTCTTAAAGTGTAATGATGTATCCGGTGGAATCATAGGAATGCATGGAATGAAGATATATTCATCTGTGAAAGGTCCTGTTAAGATTGTTGTTTCTATGATATTGTTTGTTAATTTTTTTTAATGCAAGCTATGTGCCATTGCAAAGCTTGGATTGGTTTATATTTCACAACATGATAATTAGTACACCAAATTTCAGTTGCAATACATGTGGTGGCATCCCTGGCAAATATAGCTGTTGGATAATTAACCACTTTATCTGCTTTCACAACAGTGTCGATGGATTTGTATTTGACTACCTCACTTGGAATTTTACATTGAATAATAGCGTTAAGTTCATGGGCATCTTTGTATTGACCTGCAAGAATAGCTCATTCACTCAGTCAAATGGAATTCTTATTATTTGAATATCTGCAAAAACCTTTTAAACTAACTATTCTTTTGATGAAATAAAATTTCAGAAATACAGAAGTTAAAAGTCAAAGAATTTTGCCCTTAACTCTGATCAACTGGCACTTTTTCGTACCAAATTTCCCACAAGTGATGCAAAAGATTTTGTGCGGATCGAACAGTCTGCAACTGGATATGCATATTTTGAGTTAAGTTTAATAATAAATGATTTATTAATCTATTCATTGAAATTTACTAATTTTTAAATAAAAAAGTAAAAAGAAAAAGTTAATAAAAAAAATAGTTGCTTATGTGCGCATAAAAAACTTTTAGACTAGGTCTACCTTGGAATCACCCCCCAACCTCCTCATCTTAAGAACAGCTTCTGGAATAAACACCACTTTTGGAGGGAGGGCTATTTGCAAAATTTAACTGATATTTGTTGTCAGCATACCCACCCGAAAATACTATTAAAAAAAAGGAGGGGTTCAGTGCCCGTGGAAGAGAAGTAGATTTATTTATCAATAAAAGTTGCGGAGAAGTAAATTTTGCGTACCATTGTGTATTCATCCTAAACAATAAGTTTGCATTTCTGCAATATTTTTCCCCATATTGGATGTTTTGGAGATGTCGAAGATGAGATTTTTGAAAAATTGAATGTTTCAAGTAGAATAAATAATTCTTCTACTTGGCAGCAAGGTCGCAGGTATTCCTCATGCAGCAAGGGCTAATGCTATGTCATTTTGTTACCAAATGGCTGCCAAAATCAATTTAATTAGAAAGGTTTTACCAGTTACGTCTGGTGCTGTTCAAGGTAGCAGTAATTTCCAAATAACTTCTATTCTCACAGTCAGTAAATTAGATGACTAAAATAGGATTTATCCATGTTTTGACAATGCCTTATTCACTGTAATTAATTTAGGAGACTAAAATAGGATGAAGGATTAGAGATGGACAGATAGAGAGGAAGATATATAGATAGAAAAGAGAAAGTGAGAGGAAAATAGAGAAAGAGAAGGAGATAGAAAGATAAAGGGATTGATAGATAAACAGAGAGATGGGGAGAGTTAGAAACAGAGAGGGATGAGACAGAGGAAAGTAGAGAGATAGAGGGAGTTAGAGAGAGAAAGGGGCTCAAAGAGAGATGGAGAGGGTGATATAGACAGAAAGATAGATTGAGAGAGGGAAAGGGAGAGATGGATAGAGAGAGATATTAAGAGAGGAAGAGAGAGGGGAGAGAAACAGAAGATGAACTACACTTCACCGTTTGTTTCCTCATTCAGTAGAGAAGAAATCTTTCGAGACTGACGCAATTTTAATGTTTTGTTATTATCCAGAGTACCCCCTTTTTTTTGGGGGGGGGGGAGCTAGATTTTCCTCACATTAGAAACCGACCGTGTTATCTGTACTTTCACTTAACAAATTAATAAAAGAAAAACATATTGTAAAATTTGAATTTAACATGAAAATACTATTTTAAAAAATAGCACGATAACATAAGTGCATAAGTGCCACTTTAGGTACTCCGTGGGCGTTGAGTTCCATGGCGACCAGCATAATTATTTAATGGTCGCTTCCTTAGCCCCCCCTCCTAGTCAAGGCTAATGCATGCGCACATAACATTTTTTTATTTACTGACGTTGGCTTAGTAACTAGACGATTTATTGATAATTTCGTAACCCTTAAACGCGTGCTGGAAGATTTAAATTGGTTCATTATTGTTGTAATGAAAAAAAAAAGTTTCATTCAACACAAAACCAAAAACGCATATTAATGATAAATGATTTATTAATCTATTCATTTAAATTTACTAATTTTTAAATAAAAAAGTAAAAAAAAAAGTTAATAAAAAAATAGTTGCTTATGTGCGCATAAAAAAACTTGTTTTTTTTTTGTTTTTTTTTTAGATTAGGTCCACCTTGGAATCACCCCCCCCCCAACCTCCTCATCTTAAGAACAGCTTCCGGATTAAACACCACTTTTGGAGGGGGGGATATTTGAAAAATTTAACTGATATTTGTTGTCAGCATACCCACCCGAAAATACTATTAAAAAAAGAAAAAAGGAGGGGTTCAGTGCCCGTGGCAGAGAAGCAGATTTATTTATCAATAAAAGTTGCGGAGAAGTAAATTTATTTATCAATAAAAGTCGTCATTTAAAAAAGAAATTTGTGGAGGTGGACCTAAATGTAAATATTTACCCAAAAAATTATCCCGAAGTTTATTGCAAAAACGTTTTGTTTTCGCACTATTCAACAATTTGTTCATCCGCGCACGTAAATTAAAAAATATTTGTAAAAGTGAGAAGTTATCAGTAAATGATTTAGTTTTTTTTTTAATTAATTTTTTTTTTTTTACATTAGGTCCACCTCCACAAATGTTAAGAACGGCTTTCAGAATAAACACCCTCAACCTCTCCATGTTAACAACGGATTTCGGAATAAACACCATTTGGGGGGGGATATTAAAAAAAAGTCGATAAAAGTCGTCATTTAAAAAGAAATTTAAAATCAAATGTTTGTAAAAGTGAGAAATTATTAATAAATGCTTAGTAACATTTTTCGGTGCTAATGCAGAGAGTGATCCGCGCTATTTTTTTTAAATCGTGTGTTTTTTTTTATTCAATTGCAAGGTTAAAGTACAGAATAGGTACAAAACACCCTCCCCTCCCCATGTTAAGAATGGCTTTTTAAATAATGACGTTATTATTTCAGCATGGATCACTCTCTGCATGAGTACCCATTTTTCTTTTAATATTCATAAAAAGTAAAACTTTTTTCAAAATAAATAAATAAATAAATGTGACAAATAATCGTTTAGTTACGGCAACGTCAGTAAATAAAATATGTTACGTGCGGGGTGAAGTGGGGGACTAAGGGAGCGACTATTATTTTTTTCTGCTGGTCGCCATGGAACTCAACGCCCAAGGAGTACCAAAATGTAATTTTTTTTGTCAAATAAATAAATTTCAAGCAATTTTTGCAATAAATAATAGATAGCAACTTCGTTAATTTTACGACTCGCCCTTCTTCATGTTAAAACGGCTTTCGGAATGAACACCATTTAAAATTTAATTAAAAATGGTAGAAAGAGTTTTACATTATTCTGTTTTCTATATGATAAAATTCAGGATTTTATCTTTCTGGAAAAAAAAAAGTTACTCAGAAATAATGGATTTTAATAAATGTAATTTCGTTTTAAAAAACAACAACAACTTGATTTTTCGGCAATTTTTGGCGGTGCAACAA
>NC_136504.1:38420815-38518315 GCF_053919585.1 Euprymna scolopes | reverse complement strand
TGCTCAATACACACCATCTAAACACTCGGGCAACGCCGGGCAGCCAGCTAGTCTATAACATAAATCTCACCTGTCTGTTTAAATGTATGTATGTATGTATGTATTTTGGGTGGAGAGGGCTCCCGTAAGCCGTGGTGAAGACAACCTTCCTAGGAGAAGCAAATCTCTGATTTAAAAAACCATAAAGCGGGAGACCAGTATCCTCATTAAGCTGGTTTGCAGTTTAACTTGTTGCTGGCTATCTTGTTCTTGCTTGTTGTTGGATCTCAGCATTTTGAACTGAGAGAGAGACTTAGTTGTCGTACAAAGCTAAGACTCTGTAACATCATCTGTGTTGAGATACTCCCTCAGGTATTGTCTATTAAAATGGTCCTGTGGTGATGGAAGTAATTTTTGGGCTCATGGACTTTAAGTGTCTGAGGGAGTGGCACTCGTCTGACAAGACGGTGCAATCATCATGTATGCCTAAAACTTTCGATAGAGTCGACAGATTTTCACGAGATCGGTATTGTTTTAAAGCTCGACCTTTCAGACGACAAATGTCGAAAATTCGGCTAAAAGCATCAATTGCTTTACGCGCAACTGTGCACTTTTCTACAGGGAGGGTTCGCTTTTTTCGCTCATATTTTCGAAAGTCATCCCCTCTTTTCGATTGACTAGTCTTAACTTAAGCCTTCACCACTTCCGGTTTGGCGATGGGCGCAATGGCAAAGACGTCACATTTTTTTTCATGTTGTTTTCCTTCTCTGTGGTACGGATTCGAGCTTGCCTGCCTACTACCACTTTTTTTATTTTTTCTTAACACACACCTCTAATGTGACACTTACGTCACCCGCGCGTCGTCCAGTGGTGGAATGACCCCGGTTGTCGGTTTTGATGTTTCCTCAGCGATGATGTCACGGCCGGTTTCCTAAAACAGACTTGTCATGCAAAAACAATTGAAGGGACCAAGTCAATAAGCGTTTCTTTTTGTTTAAACTTCTTTGTATTCAATCAGGGTACAATCGCAGTTAGCTGTTTAGTTAGGGACTGGCCACTTGTTAACTGCGAGGTTTTCTCTTCTCTCTCTCCGACAGACAACTCAATTATCTACGTGACAGGGACAGTCGATGGGGGAATCTTCGTTCGTCGGACCCAAGGAAACAAAACTCTCTCTCTTACTCTCTCAAAGCTCGCTGCTTATATTGTGGGGGCGTGGACTGGGTCTCTTCCCGTTTCAGGTCGTTGGCCAATCAGAATTAAGGGATCACTGTCCGTCAAATCTTCGCCAGGCGGCCCATACCCAAAAAAGGAGCTGTCTTTCTTTCTCTGTTGGCATTCGGTTGTTCCCTAATGGAATTTGACAGGACATAAAAATAGAAATGCCTAACTTAATTATTTTTGAGAGGACATAAAAACCGCTGAATCCGATTCCACAAAGGCCACGCGCCTTTTCAATAGGGTCACGTGTCGCCCCCGCTGTTCGGCGACTTTTTGCTTTTGTAGATCGGAATTTCATTGGTATCCTCGCCACCCACGGGCTGTCATGGCCAATTTAACGTCATCACGTTCTTCCACCATAAGCTACGATCTTATCTTTTTTTCTCTTCTTTTCGTCGTTTACAGCTGCCTGTTTTCCCTTTCTTTTTCCACGGTTTCACCGCTACTCTTGGCCTTTTGGTCAGGATCAAAGTGCAGCATCTGTTCTTCGGATGCCGCACTTCCATTTCTTGTTCTCTTTCGGTGGAGGATGGAGGAGAAATCCTTCACGACTGGGACAATTCTTATTTTTGTACCCTTGAGCGTCTCTCACTAAACACCCGGGCAACGCCGGCCACCCAGGCACGTCTAATGTATAAAAGGCTAAATTGGCGCGCGCGTTTGTGCTTTTTGCGTCGGGCTTTTCACACTTCCCAAATCGTAATATCTAAGATTCGCAAATAGACATCGTCTCTATCTTACGTTTGATCAAGTTTTAAAAAATTCCCTCGTTTCGAGTGTTTGTTCGTCTTTTTCGTATAAATAAAGCGATTCGAACGAAAAAGCCTGGTGCGTGGCCTTCCAGCTGGGTAGTATCTGTTCTGTAATTGGTCCTTCTTCAATGTAGGTGAAACCCTTCATACTGAGACAATTACTATTTATTTGGATACTGTCAGAATGCCTCCTTTTTTGAAGGGGCTGCTTTTCCCACATATTAGAAACGAGCTTCGTGGGAAGTTTAAAAACAACGCCATTTCTGCAACTCATCTACGTTAAATTTGGACGCTTTAGACTTCCGGTCGCGTCGTCGAGTAGAGGTAAGACTTCAGCTTCTTCTTTACTTTCTTTTCCACCTTCGCGTCACGGGTTCGAGCCTGCCTGCCTATTACCACTTTTTTTTCTTTTTTTGCTCAACACACATCTCCAAACACCCGGGCAATGCCGGGCACCTCCGCTAGTAGCTAAATATAAACCAACTTTTGACGTTTAAAAATAATATGAAAGAGTTAGCTGACCGGTTTCACACTTCATCTTATATATATATATATATATATATATATATATATATATATACTAGCAGAAGTACACGTCGTTGACTGGGTTCAAAAACAGCCTACAGAAAATGGACTGTAATTGATGAAAGTATGATAGGTTATGAAAAGGAGGGGGTTGTAAAGAGACAGGTTTTCATATTCAAAAATGTTACCCTATGCAAAATATGATGAAAGTAAAGATAATTTTCGCGAAAATATATTTTTATATCAATTTTGTTTCCATTCGTAGCCAAGAGTGACCAACAAAATGATGTTTCCTTACAAACAGAAAATATTATATATATAATAATATAAATATACAAGAAATAAATGTTACCATAGTCAATAAAAGTTACTTTTATGGTAGAAAAGTTCATTGGTTTGTATTTTTAAGTAGTTTGTAAAAAAATTTTTTTTTTTTTAAATTTACGAACCGGTTTAAAAAAAATCAAAATGGCAGCGACTTTGAAATGGAGAGCCCCGTTTTCAATTTGAAGGAGGGGCACCTGAGCATTCTGTGTTAACAATTTAAGAGAGTTCCGTCGATGTAAAGAATATTTATAAACATATTTTAATGTTTTCCGTTATTTTGTGCTTGAGGAATATTCGACTATGGCATGTGTAGTTTATATAAAAATTCATTTAAGTAGTTATCGCCTCAAATTTCGTTTTAATTTCGGTTCGCTGAAATTATTTCAAGTAAAGAGCATTAAAAACTATTTCAAGACAAAAAACATGAACTGAATTTTATTGACTATGGTAACATTTATTTCTTGTATATTTATTTTTTCGGGTAGTCGTTTGTTGGCTTTTCTGCTAAACACTCTTACTAAATAATATCGACGAAATATTGAAAAACAAAGAACCAAAAACAATTTTATTATACCATATTTCTTCAAACTGAAGCATAATTACTTACGCAAATAGATATGAAAAGTATCTGTTAAAGTTTGTGCCATATTTCCATGGAATACAGGCGCGAACGCAGACCCTACAATTTTATTATACCACCTCTATTTAAGTTGAAACATACTTATCAAAGTATTCTTATGTACATCTATATCAAAAACACTTGTAAACGTTTTTTTTTCATTTTTTATTTCCATACTTTGGGGGCTAGGCGCGAACGCAGACCCCACAATTTTTATGAACCACTGTTCTGCCAGATCAAACATCCACATTCCTGATCCTCGATACATCTACTATCATTATATGCAATCAGTTTTTTAAAATAGTCAACCATATAGGAGCATATTCGTGGCCACACACACACACACACACACACACACACACACACACACACAGACGTTCAGCTTTATATTATATATATATAAAATTTCAAGTGTTTAGACCCAAAATTGGCGGAGGAGTTTGATAGAGTTCTCAAACGTCAAATCGTTGAACTTTGACCCTTTAACAGCCAAATTTCTGTCCGAAAACCGATCACATAGATTTTTCCAAATCTCAGTACCCTGCATATCAAATTTCGAGTCTGTAGACTAAAAATTGACAGAGTTATTGCGTAGGGAAATATACACAGAAAGATACACAGACAGACACACAGACACATTCACTTTTATAGATATATAGAAATATATATACAAAATGTTAAATGACATTTTTTTATGCAAAGAATAAATTTCATATTGTTTGTTTCCTTAATGCATGAATTTATGGTATATTTTGCAAACTTTTCCCCTCTGATTGTTACATAGGGGGTATATATTTAAGAGATGACGGGTTCATATCGGAGACATTAACGGGGATTCATATAACGGTGGTGATGACAATTCTGATGGGAAGACATTTATATATATTACATCATGCCGACGACTGTGACACTTCCTGGGGGTATTATATTAATACGGACTGGGAGATTTTGATACAACAGTTCTTATACACATATAGAGAGGAGGGGAGACATTACTTATGATGATGGGGACACATAATACTTGTAAGTGTTGTACAAAGTTCGTTATAAGCTAATGATAAAAACACATTTACCTTTTCTGTTGTAAGGAATGGCGACGCGAGACAAACAATTACAAACATAGATGATTTCTTTATTCTTCAACAGGTCAACAATAATGGTCTGCATCTTCACCATCTATATATTCAGTTTGACCTAGCTATCTGTAACACTTTCTTCAGCTACAAAGAAATCCATAAGTTTACTTGAACCCATCCTCGTTCAAAACAAGGTCACCTAATTGATTATATTATTCCCAGGAGGGCATACTTGCAAGATGTTTGTAGCGTACGTGTCATGCGTTTCATTGAATGCAGCACTTATAACTTTTTGGTACGCGCGAAGCTGAGAACCTCTATAAGGAGGAAGTGTAGGTAGGGTGGTGTTAAGATACCCAGGCGAGTTGATGTATCCAAATTGGGTGATCCAAGTGTACGTGAAAAACTCCGACCCGTAGTTAATTCTGTTTTCAATAAATCGTGGGTGCATTTTTTAAACTACACTCTATGATATAAGTTTAGATGTTCTTGGCTTCTGCAAATCTAAACATCAGGATTGGTTTGATGATAATGATTCTGAAATGGCGCAACTCTTAAGTGCTAAAAGTGGGTTGCATCATAAAATGTTTCTGCCTCTCATGAAAATCGCCCCCCCCCCAATAGTCACTTAAAGCAAACAAAGGTCTTCTCCAAAGGCGACTCCGACAAATTAAAAATAGCGGCGGACTAAACTCTCCAATCAAATTCAGATGTATTTCGATCATAGTGACTCTAAGTGCATGGCTCATTTGCTTAAAAAAGACTTTGGTCTTCAAACATTGTCAGTATCTCCTCTACTTTCGAATGATGGAACTACTCTTATAAAGGAACCCAACAAGAGTTTCTTTCGTTGGACTGATCTCTTTGACAACCCTTCGGATGTTGATGAAGATATAAATTTTTTTTTTTTAACAGAACAGAAGCCTATCCATGAAATGCCTGAGTTCCTATCTGAGAACGAAATTAGAGATGCAATCAAGGAAGTAAATATTGAGAAAGCCCCAAGGCTTGATGGTATTCCTGTGGAAGTCCTCTTACATGGCGGTAATAAGCTTGTTAGTGAAATTATTCATCTTATTACTGATGCCTGGAAGGGTGTTCCCGTCCATCAGGATGGAGTTCATGCAATTCTTATATCACTGTAAAAGGGGAAAGGGCCTAAGACAAACTATGGGATTTTTTGTGTGATAATTTTGTTGGAAGCAGTAGGCAAAGTATTTTCCTAAGTTCTACTGAATAGATTGTTAAAGTATATTTGTCCGTCTTTCATTCCAGAAAATCAAAGCGGATTTCGTCCAGGCAGAGGGAACCATGGACATTATTTTCTCTGCTAGGCAGTTGCAGGAAAAATGTAGTGAACATAATGTTTTGCTTTATCAGGTGTTTGTTGATCTGAATAAGGCATTTAATAGGTGAACAGGAATGCTCTGTGGACAATTCTAGGAAGTTTGGGATGCCCACTTCAATTTCTACGGTTACTCAGGGAACTCCACACTAATATGGAGGCTCGCCTAAAGTTTAACGGATGTCTATCAGAACCCGTTGGCAGGGTGATATACCAGCGTATATCACCCTGCCAATTTCTATTTATTTTGCAGCTATTCTTTCCTATGCCTTTAAAGACTGTTTTCTGGGTCGTTATTTGCATTTCAGATCACATGTAAAGTCTCTGATCTTCATCGCTTTCATGCTTCTACAAGAGTCTTTCAGCACCTGGTTCATGAATTGCTCTATGCAGATGATGCTGATATTGTGGCCCATAGTGATGAAGATATGCCGGGTATCATTGAATTGTTTTCACAGGCCTATACATCTTTGGCCTTAATATAAGCCTTAAAAAGACTAAGGTCATGTTCACTCGGTAATTTGTATGTGCAACTAAATATTTTTGTCAACAACCATAGGCTTGCTGTTCTTGACACCTTCGTGTACTTGTGCAGCACTCTTATCAGAGACGGAACGTTGAATGATAAGGAGAACGAGAGGATACAGCGTGCCACTAAGGCTTTTGGTAGCTTACAGAGACGAGTATGGTCTGCCAGAGGTATAACCCTTCGTACAAATATTAGCGTCAATCAGTCTTGCATTTTGTCATCCTTACTTTACTCTTCTGAAGCTTTGACAACTTATGGTAGACACATAAAGGACATGGAGAGAGTACACCAGAAATTTCTGAGACGTTGTGGACATCAACTAAAACCTTTTTTTTACACCTGATACGGATGTCCTCATATGAGGTGACGTACCATGCATTGAAAAATTGATTATACGTAATCAGATGAGGTGGGCTGGACATCTAACAAAGATGGATGATGAGAGATTACCCAAGCGCTTATTTTATGGCGAAATTATACTAGAAAAGTGTCTACAACACAAACCAAAGAAATATTAATTTTATTACACTGAGCATCCCAAGGGCTCTTTATATCAGATTTTCTCAATAGTTTTAAAACTTATGTCTATAATTATTTTTATAGTAGTGTGTTCATGTTGATTCTCTGTAACACACCCAACACACAAAAATTTATCCATATTGAATGTAATACAATTCTGACCAATACTTTGGAAGACACTAAGATTACTATTGTTGTCATCATTTTAAAAATATTAGAGAATGGTTGATTCAACATATATTGAAAGAATACAAACAAATACGTAAATAAGTTAGATATGCTGGACAGTTCAGGTAAATACAAATTATGGTTAATTAAAAAATTAAAATGTAATTATTTTCAAATATAATTCAATTCCAGAACTAAAGAATAGCATGTATTTTGTGTTATTAAAATATAAAAAAAAAAAAAATTTAGGTAACAAAGGGTAATCTAAAAGCTCTCGATACGGATGTCCTCATATGAGGTGACGTACCATGCATTGAAAAATTGATTATACGTAATCAGATGAGGTGGGCTGGACATCTAACAAAGATGAATGATGAGAGATTACCCAAGCGCTTATTTTATGGCGAAATTATACTAGAAAAGTGTCTAATCTGAAAGCTCTCGATATTAATGTGTCTAGCTAGGAGTGTACTTCCAATGATCGAGAAAAGTACCGCTCCATGTTTTATTACGACTTTGATGGCTTTGAGAAGAAAAAATATGACTATGCGAAAATTAAGCGTGATATCTGGAAGAAAACTCTGTTAGATCTGTTAGAGGCTTTTGTGCTGAACTACGTTTGTGATTTATGCGATAAAATTAATTTATCTGGAACCGGTCTAGCTAGTCATAAGCAATCACTTGGAAATCAGTCTTTCTTGCATGGAGAAAACACTGCAAGGCGCAGATGTTCTATTTGCTCTATGGTCAGCAAATACAGCTGAGGTCTGAAGCGTAATATGAATGCTCACAGTAAAGCAGTACCAGTTAACGTCTGTCGATCTCAGCATAAGTGTGGCCTCTGCAACAAACTATGTAAGAGCAGAGCTGGTTTGAAGAGTCACCTTCGTCCCCAACAGACGATAGAAATTGCTTCTTGGTTACATCTCCACATGTACATATATATAAATTTAAAAAATTAAAAAAATAAATAAATAAATAAATAATGATAATAATAATAATAATAACAACAGCAACAACAACAATAATAATATAAATAATTAAATAAAAATAAATTATAAAATAAAATAAAAAAATATAATAAAAAAAGTACATGGAAATGGATAAATAATCTATGATAAGGAAAGGAAAATATGGTTTTCTTCTGTTAAGAAGTAACAATCACATATATGTGTGTGTGTGTGTGTGTGTGTGTGTGTGTGTGTGCGCGTGTATGTGTGCGTGCGTTTGTGTGTGTGTGCGTGTGCGTGTGTGTGTGTGTGTGTGTGTGTGCGTGCGTAACAAAGACGTTGGATAGAAGTCAAGGTGTCTTTACTTCGGCATTCGAACCCAGCAATCAATAGTATAGTCTCATCTAGTCATACTGAGGAGATTTATTAAGACGAAACATGTCTGTATATGGATAATAACTTTTATTATAAAAATGTTTTATTGCTTCCTGCGCTGGAAAAGCTACTAAATTACAACAATATTGCGTCGTTCACCGGGTTTAGCAGGAAGTATGAATACTGTGTAAAAACCTTAACGCTTCTTCATTTTTTTTTAATGAAAATTTGCTATTATAAAATAGCAAATTTACAT
The DNA here is from genome assembly GCF_053919585.1 of Euprymna scolopes. Lineage (NCBI taxonomy): Eukaryota > Metazoa > Mollusca > Cephalopoda > Sepiida > Sepiolidae > Euprymna > Euprymna scolopes. Next base: position 38,509,674 of record NC_136504.1, on the reverse strand, counting down.
TAAAAAAAGACAATAGTATCTACTTACTTTTTATGGAAATTTCAGCTAAAAGCAAAGTTATCTACTTAACTGCCATGTCGCAATAAGTTAAATATTTCTGCTCTAGCAGTTCGGCCTGGTTTTGCTCGGCCCCTATGTGCTGTTCATAACTTTATGTGCATTTATATATATATATATATATATATATATATATATATATATATATATATATATGTGTGTGTGTGTGTGTGTGTGTGAACTGTTGTATCAATATATATATATATATATATATATATATATATATATATATATATATTAAAAAGTATGACTCATGTCCAGGTAATCTACATCTAAAATTTCAAAATTAGCATCTGCAAAGGTCAACTCTTTCAATTTTGACCTCTTGGCAGCACAATTTCCGCTCAAAAACTGGTTTAAAATATTGCTGTATGGCTGAATAACCTTTATGTAAAAATTGAAATGTTTAGACCCCAAAATTGGCTGAATAGTTTACTAAAGACCACAAGGGTCAAATCTTTGGACCTTTGACTTCTTGGCAGCCAAAATTTGGGCTAAAACCGATTAAAAAGGTTGCCTATCTCTAAATACATTTTATGTAAAATTTCAAATGTTTGGACCAAAAATTGGCTAAGTAATTTGGTAGAGACCGCATATATATAAATACATATATATAAATACATATATATATACACACACACACACACACACACACACATATATATATATATATATATATATATATATATATATATATATACATACAAAATAAAAGTTACAATAAGTTTACCAAGGTAATCAAAATGGTAAACTTAAAATATATTATAAATATTAAAGAGTTAATATTTACAAGTGAGTTTATTTTATTTGTAAATATTAACTCTTTAATATATATATATATATATATATATATATATATATATATATATATGTATATATATATCCGAAACAGCTACATGGTAGGCAGCTGCGTTTTCTATTTTACAATTGTAGTTAAGTTTTTTTTCTTCCTTTTTTATCATTATATATTTGAATTCTGTTTTGTAATTGTAGACTATTTAGAAGTTTTCTCATATAAGTGCTAAGTTTGGGATAGGTAAAATTTAGTTTTTTAAATATTTTTTCTGGGAATTTAAACTGCATTCTTTATTTTTATTCTTACCTTTTATTTACTCAAAGCTTCTTAAGATTATATATATATATATATATATATATATATATATATATATATATATATATATATATATATATATATAGTGTTTGTAGGAAAGAACTTTAGAAAATACTTGATTATGAATAAAAATTCAATATAAGTGCATATTTATTTTTTAAATCTTAAAGAAGGTCAGAAAAAAATCCGGTACCATCGCTTTTAAATCCAATATAAAAGGAAACAGTTCATGGTCGAAAAATATTGGATTCTCTTCAGTCTCTACTTTTTCTGAAAAAGAGCGCAGGACCGCTCGCTATATCAAAATAAAATATATAAAAGCATAAAAACAACAGCATTGTTTTTATGCTTCTTACGCCTTCCACAACCTTGAAAATGCGACAGTCGGCGCTTCTAAACATTTACTGAGTTAGCACGTGCTAAGAGTAGGTAAAATCTGTTTAAATTTTATAGATGAAGATCAGTCTGTTTTATTGTCGCCCCTCAAAAAAAAAAAAAAAAAAAAAAGAAAGAAAACATAAAAAAAACGTAGAAAAATCGTAACAACTTAGGTTATTTGATGTATCTTAAATAGTATGTGACTAAACCCTCTGTCCAGCAATATGCTTTTTACATGGCAATGTACAGCTAATATATATATATATATATATATATATATATATATATATATATATATATATATATATACTAGCAGGACCCGTTAACCGACATTTCCCGATGGAAGCATGCCCACCCCTCTTAAAAAAATGAAAGTACGGTTGTTGTTGTTGTTGTTGTTGTTGTTGCTGTTTCCTAACCCGAATCCCTTCAAGTAAAGAACAGCTTTCGGAATAGACACTTCCAACCTCCTCATGTTAAGAACCGCTAGCGGAATTGATACCCCATTTTGTGAATGGAGGGGTGTCAAAATATTTGTTCCAAATTAACCTTGATAATCGTTGTCAGGAACCCACTTGCAAATACTATAAACCAAGTGTCGGTCGGATAGAATTAGATTTGTTCCTCACATGTGCGTACAAATATAGAAGCCACTGATTTAAAGTGTATAATACAGTTTTTATATCTCAAAACTACTTGTATCTGCCAAATATAAATGAGATTTTCTTAATCAGCATAGTCGAAAACCTAAAAGTCTTAATTTTAAAGAAAAGTGTCGAGGTGGAGCTAAGGTAAAGATTTACCTATGAACATAAACAAAGGTAATGTATTTGCAGTATCGATAATAAGTTAGGAAAAGAGAAGTAAAGAAAATAAATAGCATCGTGTAAGGTTCGCTAAGCTGCTCCGAAATCGAAAAATAAACAATGGTACCCGTACATAACATTTTTTAATGGTTTGTTTTTTAGGGGGGATTGTAGCATGTTGTTAATGTGTGCATAGGTAAGTGTAAGGTTATCAGCATTTAATTTTTTGTTTATGAGCGTTTATATACATTTGCGAATTACTTAGGATCTCTATCCAGTCATGGCGGACGGAGCAAGAGCACGCTACCCCCGTGAAGTAAATAAAGGGTTCCGCTCAAAATTCCGTCCAAATTCCCGAGTTCGAGAGAAACATTCCCGAGTTCGACAAGATACACCTGAAGAAAGTTGGAGGTTATATCGACCTAAACGTTGTGAAAATCACACTCAAGATGAGAACAGTAGTCCGATGAATAATAATACAAGAATAATTATATTCGCAAAGAATTTAAAGCGAATTAATATTTGTTGTCTTTTAACATCATAGACCGACGCCAAAAAAGAAAAAGAAATAACTAATCAGAATGGAATATTGATATTTTCAGACAGAAGGTGCTTATGTTTAAAGTAAGAAATCTGGGTCCCTTAATTTTATATATCAAAGGGAAATGATCACTTACCATAGCAAGTTAGTATTAACCAAAGCGCCGTAAGAAAGAAACAGGAAATGACGTGGCGATAATCTGAAAATAGAATTTAAGAAAAGCTGAACTTAATTATTTTGATTGTAGTTTTTAGAATAGTAAAAAAAAAAAAAAAAAAAGGTTTTAACAAAATGCATTTCCATGGGATAAATGAAGAGGCATTTCGGAAGTTTTAGATAAGGATTAGTATATATATATATATATATATATATATATATATATATATATATATATATATATATATATATATATATATATTGGTATGTATATATATATTGGCATATATATATGTATATATATGTATATATATATGTATATATATGTATATATATGTATATATATATGTATATATATGTATGTATCTATATATATATATATATATATATATATATATATATATATATATATATATATATATATACTAGCCTGGGTTGACATAAGTTCCGTTTGAAACACACATGAATACTAATCATTTTCATCATAGGCAACGTGGATACCTCCACAACAAAAATAAAAGAACGGATGAAAACATGTAAATGTACTCTCCTCCCAAAAAAGAAGTATGGTATACCCTCTCCACCAGACATTTCGGCAGGAGGGCTATAAAGAGAAGAAACTATTTTCCGGATATTGAGCACTGGAACCCCCCCCTCCCAAATGATTAAAAATAAATCATTACAACTTTTGTTTCAATAAAAATAACAGCGAATGCCCGTGCTATCGAAAAAAAAGAAGAAAAAATAGATCTACCAAAAATTAATTCCAAAAACAATTAAATAAAAATTTTCGTCATTTTATATTTCTAATGTAATCCCCCCCCCCAAAAAAAATTGAGTTTGTGATATTTTGGGGTTCGTTCTGTTTATAAAATTGTTAGGTGAAAGTACAGAATGGTCTCATAAAAATTAATTAAATCTATCGTTATTTTATATTTCAAATGTAATTCCTCTCCACCACAAAAAAACAAAAAAAAATTGTATTTGTCATGTTTCGCCCTCCGCCCCTCCCTTGATCTCAAAACTTCAAAAAATGCTAGAAATGACATGTCTGGTTAAACGCTTTGTGGCCAAAAAGTGTGTGCACATTTTACGTTACATTTATATAGAAAAGTGATCTCCCATTCTAAAATGTCAATTTTTTTTTCAAAATTTCTTGTTTCATATTATTTATAAAGATTGCTTAAACGTATTAAGTCCCAAAAAAGCAGGTCTTAATTTTTTTAGGGGTTAAACGACGCTAGGTCACGTCGTAAAAATTGACCATTTTTAATTTAAGATATTAAATAAATTATAAAGAAAATCTGTTTCGCAGGCAATTAAACACACTTGCCATGGTATAATTATTATAATAAATCCTGGGCAACACCGATTAAATTTATAAACAAAAAAAAAGGAGCAGATAATGTATGAGCTGATGGATTTTGCTCACATGGAAAATTGACCCTGTGTCTGACTAACTCTGCCCTTGTGGAGATGCAAGTAAATGAGGACATTAGTTTTAATTATTTTTTTCTAACAAATAAAAAAGGTTACTTAAAAATTAAGAATAAGCGAAAAAAATATTTTCCTCCGAATTAAAAATAAAAATAATAATTCAGCTTAGAAGAATATTTCGAAATGAAAACAAATCTATTACAGAAAATATTTAATAACGTGCTCCGTTTAAAACAATTTTCTAAATCAAACTATCACAGTTATTTCTCTTTTGGTTTTCTGGTTTGAAAATAAAACGGTTTCAGATTTCAGATAAAATAAGTTAAATCAAATATAAATTGAAATTCAAATAAACTAAATAATTACTTTTTTTAATTAGTACAGTTGAAACGAATCTATTATGTCGAATAAGTAATATCATCGAGTTAATTATTTAAATAGATTTAATTTAATGTGATATGCTAACGACCGTAACCAATCAATGTAGATGTGGTTTTAAAAATGCTAAATATAGAAATTACCTATAAAATATAATGTCTCCTTTGACAGAAGTATCCTATCATGAGCGTTAATATTTCTTGATCAGGAGAGGTGTACACATATATTGCCATCATATTTTTTTGATCATTGGGAGTTGTACACACAGACATACACACACATACACACACGAACGCTACAATTTTATTATACCATTCCTATTTAAGTTAAAACATACTTATCAAAGTATTCTTATAACATACTTATCAAAGTATTCTTATGTACATTTATATCAAAAACACTTGTAAACGTTTTTTTTTTAATTTTTACATTTTTCATTTCCATACTTTGTCGACCAGGCGCGAACGCAGACCCCACAATTTTAATGAATCATCATTATGCCAGATCAAACATACCCATTCATGTGTCTCGATAATCTTCTATCATTATACGCGATCAGTTTTCTATAATAGTCAACCATATAGGAGCCTACTCGTGACCAGACACACACAGAGACGGTCAGCTTATATATATATATATATATATATATATATATATATATATATATATATATATATATATAAAATTGAACGTGTCTGTCTGTCTGTCTGTCTGTCTCTCTGTGTACATTTCCCTACGCAATAACTCTGTCAATTTTTAGTCTATAGACTCGAAATTTGAAATACCGGGTACTGAGATTTGGGAAAATCGATGTGACGGGTGTCAGCCAGAAATTTGGCTGTTAAGAGGTCAAATTTCAACGATTTGACCTTTAAGAACTCTACCAAACTCCTCCGAGAATTTTGGGTCTAGACACTTGAAATTTTAGACATAGGTTCCTTGAACCTGGATCTAACTTAATAAAGTGATTTGAGCCCGAAACTATAAATTTTAAGGGGTTATAATAGGGGTCAAAGTTTAAAAAAATTAACCATTTTTTTGTTTTTTTGCTTTTTTTGCACAGCATACACCTCCAAACACCCGAGCAACGCCGGGCACCCCTGCTAGTATATATATATATATATATATATATATATATATATATATATATAATCTTGGAAGTTTTTAACCTTTAAAACTATATAAAAAAAAGAAACAAATTTATCATTCGTTAGAAAACCATTTAGTCAGTAAGTCATTCAATCGCCTGCAATCACTGCATCAACTTGCTCTATCGAATTCACTATAGTTCCAGTAATAATTTATTTTTAAGGGATCATCAGTTGTTTACCATGAAATACTGTTTCGGGGAATTGAAAACCAAACAGTATATTACATCATGGCTGCCAAGCAGTGTTGATCAAACACCGCCTCTCTTAATCTTAGGAAAAAAAAAAAAAAAAAAAAAAAAAAAAAAAAAAATGTTACAAATATTAGATCTAGTTTCTATTCTTAATTACTTCATGTTATAAAAATGAATTTCTTACCTGTGAGATTCATCTGTTTCCAAATTCAAAATGGATATATTTTTTACCAGTCTTGTATTTATAAGATTAGGATTAATCCATTTGACTACTTATCACCCCCTATGATTAGTATTTTGTATATTTTGTATATTTACATTCTTATTTAATGAAAATTAAATATATAAAGGTTAAAATATTTATTTATTTATTTTTATATATAAATACATTTTGTACATTACTAATAAGTTTTGGATTTCCTTTATTATTTTTTTAAAAGCATCAGGATAACGAACAAATGCTTTATTTAACTGTTTAAATATTTTAGTTTTATCCCCATCACGTTTTATCATCCTTATTACTAAGCTAGAAACTGGTGGTATAAACCTATTAATTTTTTAAACTGGTGGTATACAACCTATTAATTTTAAAGTAACGCGATATATATATATATATATATATATATATATATATATATATATATATATATATATATATATATGTGTGTGTGTGTGGACGTACCTGTGTGTCTGTCTGTGTACATTTCGTAATAACTTTATCAATTTTTAGTCTATAGACTCGAAATTTGATATACAAGGTACTGAGATTTGGAAAAATCTGTGATCGGTTTTCGGCCAGAAATTTGGCTGTTAAGAGGTCAAAGTTCAAAGATTTGACCTTTGAGAACTCGACCAAACTCCTCAGCCAATTTTCGGTCTAAACACTTGAAATTTTAGATATAGGTTCCTTAGACATTGATATAACTTAATAACTTGATTTGAGCCCAAAACAATAAATGTTAAGGGGTCATAATAGGGGTCAAATTTAAAAAAATGACCGTTTTTTTTTTTTTTTTTTTTTGCTCAGCATACACCAACAAACACCCGGGCAACGCCGGGAACCCATGCTAGTATATCTATAAAAGTGAACGTGTCTGTATATCTGTGTGTCTGTCTGTGTGTGTGTGCACATTTTCCTACGCAAAAACTCTGTCAATTTTCAGCCTACAGGCTCGAAATTTTATATACAGGGTACTGAGATTTGGGAAAATCTATGTGATTGGTTTCCATCCAGAAATTTGGCGCTTAAGGGGCATAGTTCAACGATTTGCCCTTTGAGAACTCTACCGAACTCCTCCGACAATTTTGGGTCTAAACACTTGAAATTTTAGATATAGGTTCCTTGGATATGGATCTAACTTAATAACTTGATTTGAGCCCAAAATAATAACTTAAGGGGTCATAATAAGGATCAAAGTTAAAAAAATTGACCGCTTTTTTGTTTCTTGCTCAACATACACCTCCAAATACCCAGCCAACGCCGGGAACCCATGCTACTACATATATATATATATATATATATATATATATATATATATATGTGTGTGTGTGTGTGTGTGTGTGTGTGTGTGTGTGTGTGTGTAACTGTAAACTGTAACAGACATCTATATGACGTGTGTATATACCTGTGTTCGTCTATGACGGTCTAGCATTGTTATTGACTAAAATAGAGTTCGTTGTGTGCGTGTGTGGGTATTTAATTCATATTCATGACGGAATAATAATATGGTACCCGGAAAACTTGTACCCGGAAAATTCGTACCCGGAAACATCTCCCCTTTCTGCTAGGAAGAAAAACTGGTCCCTTATTGAATAAATATCGATTGAAAACACATTTTATTACCGTTCTCGAAGGAGATGAACCCCATAATATTTTTTTAAATTATTTTTAACTCTTGCTTAAGATACGAAAAACGAAACCAAATATTTATTTTAAAAATTACTCTAGCTTTAACACTTTTTGTGTCATTACGAAACAAAAATAAATAAAGAAAACACGTATTATCAAAGAAAGCAATTATTTTATTTAGAAGAATTAATTTAGTTTAAATAATTCTTGTGTTATTACAAAACAACAAAAAAGAAAACACGGTCTTATGTCATTTTGGTACCGCGCTGAAATAATAACGTTATTATTTCGAGAGCCATTCTTAACATGGGGAGGAGAGGTTATCGCTTAAAAGTCATTCCGGGGGCACTTGTGCAGTACTTAAAAATATACAAATTTATTTTCTTTTGGGGGTGGGAGAGGCTCGTTTTAAAACTATATCTACCTCAGTATTTTCTTTAATTTTCGGACATTTTTTGGTCAAAATTATTTACTAAGTAATGTCGAATGCGACATTACTTGTTATTTCTTTTTAACTAAATAAACTCTTTAAAATAAGTTTAAACACCAAAAAAACTTACAAAGCTAGGTAGAAAACGAAAACTTAGAAAAATCAATTTAATTTTTTTTAAAACAATAAACATGTGAATATATTTTTAAAAATATACAAATTTATTTTCTTTTGGAGGGGGGTCGTTTTAAAACTATATCTACCTTAATATTTTCTTTAATTTTCTATTTTTGAGCAATTATCCCCCTAAGACGTGATCCTCTTATGTCGGACATTTTTTATTCATAAGTAACACTCGACATTACTTTTTTTTTTTTAACTAAATAAACTCTTTAAAATAAGTTGAAAGACCAAAAACTTTCAAAGCTAGGTAGAAAACGAAAACTTAGAAAAATTAATTTAATTTTTTTTAAAACAACAGTAAACAAGTAAAAATATTAAAAAAAAAATATTGTGGGATGTGTAATCTCTTTTAAAGACAATATCTCCTTCAAAAACGGTCATAAAATGTGTTTTCAATCGATATTTATTCAATAAGGGACCAGATTTCCTACTTAGCAAAAGGGGACGAGTTTTCCGGAGACGAGTTTTCCGGAGACGAGTTTTCCGGAGACGAGTTTTCCGGGGATGAGTTTTCTAATAATATACATAAATACCTTTGCGGCAAAAAGGACGAGTAACACTTATTTGAGGTTTCAACATCCGGCCAATCGGGTTCATCTTTAGTCTTGGCTTGACGGAATACTGCAATGAAAACTCTCTCCCAAAACGACAGAGCCTCGGGTTTTATTTTCGGCAACTATTTATTCCAGAGTGATTTTCCCTTTTGGAAAGGTGCAACACTGGTCTTGGATTCCTCAATTTGATAGGCGTTTAACTCATCGACCCCCCCTCCCGAGTGCTTCGAGCTATCACGACCTTTAATTTCTGAACACTAATTTCCACCTATCTCAAAAAGACCATCACCCCTTTAAATGACGTCACAAGCATGCGACACTAAGATAATCACCGTCATTATTCCTAAGTAGTAAACTAAATTATCATGAAAACATTTTAAAGTTAATATTCTTGGTAACTATTAAATGTAAATAAACATCTAAATATTTGGATTATTCTAAAATATATTTTAGCTGACAAAACTTTTTGGCTTGAATAATCATAATAATAGTCGACCGGTACCGGCGTTGCTCAAGTCAATAATCAAACATTATTTTGATTATTCCAAATAACATCGGCCGAAACGTTGTGAAAATAACAACCAGGTTGAGAAAAGTAGTCCAATTAATCTAAATAATACAAACTAGACGCACTTGCTCGGCGTTGCCCGGGATGCAGTAAAGTCATTTTACTATTTTTATATTTATTTATATCTTATTATCCATTTTAAAAACTTATACAGAAAAACAAATAAAATTTCAGTTGTAAAAGAGATGCCTTTTATATTATTTAAGTAAAATATAAGTTATTCCCTTTGCTGATTTTTATGTTTCAGTCATCACTAAAAAATGTTTCCATATTACCAGTCGTTCGGGCGGCACTACAACGTTTTTTTTTTTTTTAATAAACTCTAACGAAGTACGTAGTTAGAGTGCAAATAACATGGTTCAACAATAACAAATAAAAATTAGCTAGTCAGAATCGAATTTGATATGTATGCTTTAATAAAGTCCAGCCTCAACTCTTAAAATATCACAACGTATTTTTATATGGCAAATGAAAGAACTAGTGTTGGAAGGATGAATCGGAATCGGGAATCGGAAAAGTCATAACTTTGGGGCGTATCGAAATCGAAAACATTTTGTACTAATTTCCGATTCCAAAAACGATTCTGTTATTTTTCGTTTCTTTTTTGTTTGTTTAAAATTTAATTTTTCGTTGTTGATACTAATTATGATATTGATTGATTTTAAAATACTAGTAACACTGAAATTTATAGATCATAATAATGGATTTAAGTAAAAAATAACATCGAAAAGAGTTTGGTAAAAAGTGGTACGGGTTAAAATGTCACAAGTGCCAAATATAGATGTAAATCTTCGAATGAGTTTTTCAAAATCTCGGATACAATACATAAAGAGAAAAAACATTAAAAAGTTTGTCAAATTAGAAAGAAAATTGAATTTACATTTAAAAGTGGATAAGGGCACTCCATTACCTCAACTCGCCTCAATGAAATTCTACTTTTTTTAAGTGATTTTAAAATCGAAATCTATAATTGTATCAGAATCGGAAATTTATAACAGAATCGGTAATTGTATCGGAATCGAGAATTAATATCAGGATCGGGAATTTATAACAGAATCAGAAATTTAGAAAAAAATCGGAATTAAGAACAGATGCGACACTTGTATCGAAATCAGTAATTTTATCGGAATCGATAATTTTATCGGAATCGATAATTTTATCCGAATCAGTGATTAAGAACAGGATCAGTAATATTATCGGAATCGATGACTTAGTATAGAACATATACTTTTACTGGAGTCGATGATTTAGAACAGGGTCGATAATTGTATCGGATTCGGGAATTTAGGACAGAATCGATAATTGTATCGAAATTCGGAATTATATTGGAATTTTCCCATCACCAGAAGAAACTTCTGATATTTTGATGCGCGAAAAATGGAAAAAAAATTGTATATTATTGCATTTATATTGCCATTAACTTATCTTCTTGATTATTTAATTTAATTGAATTTAATTAAACAAATAATATGGGTTTCGGGACAGCACTATTGTCAAAGGAAAAGTAAGGCGCCTCTTTTCCTTCGCTAGTCTGTGGGAGACTCTTGTGCATGGTCGAGAACCTATTTTAGCCCCCTCCCCCCGACCAGGCTAATGGAAAAGAGGTGACTGGTGGATTACGAAAGCAAACAAATAATTCTGTTCATGGTTTCGTATTCCGTTGTGCTGAGCAGAAGATACCTCTGGGTACAATGGCCAGGACAATCGTCCAGTACGGACACTGCTCGGACAGAAAGAAACTGCAACATACTGTCTGTACAACTGCAAAGAAAACTATGACAACACATCAAACATGATGAATAGAGTTCTGAATCAGAACACCTCGCTTGGTAAAGATTGTTATGATAGACAGGTGGAACCTGATCGTCCGACAACCAGCAAAGAATAAACTAAGGAATATAGCAACATGGAACCTAAGAAGTCTGCACCAGATCGGCAAATTTGACAATGTTAAAAGTGAAATGAAGAGAATGGAAATTTTACATCAGATTTCACATAAAATGCTTTACTCTGGCAGCGAACACAGTGTATTAAAGGACAAATAAGAGCTTAGTTCTTTTTTTTTTCTTTCTTAATGTAAACTTCGACGTCATGGGACGACATCAGTATGAGCATGGTGTTGTCTGTTCACGGCCGAATATGGTGGATTTATAATATCAAGATATCCTTAGGCTTCAAGATAATTTAAAGCATAAAAAAAAAAACAATGAAATACGCGTGAAATTAAAACGTGTATGGATGAAATATAGTTTTAAATTTATTTAATTCCGTTCAGTTGAGCCATCATTTGGAGAATTTGAAAATGACAAGAATCGGTATATTTTTAGATTAGGTCCACCTCCACAATTTTCTTTTAAATTACAACTTTTATAGGTTTTCGACTATGATGAATACGAAAATTGCATTGTAATTTTGCAAAAATAAGTAGTTATCGAGATATAAAAAGTTGTATTATGCATTGTATTATTTGGCGGCCGTCTTTTTTTACGCGCGCGCGCCATAAACAAATCTACTCATCTATGACTGACACTGCACGCGCGTAAAAAGATGGCTGCCAAAGAATACACTCCATCATACAACTTTTTTTATATCTCGATAACTACTTATTTCTGCAAAATTACATCGCGATTTTCGTATTCAGCATAGTCGAAAACCTTTAAAAGTTGTCATTTAAAAGAAAATTGTGGAGGTCGACCTAATCTGAAAATTTACCCCAAAATCTATAGAAATGAGGCGCTTTTCTATATCTTAGTAATATGGAACAAAAATCCTCACACGAAAGGGAAAAACAAACTTTTGTTTTATTACAACAAAAGAATTTATTTAATTTCCTACGCCGTTTGGTATAGGCGGAAGAAAGTTGGGCAATATTTAAGTGAATAAAGGAAACATAGAAAGTTATTTGGACCTAGAAAGTCTTTCAGCAGTTATCCCCAGGAGTAAATAGTCGATACTTGAGTGTCTAATGGCCAAGAGAAAGAAAGGAAGAGAGAGAGAGAGAGAGAGAGAGAGAGAGAGAGACAGACAGACAGACAGACAGACAGACAGACAGACAGAGGGGGGGGAGATGACGCTTTTCTTCGTTACTTTCAGAGGTTTCTTTGCTTACCGACCGTGATTGCTAAAAGGGGTTGAAGTATTTCTTCAAGAGATAGATGGAAACAATACGCCCCGCAAACTGATTGGTCAGTGTGTAACCAAATCACCTAGAAGAGACATATTGATTCGCGAGAGAAATTAAGCCGTTATTTATGATTGCTACACATCTACATAATTTCCTCTCATTTGACCATCGTTTAAATTTTGTCAGTGGAGGTTTCAAGCTAACTCTGGAATCCCTTTACAAGCAAGAATAAATATGAGACACCATTATGAGAAGTTGCGTAGATATGTAGTCATTTTTCAGCAAATTTCATGTTTCTAGGTCTAATAACCTAAGAGTAGTCAAGAGATACAAAAACAGATGGATAGACAAAAAGACATTAATCTCTCATTCCATCTACGTGCGACCTTTGCAGATGACCTTTGCAAATGACCTTTGCAAATGACCTTTGCGGATGACCTTTGCAGATGACCTTTGGAGACATATTTGCATAAAAAAAAACAGATATTTATTTTCCAACTAGTGCTCTTTCAGCAGGTCTATATCAGTCAGGTTTTATTTCTACCCATAACCAAATCCCGATAAGCAACAATAGTCTATTCTAATTTGTGTAGTAATAGTCGAAGGTAAAATAATAAAGCAAACAAATATTTGAACGATTCATTCAAAACAAAAGGAAATATTACCAGATGTAGTAATATAATTTAACTTCGGCTTTGAAAGTGAATACGATCTAAAACAGACTAAGTTTGAATTTAGTATATATATTTTTTAATATTTGATTCGTTTTACGAACTCACTTTTTCTCTTATTCGAACAATATAATCAGAGCTCAACGGATGACTCAACGGGTCATAATTTTCCACTATTTAAACCAATTGTTCATCGAGTTATAACTTCTTATTTAATTTTCATTTATTAATAAAAACTAGCAAATATATTTTCCTTACTGACGAGTGAAGGTAGAGACATTGCAGTAATTACTCCGACCTTTTGTTTAAATATCTTACGCATAAAATGTATACATAAAGCTGCTGCTTATGTTAGAGAATAGCTGGGCAGAAGCAGTAAATTGTCTATCTATCTATCTATCTATCTATCTATCTATCTATAGATGAGTGGACAACAAAGATTTAAAGTCATGTTTTAACAACACGTCAAACTCTGTGACCCGGGCAAGTTTTCACCAGAAGATGGAAACGGAGACTGGAAGTGACGTGTCATATGTCACGTGTTCTGGTTTGCGTAAACATAGGGTAGTTGGATTTAGGACACCAAGAAAGACAAATGGGCTAAAAATGTGTCTCTCCATGAGGGAGGAGAAGTCTCAAAATTGAGACATAGAAGAACCCCCCCCCCAAAAAAAACAAAGATCGTCGATCATTTCCTTCTGCTATGATGAATACCTGGAAGTGAATAAGATACATAAAACTTACATTGTCTTGGGTCCTAGCTTGAAATGTTCCTTTAAACAGATTCCAGGTCCCCAAGGACAGTTGACGAACTTCCCAGAAGAAACAGCCAGCAGAACCGGTATGTCATCATGTCATGTTATGTGTATGTAATATATGTATACTATGTTTACTATACATGCAATGTTTTTTACACAGTGATCACCACTTATCAAGGCCCGGAAGCCACTCAGGGATAAGGGTTATTGCAAGTACATTACGTTAGTGTGGAGATTTGATGAAGTGTTTACTTAAGGGGGCGGTTCATTACGCTAGTGTGGAGATTTGATGAAGTGTTTACTTAAGGGGGTGGTTCATTAGGAATGTGTTTACTATATATGCAATGTGTTTACTATATATGTAATATATGTTCTGACATGCATGCACCAATACCACTAGATAAGACCGATCATGGAGAATTTCTTGATGATTATCCGAACTGAATTAGTAATGATCTGTTCGATTAAGTAGCAGCCCAGTAGGGCGAGTTTACAAACGCCACCAGAACGCAAGATTTTTTTTACGTTACTGGCATAAATACACTTGTTTCCCGTTGACGAAAGTATATGTGTTCTGATGGCGTATATTTCGATCAATAAATTTTTGCTTGAGCCGAGATATGTTCATCTGAATTTAAAAGTTAAAAACCGCAAGAACTCTCTTAATATTTTTTAAACTAAAATTTATATACTAATAAAATTAAAGTCAAAATTAAGCTTCATTATTATCAGTTTTTAAATACTTGAACCTTAAAATAAAACGTATAAATAAGGTATTAAAAAAATGACAATCCTAATATTATAGTCCCATCGGAGAAGACCATGAACATATACAGTATGAACTTTGAAACTGTATAATAATAAACTAATTTTGGGTGAACAAAATAAAAAAAGGCAACGGAAGAAGATCTTCATAACATAAACTTATTAGCTTTAAGAATATGTGAAAAATGAATGTTCAAGATAAAATAGAAATATATACAACACTTAACGGTTTTTGTTGAAAGATAATAAACCTGATTTAGACAACAAAAAAACCAGCATTAGATTAATTGCACCATGTGTTTCTGATTTAGGTAATATTAAAAAAAAATATTGGATATAATTATACCCACTTTAAAATCTAAAATTCAGCATAGCCTTTGGATTCATTCTTGGGAGGTGATAGATTTGTTCCAGAAAATACCTAAATACCAACACAATAAATTCATTATGTTTGATATCGACTCATATTATCCATCTATAACTCCTGAACTATTCGAGAAACTAGCAGAAGTTGAAACTAGATTAGAAATAGAAATTATAAAACTAGCGAGAAGACCCATAATAAGATATGATAATGAATTATAGACATGGAAGGATAGAAAAAAACATTTTGATGTTACGAAGGGTTTTTGGACTCTGTGTGGTAACTGACTTGCTACGTCTGTACATACTAAAGGAGAACCATATTAAGGTATGATAATGAATTATGGACATGGAAGGAGAGAAAAAAACATTTTGATGTTACGATGGGCGTTTGGACTCTGCGTGTTAACTGACTTGATACGTCTGTACATACTAAAGGAGAATTTAAAAATACCGGGTTTAAATGGAGGGCTATATAGGGATGATGTATTAATTTTAGTTAATTCAAGCGATCGAATAACAGAAAGAACTAAGAAGAAAATCAAACTATTCTTTAATGAACTTAAGTTAAAAATAACACTAGACTGCAATTGTAAAGCAGTGAATTTTTTAAATATAACCCCGAATCTTAACAATAATACTAACCGAATGAAACACTATATAGACTATAAATCTAATCATCCTAAAAATATGAAAAAAAGCAATCATCCTCAGTATATCAAGAGGAATATCTAGGATATCACAAAATGCGAATATATTCAATAAGAATAAAAATTACTACTATAATGAAGCTTTAATTTGGTCAGAATATTAAGGAAAGATTAAATGCATAAAGGAGATGGATAGCAGAACAAACTACACAATGCCATATAACATCGTCATGAAAGGAAGGATAAATGTAAAGAATAAAAATGGGTATAAAAATAATAAGAAGAATAATAAGAATGAAATTTGAAAAATAGTGAATAAGCATATAATAGCAATAATGTTATTAAGAATAAGAAAAATAGGCGTAATAAACAAGCCTGGTTTTATCCACCTTTCAGTTAACATATACAAAATAATATCCCTAAAGAATTTTACAAAATAATTGATAATTTCCCCCAGAAAATAGATTAAGTAATATAATTAATAAGAACACAGTCAAACTTTCATTCTCAATTGCTGCCAATCTAAGCAAAACTAAACTAAGTAAAATAAACACAATAGTGAATAATAGTAGGATTGAATCAGGTGAATTAAATATTGCGAAAAAATGAAACTGTAGAATATCTAATGTATATTCATTGGAAGGGAATTGTTTAATTTCTGAAATTATATACAAATGTGAAGCTAAGGTGGATAGGAGTAAAATGTGTACCCGGGGGGGGGGACTGGATGTTTTTAAGGACAGATACCGAAACCATGCTGCATCATTTAACATTGAACTGGAGAAAGAACCAAATGGAGTTGGGAATAATGATGGAAATAAGGATAGAATAAAAATTATCATTAAAAATAATAAGAGGACACGACTGCATTAGGTGATTGAATTAGATAACTACGTAAGAACAAAAAAGAATTTGAATTGAAATGGTTTATTGTTGATAAAACTAGAAAATATAAACCGAGTAAATCAAAAAGATGTAATCTATGTTTACTTGAGTTATACCATATAGTGAATTTCAAAGAGGGAATTTTAAACAATAAGTTAGATGTTATACAAAGCTGTTTTCATAGAAATAAATTCATATTATCACACCTAAAATTTGATTAAAATAACATTTTATAATAATAACTAGCGGGGGTACCCGGCGTTGCCCGGTTGTTTTGGAAGTGGGTGTGTAAGTGGGGTAAGATAAAGAATAAGCGAAATAATAACCCTGTTTAAATATTAAAAAAAAAACGATGTTAAACTTCTTTAAAAAATCGGCAAAATTAAAACAAAAAAAGAACAGCGAACAAACGTATAACTTCTTTAAAAAAGAAATCAGAAAAACAAAAGACATAAATCAGGGAAAAACAAAAACAAAACAAAAAAACGCCGCGAAACGCGAAAAAATGGCATAAATAACCCCTCGATTCCTTATAATTCCATTCCAGTTTTTTAAAGCAATTACGAAGTAAAGAAAACCCAATCGGTGTTCCTTCGTAACTGTCCCTTGTGAACGATCTCGCAACAGTGTTACGTGGTGGCGGGGGAAGGATGAATTTATTAGAGAGAAAAGATTTTACTACTCCCATTGATTTTAACAGATTTTGGCAGTGGACTCTCACCAGAAAAAATATAGGAATCTACGAATGTCGAGGATGTGGAGAGGTAATAAGCCTATAACACACCTCAGATATTGTGCTTCAGTTTGTGCATATTACATTTGCATGAAATGTCTTGATTTTTAATCGTATTCAGGTCAAAATCAAAGGGGAAAAATGTGTTCATTATATATATATATATATATATATATAGGGATAATAGTAATAATAATAATAATAATAATAATAATAATAATAATAATAATAATAATAATAATAAATTAAGGAATATGTTGAGAGTGAAATGTTAGCATGGTAAGAGAATGTTAAATTTAATACGAATATTTTAGAATAATAAATTAATAGATCATCAGATTAACATATAGAAACTAAACTAATTATAACGTAATACTTAAAATGAATAATCGTTATTGGTAATAAACTAACACCTGAGCAATTTCAATAACACGGGAGGAAATTTAAAAAAGCGAACATTAAGTAACTGGGAAATATGGACATGAACATAACCATGATTATAATCGATTAAATCAAAATATAAAGTTGAAGCAAACTAAGGAGAAATTGAACCTCAATTGATCTAAAGAGGGTAAGCTTATAACTATGTTTAAAATCAAGCAAATACGATTAATAAACATAAAGTCAAAATATTAAAGTAAGAATACATTGGAATTCCCATAAATAATAAATAGATATATTTGGGGAAAAGAGAGTTATCTTCCTTACAACATAACGATACAAGGAAGATTAATGGACACTAAGGATTGAAAATAAAAAATATAATGCATAGATAATAAGACTTAATAAATTTAATTTAAAACTTAAATTATTGCTATAAACAGTAAAGGATGAATATAAATTGTAATTAATAATATTAAAATAAACTTTTTAATTATAATTACTTCTTGAGAAATAACGTATGAAGAAAAACCATTAACTAGTGAATCATAACATGTAAATAGATTAAGAAAGGAATAGTTAAACATATAAATAGAAACTAGAATTTGAAGGTGTAGATTACCATTTGGGAAATAAATCAATAAAATAAATAAATTATGGAAAAATAATTATAATGTATTTTTTTAATAATTATAATGAATTTAGTTTTTAATAGTTAATTGAATAGGGAATTGTTAAAGTTTCATATAAAAATAGAAACACGAGAGTAGGTTAAATAATCAATCCGTAGACAATCGAAAAAAATTAAAAAACAACATGAATAAAATATAAACATTGGTATAGAAGTGAGTCAAACTGTTTAATCCATTAAAACAGAGATAAAGAATGTATTCATATATGTAAAACAAATGTATTTCACCGTCTGAAGAGTAGCTATTTTGGAATATTATTAATGATATACTATTCGAATTTGTTTATATGGTTACGAAACAATTATAAGGCATAAGGAAATACACCATATGATATTCTCATTTTATATTTGGTTGTCTTGCGCAAATATTATCTATCTATCTATCTATCTATCTATCTATCTATCTATATATATATATATATATATATATATATATATATATATATATATATTTTGACAATCATAACATACGCTCTTATTTTCGGATTTTTCCTTATAATAGAGCACTTCGCTAGAATCACCCCAAATATAACTAATAATAATAATAATAATAATAATAATAATAATAATAATATATATATATATATATATATATATATATATATATATATATATATATATATATATATATATATATCCCCAATCTGTTTGTATCAAACTTTGGAAATCAAATGTTGATTAATGCAGCTTTCGTGTAATATTAAACGTTCAAGAAAATAAAACGCGCTTTAAAATGTAAAAAAATAAAATAAATAAATAAAAAAAATAAAAAAATAAAAATAACATAAAGGAAAAAAGAGTCTTACTTCTACTGTCCAGCATTTTTATAAAGATGCAAATGTTTGTATTGTGGTACGAATGATTTCCTTTGTGGTATAAATTCGATAGCAAATACCTGACGACATAGATTGTGTCAATTTAGAAAAAAAAATGGAAGTAACTATGAAAAGAATAGAAAAGAAGAAAGAAAGAAAGAAAAGAAAAGAATAAAAATAAAGAATAGATTGTGTAAAAAGAACAAACAGAATAAAAAGAAATAAAGAATGAAAGAAAGAAAGAAAGGATTTAAAAGTGAAAGAAACGGAGTCCTTAATTTTTATATCTTACGGACAAGTGACGACGTATAGTTCTGCCGCTTTGCTTATCTTTCCTCGTTTCATGACATTGGCAGGCGAAGTCCATCACGCTAAAAGAAGTTTTGAACAGAACGAAGAGAAGGATGAAATGGTGGGGTGTCCGACGTAATCTGATAGAAAAAAAAAATAACATAATCTTAGAACCCCCCTCACCCTGGAACAATGAACTTGTTACAGTAACTTCGAAAAGCACGCTGCAGTGCTGCACCGTGACACCTGGATCTGTTTTCGCGAACTAAAGAACGCAGAACACCTTTTGCCGATGACTCGCTAATCTGGAAGTAAACGGGAAACTGGAGGTTTCTTGAGAAACTGTGGCATTGATAGAGGAACTACATCAACCTTTCGTATAACTTATAACTGTTATGTTTTAGTGAAGGACGAAAATTTATATATATATATATATATATATATATATATATATATATATATATATATATATATATATATATATATATATATATTTCTTTTTTGCACCGACATTCCATACACAATCATCAGTACATGAGGTGACAATTCCTGCCGGTCAGGAAATTCGAACTCAGCCACGAATCCACCCCTGACTTCATCTGCCAAGAACGTAAGCAATAATAGATATTTGCGCTTTAGTGTTCGTCGGGATCGCTTCTAAGTCTTACAACTGGACGACGCGACTCCAGTCCCCCCCCCCGCCCCAGTTGCAGCTGTTCAAACTTTGGGTTGCTCCCGCTTCGAATGATCACTGACCCATAAAATGACGATGTTTGAAAACTGAAGCAATATTTCCTGAAATTGATGAAGCCTGTTTGAGTAAACCTATAAATTTCTAGAAGCAGCAGCAACGAATATTGTTTTTTCAATTTCTCGAATCTTCGCTTAGACAACACGTCCAACTATTTTACGGGGCTAAAAGGGGGGGGGACAGGACCAGTAAAAACAACGAAAGTAATATGGTATTATAAATATAGTGAAAAAGTACATAATAGTGATCCTCGTTCAATCCCAAGCAACGTCGGGTCATCCTGCTGATATAAAAATAAAAAGACAAAATCCGAAATAGTTTCTCTCTGCTCGCTATATTTACTGCTATCTCTTTCTTTCTCCCTCGTTCTCCCCCCCTCTCTATCTATCACGCTCTCTTTTTCCCTCCGCATCTATATTACTAATTCCGGTGATATTCCGCCGTGTTTATTATGAATTGTTGCCTTCGACTGTTAATAAAGAGAGAGGAGAGAAGAGGAGTTGATTGAGAAGTGTGAAACAGTCTATAAAATAAGAGCTGGTAGCTCAAACAGTATATAATTAGAGAAAGTGAAAATGATAGATATAAACTTAGTAAGAGATGGATCAGTTTCATCAGTCGATTGGAAAACAGTGACTAATCAAATGAACTAAAATTGAAATTATTTTTCAAATATTTTTCAATCTTGAACCTGCATTACATATTTAGCATGTATTTCATGCGATTGAAATATATAGGAAAACAAGGATTACGGAAGCAAACGTTGATTATCTCAGTTCAAGTATAATAATAGGCAGATAATAAGAAACCTTTATCCTGTGATTTTATTTTCTGTATAACTATTTTGTTTTTATCATTTTTAAAGTTTTAAGTGTTTATTAGACATTATCTCGGGTCATGAGCTTTTTTTTTTTTTTTTTTTTCAAGTGAAGTGCCAATGCTAGGAGGTAAAGGAGAATTATCGTCTGCTCAGGGCAAAGTATTTAACTTATTATGATAGGAAGTATCGGACTTTCACCTTTTGATTAAATGAACGTAAGCAAATCTTAACACCAGGAAATAAAATATAGAACATTTAGTAACTGCTAAAATGGAGATGAACAGTTTATGATGGATTATAATAGATTAAATAAGCAAAATATAAATTTGAAGCAAAATAAAAGAGAAATTGATCCGAAATTGATACAAAGAGGACAAGGTTAAAACTATAAGTTTAAAATCAAGCAAAGGTGATTAATAAATACTAAAGTCAAAATATTAAAGTAAGAATACATGTAATTTCGATAAATGACAAGTAGATAAATTTTGGAAAAAGAGAGTTATCGCCTATTTTTTTTATTCCGCCCAAATAAATTAGAGGGAATTGCAAATTGCATTGTTACCATGACATAACTTATGCATTCATGACCTGAAAATTTTATCTCTATGCTGCATGGTGTGAGGCTCTAAGAAAGAAACCCCTGTTATGGACGTGCGTCAAAATCAGAGACACGTCATTGTATTCTTAGCAAAATTGCATTGAGAATTGTTGTGGCCATGTACATTCTGAAGGACAAAAGATCCCTGGTTTTAATGGTACCACTCACATCTTCGTAGCTCTCCAACTTTTTTAATTAAAAAAAAATAGGAGGCTTTACTTTTGGAACCATCTTTGTATGACAAATCGCTGCATTCATTAAGAATAGTGGTGACTATGTAGAAAAATAAATACTGGAGCAGAAAAACTCGTTCGTTTTAATAGTACCACTTCCGTCTACGTAGCTCTTGGGGGGGGGTAAAAACAGTTTTGTTGTTGTTGTTTTGTTTTTTTTACTTGTCGATCGACGTTCATATATATTTATGCTTCTATAAATTTTTTTTATATATTGATATTTATATTAAAGACCCTTTTTGTTATTTATTTAAAAAAGAAAATACAACTATGTTATATAGAGAGTGGGCCAAAATAAGGGTGCTATCTTTAAATTTGAATAACTTCCACAAAATAAAAGTTAAACTCACCAAACTTTATGTGTGTGTAGACTGACCCTTCCGAGTTTTTTTTTTTTAAATAAACAAAACAAATTTTGGCCGAAAAACACTTCTTAAAACTTACATGAATTTATGAATTTTTAAAAATAGGACCCTTATTTTGGCCCACCCTGTATATGTCGTGAAATTGCATTGATTTGCAAAAGATCTAGCTAATTTGCATATTCTTTTAAACATTCAATTTAATTAATTCCTTATTAGTTTTCCGTTTTTTACATCTTTAGTTAACCATTACGTCTAATTATATTCATATAGATATTCTACATGATTTATATTTGCGTAATATTTGCGTAAAAAGCTTATAATAAACACAAACCTTTTTCTATATATATTTATGTATGCGTATATTTGTTTAAAAAAATTTGCCTACCACAATCTCCTCTGTAAGGTTTTTTGGTCTACAGACATAAAACTTAATACATAAAATCGGCGCAAAATGGTAAGAATCGGCGCAAAATGGTAAAAATTAAAGAAATGAAATTTGCCAGGTGAAGGTAAAACAATGGTATTACGAATATGCATGCGTAACGTAATAGCTATTGGTTCATGTTTTAATTTTTTCGGTGATGGTGCGCGAGTCATTTTTTATTCTTTAACTTTTTAAATCATTACTATATATTGGGTCAATATAATATAATAATAAATACGAAATCTGCATTAATCAAAATATCATATTTAAGAGTATTTTTTACGACTGGGTAATGCCGGGCGATCTGCTCGTATATATATATATATATATATATATATATATATATATATATATATATATATATATATCCTCTGCGGTCCTGGTCTCTTTCGCTATCCTGAATATGCTCAAATTAAAAGTTTGATTTATGTCGAAGTAGTCTACATCTAAAATTTCAAGTGTTTAGACCCAAAATTGGTGAAGGAGTTTGTTAGAGTTTTCAAAGGTCAAATCGTTGAACTTTGATCCCTTGACAGTCAAGGTTTTGGCCGAAAACCGATTAAAAAGAATTTCCAAAATCTCAATAACCCTTATGTCAAATCTTGAGTCTGTAGACTGAAATTTGGCAGAGTATCTTGATAGGGTACTGTATACACACAGACAATTTCACTTTTATATATACTAGCAGTTCAACTCGGCTTTGCTCAGGCCCTATGTACTGGTTATAACTTGGCCTACGTGTGAATACACTTTATGTAAGATTTCAAATGTTTAGACCCAAAATTGGTGGAGAAATTTGGTAGAATCTGGAAACGTAATCTCTTTTTAGCTTTGACCTTTTGACAGCCAGATTTTCGCCCCAAAACTGATTAAACTGCTTGCCGCATGTCTGAATACCCGTTATGTATAAATTTCAAATGTTTAGACCCAAAATTGGCTGAGTAGTTTTCTAAAGACCACAAAGGTCAAATCTTTTTAGCTTTGACCCCTTGGCAGCTCAAATTTTCGACCCAAAACTTATTAAAATGCTTGCCGCATGTCTGAATACCTTTTATGTAAAATTACAAATGTTTAGACCAGAAATTGGCTGAGTAATTTGGTAGAGACCGCAGAGATCAGATTTTTTAAAAAACTTTGACCCCAATTTTGACCCCTTTAATATTTATTGTTTTGGGCTAAAATCAAATTAAGAAGTTTGATTCATGTCCAAGGAACCTACAGTTACAATTTCAAGTGTTTAGATCCGAAATTGGCAGAGGAGTTTTGGTAATATTTCTGCACCAGGAAAAAGGACTACGTTG
This sequence comes from Euprymna scolopes, assembly GCF_053919585.1. Lineage (NCBI taxonomy): Eukaryota > Metazoa > Mollusca > Cephalopoda > Sepiida > Sepiolidae > Euprymna > Euprymna scolopes. The sequence goes on along the minus strand of NC_136504.1, from coordinate 38,485,265 downwards.
CACTACATGACAAGTTTTCATTGCAGATTTCGATTGAATAGAAGGAAAGCTGCATTCTCAATCAAGATTCCTATATCATCATCATCATCATCATCATCATCATCACCACCACCACCACCACCACCACCACCACCACCACGTAGTCCTTCATAGTTGAAGACGACGAATCAAGTTTTCGGTGCTTTATCCTATGGTGCTGTAGCATTCCACGCTTAGTGTAGGAAGTTTTCCCTCAACTAGGGCATAGGTAATTACCAGGATTGTGTGATGTTTTTGTTCGAACCTGGCCTTTATTTCTGCTTCTATTTCTGTCTTTCCTTTATGAAGGTTACAGCACCAAGAATTTCAGTCTGCTGCCAGTTCTTCCCATTTTTTGTGTTCATATTCATTGTCTTTAGGTGGCACTTTATTACATCCTTGTAATCGAGTTTCTGCCCACCAGTGTTTCTGTACCCATTTCCCAATTCTCCATACAGTAGGACTTTTGGCGATTGTTTTCCATTCTGGCCACATGTCCAGTCCATCGCAGTTGTGTGGTTGCGAGTACGGCCTCTATGCTGTCCATGTTGCCTTTGTTGCGTACTTCAACATTTGCTATAAGATCGTTCCATTTAATTTTCATAATTTTTCTTAGGTGGCTCTGTTGTATTGCTTTCCATCTCTTTATGTGGTCGTATGTACAATGTGTAGGTTTCTTCTGAGTATAGTAGAACAGGTAATACTACTGCTTTTTAAACTTTGCATTTTGTTTCTAGTCTAGTGCCGTTCTCTGACCATAATCGTTTTTCTAGTTTTCCGAACGAAGCATACGCACTCTGGATGCGGTAGCTTATCTACTTGTCTGCACGACCGTTGATAGTCAGAGTACTTCCCAGGCACTTCAAATGAAGTAATAAATGCACCAACAACGCAAACGTTTATTGTAAATTTAGACAAGTGGTCGACTATTGTGTATTATCCTCTGTAAAATTTTACCACACGTTCCCTACATTATATTGATGCACAGTTATTTCAATTTTTGCCTAATAAATTGAACTGAATTCAACATCCAAAAGAAATTTATTTTAGTTAATATATATATATATATATATATATATATATATATATATATATATATATATATATATATATATATATATATATAAAGGAATGTTAACTAATATATATATATATATATATATATATATATATATATATATATATATATATATTAGTTAACATTCCTTTATATATATATATATTATGCGTAGATCATCGTATAACGATTTGATCACTGTCTGTCTGACGTAATGAACATTTAAATTAAAATGTTTAAAATTCAACGCTATTTTCACATGATTAATGGTAGCCGAATGGATACGGCCTCAGCTAATCGAGCCAGAGATGTCTCGTGTCGCGGGGTTCGAATCGTTCGACTGGTAGTAATCGTGACACCCTGCACTGAAGAATCCCGAAAGGATGAAACACTAGTGTCTGTAGGTATTTAATTATTATAGTAAAAATATAATTATATATATATATATATATATATATATATATATATATATATAGGAATGTTAACTAATATATATATATATATATATATATATATATATACACGAGCGGGGAGAGGGGGCGCCCAGTGTTGCCTGGTCGTAAAATACACTTAAATATAATATTTTAATTTGTCCAGATTTCGTATATATCATTATAGAGTCGTGATTTCAATAGTAAAAAAAAGTATTTGAATGCCATCAGCTAGAATCGAAACCGAAAGCAATATTATAGCATTCAAAGCTGGTGACGTTACCACTATACCAACGTGGCACGCATATGAATGCATAAATGTATAACGATTTTTTAAATCTTGAGTGTGATTTTCACAACGTTTCGGTGGATGTAACCTCCGACCTTCTTCAGGTGTATCTTGTCGAACTCGGGAATGTCTCTGTCGAACTCGGGAATTTGGACGGAATTTCGAGCGGAACCCTTTATTTACTTCACGGGGGTAGCATTCTCTTGTTCCGTCAGCCATGACTAGATAGAGGTACTAAGTAATTCACTGTGCCACAGGTCCGCACGGAATCGTAGCGCAATGGTTAGTGTATATATATATATATATATATATATATATATATATATATATATATATATATATATATATATATATATATATATATGTATGTGATAATTGGAAAGTAACACCCTATTTTTTATTACTGGAATATAATTCTTACAAGAAATTAATATAAGATTTGCGGTTTTATTTAGAATTCAATATGGGTACCAGCATTTAACACTATCTTTTCAAGACGCCTGGAAACCGCATCAACTGATTTTACTAGGAACTTATGAAAGCTAAAAAAAACTCATTCGAAGGTTAGAGTTAACGAGACGGGCAGATTGATAAATGAATGGTGATGAATACCATGAGGGGATTTAAAATCTCCACATATTACCAGCTCAAAGCTAACCCAGAAAACAGCAGTTTTTTTCTCATTGACAAAAAAATATCGCTCATGGATTGTGAGGGCTAGAGGAAAAAAAATAAAGAAAAAACAAAGTAAAAAATAATGGGAAAATAATGGAAAAAAAATAAGACAAAATAAAGGAAAGGATATAAAGATAAATAAAAAAAAATTAAAGGAAAATAAAAGAAAAACTAAATGAAAAAATAAAGGAAAAACAAAGGAAAAAATAATGGGAAAATAATGGGAAAATAAAGGAAAAAATAAAGAAAAAATAATGGAAAAAATAAAGGAAAGGATATAAAGATAAATGGGGGAAAAATAAAAAAATTAAAGGCAAATAAAAGAAAAACTAAATGAGAAAAATAAAGGAAAACAAAGGAAAAAATAATGGGAAAATAAAGGAAAAAATAAAGAAAAAATAAAGGAAAGGATATAAAGATAAATGGGGGGATAAAAAATTAAAGGAAAATAAAATAAAAACTAAATAAAAAAATAAAGGAAAAACAAAGGAAAAAATAATGGGAAAATAATGGGAAAATAATGGGAAAATAAAGAAAAAAATAAAGAAAAAATAATGGAAAAAATAAAGGAAAGGTTATAAAGATAAATGGGGAAAAAATAAAAAAAATTAAAGGAAAATAAAAGAAAAACTAAATGAAAAAATAAAGGAAAAACTAAAGTAAAAATTAAGGTAAAATTAAGGCAAGAATAAAGGAGCAGCCCCAGAACTCTTACCCCTCCTTCCCTATTCATTTCTTGTAACAATTATATTTTTATAATATCAGGTATAGGGAGTCATTTTTCAACAACCCTGTTTATATACCTTGGTAAAATTGGTGGGAATAATGAATCTATTCAAGTTTTTAAATAATATCCTTCAGTGACTTCTTGGCCACTTTATAGATATCTTTTCCAGTTGATGTAAAATTTGGCAAAAACCGGTTATAGTCAGCTACTTCCTTAATATCTTAATATAAAGAACTCAATCATTTAATTTTTTTGCCAGGAGTTCAGTTTCCTATGTAAATTTAAAATAAAATTTACTTGATGTTTTTCCTTGAAGATTAGAAAATTCGCTGACGTACCCCTTTGTGACCCCTTCTATTAACTGTGTCTCTTTTTATACACTCCTTTGTAAACCAATCTAGCAGCATGTTTTTTATGTACTCATTAATGTACCCCCTTTGTGTGTAGACTTCTAATAGTGATGTACTGGTTATAGTCAGCTAAAGTAGTTCCTAACTTCCGGCGTAGCGCTACCGGAAGCGGTGACAAGGCAAATTAGCTTCTTTACTTTTATTGTTCTTCAGTATTTCTACTGTGAAGCGATTTATTGAAATAAAATAGAAAAAAAAGGACACCATTGAAAAATATACAAAAAAAATTAACAGAATTATAGAATGAGTTTTTATTTGTATATTTTAATAAGCACACTTTTAAAAAATAATTTTTTTATTTTATTCGAAATTTAATAAGAAATATATTTTTTATAAAATTATAAAAATAAAATATTTGAATTTATATAATAAATATATATTTATAAAAATATACAAATAAAATTATTGAAATAAAACAAACAAATGAAATTATTGAAATAAAAATAACAAAATTTCAAATATCATAAAATAAAACGTATCAAATACATAATATTTCCAAATAATTGGTTTGATTCTCCGCCGCCATACGAATTCTAAGAGATGACTATCGAAAAAAAGACTCATTGTGTTATTTTTATCTGTATAACTTTGTTATTTTTTATTGCATACTTTTCAATAATGTCATTTTCTGTGTACATGCATGCGTGTGGGAGCGTGCATCTGTGGGCTATATTTGTATGCGGAGGAGTACGCCGGCGCGCCCGTGTGCACCCACATCTAACCAAAAAAAACACTAATGAAAATGAAAACATTATGTACAGAACCTTGCAATGAGCTTATGCCCATATCCATGTATAACCAGATCTACATCGAACGAAAATATTGCGCCTATGTACCCACAAATGAACTTAGATTTAAATCTATCCAGACGAATATGTCTATACCAATAACTGTCTGTATAACTCTGTGTGTGTATGCACGCGCGTGTACATCCACGTGGGCGTCCGTGGGTACACGGGGTACCAGTGTGTGTGTGTGTGCACGTGCCTGTGTATGCGTGTGTGGATGTGAGAGTATAGATGCCCGCTGCCTGCTGTCCACATGGTGTGGGAGAGCGTGCAGCTGTGTATATATGTCGATGTATGTGCTCCCGAGTGTTGGTATCTGCATGCGCGCACGCGCTTGAACGTATGCGTGGGGTGCTAGTATGCCTGAATCAATATGCGCATAGAAGCCCGTATAATCACCTCCTTGGGGGCAGGGGCATCGATGTATGTATGTATCTGTGTATGTGCGCATCCATGCCTACGCACGCGCACCCAATCTTAGCACCTAAAAGAAAATTTGAAGCAAGCGAGAACAACGCAGATGTCTATGCATGCAGGCGCACATATGCACATATATTTACACGCCAGGGCGGGCATGTATGTGTACCCGTGACCGTTTCTTTTAAGTATATATGTGTGTACGTGCTCATGTGTGTACCCGTGGCTGCGACCGCTAGCTGACACTCTCCAAAGAATTAACAACAAAATAAAAACTAAAAATAAATAAACCGAATCACGCCCCCCCCGCCTCCAAACATAAGCGAACTCCCAACAGCTCAAGACGTACTTACCAAGAAATCACCTCACCAACGAGACGCTAAAAGCTTTAACACTAAGACTCGAATTTTAAAGTAACCCCCTTCCTCCCACCGCCACATATTCCCCTTCCCCTCATGTATCCTTATGCCCTCAGCCACACCAGAAATGAACTTCTTAGACCCTCCCCGACAAGTTCCTTAAACCCCAAAACTAAAACATTATCGACATACCAAACGCCCCCCACCTTCCCTCCTTGTTCCCTTCCTCTCTTCCTCCTCCGTCCTCCTCGCAACCCCCCCGACCTCATTCACTCTTCCTCACTTTCAGTTCTGTAAAAGTCTGAGGACGCTACAGACGGCAAAAAAACGGCCGTGTAGCCGAAACAATAATGTAACTTAACAGAAAAATACGGTAATAAAAAATAAAACGCATATTTGCTCTACAACAGTATTGAGTACTTTCTTCAGTTTTTATTAATTACCATTTCTACTCTATATATATAAATATATATATATATATATATATCGTGTGTGTGTGCGCGCGTGTATATATATATATATATATATATATATATATATATATATATATATATATATATATATATATATATATATATAGGGTGCCCACAAAGTCTGGCTACATAATCTACAGGATGCTTCCACAAAGTCTGGCTACATAATGTAGCCAGATTTTGTGGACACCCTATATATATATATATATATATATATATATATATATATATATATATACCTTATTAATATTTTTTAAACCAAAATTTTAATATAATCAAATTTTGGTTAAAGAAATATTAGTAAGGTATATATATATATATACCTTATAATTATTTTTTAATAATGCTCTCTGTCTTGGGTTTAGCATATTGTGAAGTGATATACAAACTACCATTGGCGCAATAAGCGACGCTCTTTATGTAAACAAATCGAACAGATGCATTTGGTCGATGTCAAAAACATCGTTAATTCATTATCCACACAGCAGCCGTATAGCGCAATGATGAGAAGCCTTGACTGTCAAATCTCTCTGAACGAGAGGTTGGTTGCATTAAATATGCTACATATTCTCGATTATCATTAATGTTTGTTTTTCAGACAGAAGACACGCGTGTTTGTGTTACCAGTTTATTACCGTTACCAGTTCGTTACCGTTACGAAAAGATTGCTTGTAAGCAACGACGCCATTTTGTTGCAAGCTTTAAATGTCTTTTCTCCCCCCCCTCCTTATTCGTCATTAAGATAATTCCGACAATTTCTGTATTTTCTTTAATTTTAAATACCGCCATAAATGCCAATCTTAATATGCACCCATTTTAGTACTCGCCAGGCTCAACGTTGCTTAACATTGGCGATCCAACGGACACCTGTGTGTCAACGTGATTCAACTACTTTGATAATAAATTATCTTTAATCTAACACATTTTCTTCTTTTATTTTATTTTCATCCGACATATTTGAGTGTGTTTTTTTTAATATAATTTATTTTATTTTTTTAATATTCACATTTCATGTTCAAATAAATCGCCCATCATATTTCAATTTGAAAATGCTAAAACCACTGCCCAAACGAACGACCAGTTTTCCCACCCTGCGACCCGTAAACAACAAGAACCTTTACCTTCCAGAAAAATCGATTTTATTTAAACATATTTTGTATAATTCGTTATAATTTAATGAATTTTAAACAGAGCATTTTAAAATTATGCCGCATCGCAAGCAAACGCATCACCTGCGGGGGAACTTATTTTCTTTTTATTTTTTATTTTTATTTTATACTTTGCTTGCGCTCTTATTTCTTTTATAATAGCTGTCTTCTCTCGCTTTCATTTTTTTTTTTTTTTGTCTTTTTTTTTTTTTTTCCACGCTTTCTTCCACGCGTTCTTCCTTCCTTCCTTTCTGACTTTTGGTTTAAATAGGAAAGAAAGAAAGAAAGAACGAAAGAAAGAAGAAAAGGGAGGTAATTCTCGTATGTTTGTGTATCTCGTGGGCCGCTTTTCATCCCTGAGGCGGTGATTTCTCGGCGGAGGAATAATTAGTGGTAAACGCTCGGCCTGGACATTAAAAAAAAAGGTTTGTCAAACGGTGACAGTCATTGAGAAATCCGCGTTTAAAACGACTGATTTATATCAGATTTATCTACATATAGCCCCCTCTCTCTCTCTCTCTCTCTCTCTCTCTCTCTCTCTCTCCTCTTTTTTATCTTTTTTCTTTCTTTCTCCTTTCCTCTATATACGATAGGTACGTGCAAAATGAATGGTCGATCTCCAAACTGTATAAACAACACTTTGACTCCACCCTTCACTTAAAAACTCAACAAAATTCAGAAAATCAATCAATTTTAATGACAATTTCAGTGTTTATTAATTAACAATCACATAATATAATAAAGCAATTATGTTTCCTTTTATCTCTATCGCTACTATTAAATAAAAGCAACTTTGTGTGTGTGTGCGTTTGTTTTAGTTTCTTCCTCATAGGTTCCGAAACGGCTGAGCCTATCTGTTGAAAGTTTCTTCAAACAAAGCTAATTTATATGTCTGACAGTGTTCTTAGATATGTTTTGTACAGACATTCATCCGATATAATCTAAAAAAAAAAAAATCCGATCTTAAAAATAGCTGTTCTCTCTTTTACAAAAAAAAAAAAAAAAATAATAATAATTTTTACAGGGGAATATTTTACGTTACACTGGCTAAGGGAGATAATAAAATCTTAGAAAATCATTTCTTCTTAAAAAAAAAACAAAACAGATTTATTACAATTTGGAGATATAGCTTAATGGTAGAGCATTCGACGACATACCGAATGGTCCCCTGTTTAAACCCGGGTGTACCTCACCATTTTATTTATTTTTCCTTATTAATGAGTTCAATTTACTTCTACTTGCGCAGCTGCCACTGCTCAGAGGGAACATGCACCCCACAGATTTATCCGGCATAAGTTCAGTACAAACTGACAGAAGTTTATAGAAGCTAGAAGTAATCGCAAGAAAGAAGTAGCGACAGAAAAGAGAGAATACACAAAAACCACCAGAAAACGCATCGAAGCACAGAAATTAGGAACTCGTGATTTCTGGAAAATCTACAACAATGTAGTAAATAATGGGTAATCGACAATTTCCCTACTATCCAATAATCATGAGGTTGTTTGCATGGCAATCAAGAAAGCTAACATGCTTGCCAGTCAGTTTATCTCAAACTCTACTTTGGATCCCGCAAACCACTCCCGCCTTGATTTTTCTTTGCGGACAGAAACCACACTAGATGATCTGAAATTATTCCTTCTCAAGTACATGATATCATAAAAAAAACATAGATACCCCAAAAGCATGTGGACCTTATCTCATCCCGGCTGTACTATTAAAAAATACTTCGCTGAGATTGCTCCAGTTCTCTTCAAAGTCTTCAACAAATGCCTTAACGAATCTTGCTTTCCTGGCTGCTGGAAGACTGTTTCTCTAGTACTAGTTTACAAAAACTCTGGCAAAATAACTGACTCATTAAATTATCGCCCCGTTAACCCCCTTCCTCTTTTCACCAAAATATTTGAGTTCATAATTAATGAAGCTCTAGTCCACCACCTTACAGTTGCTAAACCTCTGTCCGACCATTAATATCGATTTAGACAATCCCGTTCTACTGCAGATATTCTAACTGTAATCCCTGAACGTATATACCATGCACTGGATAAGGCAGGGGGGATGGAGGGCAGCATCCCTAGATATATTTAAGGCTTTTGACAAAGTATGGCACGATGGTTTTCTCATAAAAATCAAATTCTATGGTATTACTAGAAGAATACTTAACATAATTAAACCCTTCTTAAATAAGAGAAAAATCCATGTAGTCCTCGATGGTCGTACGTCTAAACAATATGATATAAATGCGGGAGTACCACAGGGGTCGATCCTTGGACCTTTATTATTCCTGATATTCATAAATGACTTACCTGATAAAATTGTCTCTGAGATTGGTATATTTACTGACGACATCACACTCTATAACAGGCACGAATGGAAAACAAATGGGCACATATCCAAGGCAATGGAGGAAGCCATGGAGGAAGAACTTCAATCTGTGGTAGAATGGGATAAAAAATGGATGGTAACGTTTAATGCTTCAAAGCTCGTTTCCTTTAATAATTACAAAAAACCTTTTCAACCACCAATAGCTATGGCTAAAGATACATTACCTGAAAGTACTTCGTTCAAACTCGTCGGCTTAACATTCACGGCAGATATGAGTTGGAACAGATATATGAAAGAGCTTTATCAAGGCTGCTGCAAAGAAGGTGGGCTCTCTCTACCATGCTAGAAAGTTACTTACGCCTGAAAGTATCTTGTACTTCTACAAGGCCACTATTCTCCCATGTATGGAGTATTGTTGTCACATCTGGGCTGGTGGATTTGCTACTAGTCTCTCACTCCTGGACAAGGTTCAAAAGAGAGTCGACAACCTGATAGGTCCTGAACTGTCATTTAAGCTTTAACCTCTGTCCCATCGACGAAATATTGCATCTTTCTGCCTATTTTACTAGCATTTTAATGGTGGATGCTCCAACGAACTACATGCCCTTGTGCCCCCTCGACGTAAATACCCCCGACAAACCAGACAAGCAGCAAAATCCCACCCTTACACAGTAGAGATCCCTAAATGTAAGAAAGCCTTCTACTCCAATAGTTTCTTCCCCAAAACTGCTATACTTTGGAATGCCCTTCAGGGTTCCTGCTTCCCCAACTGTACTACATGCAGAAGTTCGAGTGTAATATGAACAGACATCTTGCTGCTAAACTCCCTACATAGTAGTCCTTTATCTTATGTCTCTGATAGTAGCCCCCACATCAAAGTGGCACTGTTCTTTGTTTGGGGTGAAAATGTAATAATAAACTAAAATTACGATAAAAGAAGAGATACCATTTAAAATCGCCCCAAATCATTTCTTCGTTGGCAGATTCTAAAACTAAACATTAATCAGAAGTGACTTTTTCAGGGCATCCATCGTCAAGTCTAAATATTAGCTGACGTGATATTGTAAAAAAAAAAAAAAAAAAAAAAAAACCCAGACGGAATTTGATGAACGACATTAACATTATTATTTTTTAAATTAATTTTTGTATTAATTTTTTTTTTACGAATTAGTCACCCGGGCAAATTATTTCTCGTAATATACAATAAATAATTGAATATATATATTAATAATATTGATTCTATAATAATTCATACGCAATCGGCATAAATTACAATATGTTTAAGCATATTGTACGAATGGGCAGCTAATTCTTACTAAGATTAAAGAAGGAAATAATTGGTTCATTATGTTCTGTGATCGTTAGTTAATAAATACTGAAATTTTCATTAAAATTGATTGATTTTCTGAATTTTGGTGAACTTTTAATTTGTAATTATTATTTGGGGAAAAACAAAAACACCATTGCTAAAGTTATAGCTTTGAATACTAAAAAAAAAAAAAAAAAAAAAAAAAAAAAAAAAGGCCATAAATTTATTTTTGCTTTTTAAAGGCAGTAATAAAGCAGCATAGATATTGACAATTTAAATTTTGTAAAAGATATTTCAGGATCGATACTTCCGTTCAGTCTTATTAAGACAATGGATACCCCCTGTAAAATGGAGCTGCGCGTGTAATTGCGGCACTGCTTGAGTTCAGTGTAAAGGAGAAGCCCAAGGCGACAGGAAACAATGCCGAGATAAGCGGAGAGCATATACAGCACCTGGAATTCCCAAATGGTCATCCATTTTTGTACTGACCAGGCTCAACGTTGCTTAACTTCGATGATCCAGTGGAAATCGGTGTGTCAACGTGATTATGCCGCATATTTCAGGCTCTTAATGTAAAAAATCCGTGTCAATGAAACTAATATCAAGTGAAGAAAAACTAGATTAACCATTGAATTAAGTATTGTTTATTCAATATTTTCACGCACATAAAAAAATAATATAATTGCAAAAATATCTTATGTGATTTCAATGATAATAATTCTTGTGAAAACTTCAAATATACTATTTTCCATGTGTGCCAGCGTAAGAATTTTTTTTAGAACCTGAAAAAAAAACAACAAACAAACAAACAAACAACAACAACAACAACAACAACAACAACAACAACAACAACAATAATAATAATAATAATAATAAAAAAAATAATAAAAAAAGTGGTATAAACATACGCCGACAACAGAATTTTATAACAAGAATCACAAAATCCTATAGGACATAGATATACAAACTGATAAACCCATCCAAGCAAGAAAACTGGATAGCATAATATTTAACAAAAAAGAAAAATCCAGCTGACCACAGAAAAGTAAAAACGGAGCAAATACACAGAGCTCGCCAGAGAGCTGAAAGGAATATGGAATATGAAAAAAATCAAAATAATACCTATAATAGTAGGAGCACTAGGAACAATCCCGAAAATCTTTGAAAAAAGAATGGCAGAAATTGGAATCAGAGGAATGACTGGAAAAATACAACGAACAACAATAATGAAAACAGCTGAAATATTAAGGAAAACCCTTGGATGTGGAGACTAACACACACGAAGCACAAGCGCAGACCAGTCAAACTGCTACAGAGACAAAACATGAAGCGCTACATGGAACCAAGAACATTGGAGCTGCATATCTATAAGCTCTCTAACCCCACCCCATCCTCCCATTACCACATAACTGCCCCCCAAAATAAGAGTGAAACCAAATAGCCAAGACGTCAAGGAGGAAGGAAAGATCGAAGAATATATATATATATTTAATTATTACAGTAAAAAAAACTAATTATATATATAATTAGTTTTTTTACTGTAATAATTAAATATATATATATATATATATATATATATATATATATATATATATATATATATATATATATATATATATTTAATTATTACAGTAAAAAAAAACTAATTATATATAATTAGTTTTTTTTTACTGTAATAATCAAATACCTACAGACACTAGTGTTTCATCCTTTCGGGAATCTTCAGTGCAGGATGTCACGATTAATACCAGCCGAATGATTCAAACCCCGCATCACGAGACATCTCTGGCTCGATTAGCGAAGACCTAATCCATTCGGCTACCATTAACCGCGTGAAATAACGCCGAATTTAAACATTTTAATTTTAAATGTTCATTTACGTCAGTCAGAGAGTGATCTTATCGTTATACGATGATCTATGCATAAGAGCTAAATTGACCGACTTTAATTCAACTGAAAGTGCTCAACGATAAGAAACGAATTTCTTAAAGGGGCTGTCATAATTAGTTTTTTTACTATAATAATTAAATACCTACAGACACTAGTATTTCATCCTTTCGGGAATCTTCAGTGCAGGGTGTCACGATTAATACCAGTCGAACGATTCGAACCCCGCATATATATATATATATATATATATATATATATATATATATATATATATATATATATATATATATATATATATATATATATGTAGTATGCAAATAAGGTTACCTCTTAGTCGTCTATTTTGTAAGAATCAAACTATATATAGAAATAAATTAAATAAGAAATTAATATATATATTTGGGCTGCATTTTTTTCTCTTATGCATATTTAATTGAACAGCAGGAATAATTTTAAAAGTGAATGTCCCTATAGATACAAAAATAGCCGTAGTAAAAATTCCGATCTACTGAGTCAAACGCAATTCACCTATGAACAAAATATTTTGTAAGGCACTCTCTGACATAAACCAAACTCTTATTAATAACAATTTCCTAAATTATATCGTCAATCAACAAATTAAATATACTAAATATAGTAATTAATTTCTTACTTCATTTATTTGTATATATAGTTTGATTCTTGCAAAATAGGCGATGAACAGGTAACCTCATTTGCATATTGCATTAAGGAAAATCGATTTTACTCAATAACTGTATGTTAGTTACTATTTATAGCGAGAGAATTATTTTAAGTGTTCTATTTTAGATTATTATTTATATTGATAATATATTTGATATAATTTATTTTGAATTAATATTACCGACATCAATTTTTTTAGAAACGGTTTAGAGTTATTTCCCCTGTTGTCTTATATTCTATTATATAAAAACTTTCGTCAGCCTCATTAGACCGGATCAAAAAAAGCGTATAATATCTGAGAATTAGAAAAAAAAATTAATTCTGTGATGGTCAACTGAACCATTTCTTACAAAGGGGGGTACTTTTCGCGACGTCATGCTTTGCAAGTCACATATGCGTTTATATTAATAAACGCTACTTTTTCAGGGTCACGATGCCATAAGTCGTTATGGCACGGTTGGAAAAAGCGTTTGCCACTTACTTTTTTCCTCCTTCTTTACCTCTTTTGTATTTTAGGTTCGAAACTGCCTTTGTGGCTATCTTTTTTTTGCGGTTGCATGGGCACTCGCTACTATTTTTATTGAAACAAAAGTTGTTTTGATTCATTTTTATTGGGGGGGGGGGAGTCTGAGTTGTCACCTACTTCTTCCGTTTTTTTTGGGGGGGTAGGTTGCTCAATATCCTTAGTATAGCATCTCTGCTAAACCAAACTTCATATCCACCCAGATAACGCCGAGTATGCTAGCATATAGATGTATATACATATCCATTTGGAATTTGGAAACAGACGAATCTCACAGGTAAGTAAGACATTTTTATAACATGAATAGGCTAGCCAGATTAATCAAGAGTAGGAAAATAGATCTAATATCTGTAACATTTTTTTTTTGTTCTTGAGATAAAGGGAGGTGATGTTTGATCACCACTGCTGGGGAGCCATGATTTAATATACTGGTTTATTTTTAAATCCCCGAAACAGTGTTTCATGGTAAACAACTGATGATCCCTTAAATTAACATTAGAGCCATAGTGAATTCCAGAGAGCACGTTGATGCATTGATTGCAGGTGATTAAATGACTTACTGACTAAATAGTTTTCTAACGAATGATAAAAAGTATAAAAATTAAATAAGTTATTTTTATATAGTTTAAAAGGTTAAAAAGCTTCCAAGACTATATATATATATATATATATATATATATATATATATATATATATATATATATATATATATATATATAAATTATAAATATGCAATAAAAAACACCGTATAAAAACAAAACCAGCAAATAAATACTGGGAACTCAAAGAAAGCGGACATTCGCCGGTAGTCGAATGGAAAATAATAAGACAAGCTACCAGGTGTAGGGACCTAGACGACCCATGTAGATTATGCCTTCATGAAAAATTTGCTATCATGTACTTTAAAGAACCCCAACATCTATTAAACTGTAGAAGAGAAATATCAAATAACTGTGTTCACAAGATAAAATTTACTCTAGGATAGCGATACAAAATAGTTTTAAAACTAACAAAAACAATAGAAAATAAACAAATAAATAAATTAAATAAACATGAATATACATAAACGATCATACATATACGTATGTATATATATATATATATATATATATGTATATATATGTGCATATATGTATGTACACATATATATATTTATATATAAACTAACAATAAAAAAAACACTAACCTAGTTTTAAAACAGATCCTGTGTCCGATAAAATGCATGCCCATTGGCTGATAGGAACGGCGCACTGGATACTAGAAAGCTGATTGGCTAACTAAAATCTCAATAGAAGAGGAGCATATAAAAAGGATAAACAACCACAGAATTCGCGCATAAGCCTGAGGAGTCATAGAGTGGGTCAATCGTGAAATATTCAGTGTAGCTTAATCGCCATATATATTTTATAAATTACTATATATATATATATATATATATATATATATATATATATATAAAGTTCTGTGGAAAAATTTGTATTCACTTATATTTTCTTATGTGCAACACACGCGCACGCGCACACACACACTAACACTCACACACAGATGTAAAATGTAAAATTCAGATGTAGCTCGAGGTCCCAGAGTTCTACTTTAGATAATAAAAGAACACGCAAATAGAAATAACGCAAGGCGGCCAACTTAGAAGTTTAAATACAAATAGTTATTTACATAAAAATACAAGCAGGAAATATAATAAGAATGAAAAATAAAACTTTAATATTGGGAAAGAAAAATTTAAAGTCTATATTTTGCGGACGAGCAGAGAACACATGTAAATACACAATGCCATTTTATTAGAGAAAATGGGTTTTACTACGTTAATCGTCTTCAAGACTCTCGTCGCCGCCACGAAAGTCGTTTGTCTGTTCAGAAGGTGGTAATAAATATTTTGCTTCTTTCCGTGTAAAACTTTGAAAGCGAGTCCGATACATGTGTGGGAGTTGAACACTCTCAGCCTAACTCGATTGTCGCCCTTTAACTCAGAAGAGCGACCTACCTACGTCACTTCCTGTTTCTCATATTTCACCCTCTTTTCCGCTGAACGCTCGACCAGTCAAGATGTGACAAACACCGCTCCGGTGGGGGCCATGAGCAACCGCCGTGTCCTGACTAGCCAGTCAACCGCAAGTAACGTTACTTATCTCTTAATGAACTCTCATTCTTTCTATCCTCTTTTCTGTATATAATTATGCAAATAAATTGCTTGTTTCGTTGATATATAGCGGTATATTTTCGTTTTCATTATGCGACCTTTCGTCTTTTCAATTCCTCTACCATTAAATACATCCATTTCACCATTATATACATGGGGACGGGATCGTCTAACACACGGCAGATCGCGTCCTGTCCCCAACAGATTATCCCGCATCATTATCAGGCACGGAAGTTGGAAGTAAGTTTCTTCTTATCCTCGTCTTCGTCATTGATGTTGATCGATCGACGCCAAGAAACTGAATATTAATGCCGTCTCAGCGCTCCCTTCGTAGAACTTATACAAGTGTTTGATTTTTATTGCTCTTATACGTACAGAAGCAAAGGGACTTACTTTGTTGCCATCTAAATTACATACACGTTTGTGGTGTGTACAGATGTTGGATACTTGGGTCGTGTGTGCGGGGAGATCGTTTTGACAAAATCTTGTAACTGTAATAATTATCAAATATACCAAAAGGTCATTTGAATAAAAAATCATGCACCTGATGTATTGGTAATATCTAGGTAGTGTGTACCGAGAGACTGTTTGGAGAAAAGCTTGTTGAAAAGTATCAATGTTGAGAGAGATTTTAACTGCGATCAGTTGTGTGAAAGTTGTCTCCCCTTTGACAGCTTCAGATTTATGCTTTTTTTTTAGTGACGTAAGGATTTTGAGCACCTTTGAATTACTTTCCTTTGTTTTTCTCGTTACTATTATATAAAGTTGTTATTACGTGTATTTTCCCTCAGAATGTAAATACAAGCAGACGTGTCTCTTCGTGTCTGTGTGGTAAATGAAAAACATGTTTGCGTGTTAATTTATTTATTTCATTTTATTTTATTTATTTATTTATTTTTGACGTCGGTTTCCTTCTAGTTTGAATCCTATTTAAAATAAAGTAAGTTTTATTTAATTCATAACTTTCACAATTAACCATCAAAGCTTGGATCTGAAGAACAATAATAATAATCAAATGTACGAAAAAAATAAAGCTGATACGCACCTACATGTAAAAGTAACAAGGTTGGAATTCTCAGAAAGAAAAGTTTAAAATATAATGCTTGAAAGACTATTTTCGGTAAACGGTTACACAGGTGTAATCGAAGTCAGATCAATCCAGTGAATGGCGATGGCCGAATTAAACACCTTTGGGGTATAATCACAGTGATAATACGGTCCACAAGGGTCGTTTCAGGGTCGTAAATGTTTATATATAAACAAATGGAAAGGATATCGTTATTAGTTGACGATTAGCAGAGAAGAATAAATTATGAAATATACCAAAAGGTTATTTGAATACAAGTTATGAACATGATATCTTTGTAATATTTAGGCTGCGTGTACAGATATATATATATATATATATATATATATATATATATATATATATATATATATATATATATATATATATTGCAGAAGTGTGCACCTGTAAGACTAATAAAATAATCACCAAATATACCAAATGGTTATTTAAATAAAAATTATGAACCTGACATCTTTATAATACATAGAAATTTTGACAAGAAAAATAAGATAATATTTTTTTTTACAAGGAAGTCACCACTTATCAAGGCCCGGAGGCCACCCAGAGATAAGGGTTATTGCGTGTACAGTAATTAATTGGATAATATCGTAGTAATCCTTAGCAGTGGAGATTTGATGAAGTGTTTTACTTAAGGGGAGAGGTTAATCAGGAATTTGTTAACGTTGGACTTGAACACATCCAAGTTGTAGTCAGGTGGGAAACAGGCAAACGGAAGAGAGTTCCACAGGCGTGCAGTTCTAAGAAAGAAGCTTTGTTCATGGAATCTACGTTTTGACTTAGGCACAGATAAAGAGCGAGGAAAATTACTGACAGTGGTTTCAGCTAGATGGGTGTTTTTTCGTGAACGATTGGCGAGAGGGACCAGAGATTGGAGCTCAGATGAGCACTTCCCATGGAAATAACGCTAAAATAAAGACAGGCTCGCAAGGTCCCTTCGGTGGGAGAGAAGTTGCAGGAAAGAGGAAAGGGAATCCCTCACTAGGCTACGAAGTCTATTTTGTACTCTGTCAAGGCAGTTATCAAAATATGATTTGAATGAATATTATAAACTCAACCAGCACCTGCGTAAAAAAGAAACAAGCTTAGTCAATTGTTAAGAATAAAACTTAAAAGTATGATATTTGAAAAGGTCATTTTCGGTAAAAGGTTACACAGGTGTAATAAAAGTCAGATCAATCCAGTGAATGACGATGGCCGAATAAAACACTTTTGGGATGTGATTACAGTGACAAAATGGGTGTTTTAAATGGCCACAAATGTTTATATAATAACCGAGAAGGGCATCGTTGTTGGTTGAGAAGAATCAATCGTCGAATTTCTGTGTGTGCATCTCCCTTCTAACACTAACCATCCCCAGCCGTCACCGTGAATAAAGATACGAAGTGTCTTCAATAAGTTTCCAGACTTTTTTCGTATGTACACTTTTATTGATAATACACACATGAAACTCTAGTCCCCTTTGAAGTAATCTCCTCCGGCTGCAATGCACTTGTGCCGTTCCAACGACTCCTGGTAGTCCCCATGGACGTCCTCTTCCGTGAGCATGTCAATGATCCTCGTCAAAGCCTCGTTCATTTTCTCAATTGCCTCATAATGACAGCCTATAAGGTTTTCCTTGAGCTTAGGGAATAACCAAAAGTCACATGGAGCAATGTCTGGAACTGTCTTGATGCCCATCTTGGTTAAATATTCTGTTTTTCTCTGAGCAACCCTGGGACAAACTTCTTCTGCATTTTGAGTTTCTCGAAATAATAGTGTGTACAGTTCCCACACTGACATCAAACTGTGCACTTATAATCTCTATAGACACATGACAGTCCTTAGCAATGAAATTCTTTATTTGCTCAATTAACTCTGGTGTTCTGACTCCCTGTCTTCCTTGAATCTCTTATGCCACTCAAAACCTGATGCTCGATTCATGCAAGATGGTTCAAAAGCAGTCTGAAACATTCCATACGTTTCTGTGGCGTTTTTCCAAGCTTAAAACAGAATTTTATTGCATACCGTTCTTCTAAAGTGAACTTACGTCCAGGTTGCATTTTTGAAATTCATCATCTGTGATAATCAGGCTTAAGTGAGGGTGTATACCAATTCCTTTTGTAGCTGCTCATTTGGATCTGAAATAATAAAAATTGAACAGTCATCTCATATGATGTATAGCAATAACATACTGGATTTTCAAGAGTTTACGATAATTTTAATGTTTGTACAAAAAAATGTTTGAAAACGTTAGCGCATCACAGCAGAAATGCATCTTTCTACGCTGGTAAGTAGATATTAGCCCAACTAGTGTAAATTTTGGGCGCGTGTTATTTAGGTGCATTTTCAATACAGATTGGCAGCGAGCAATATACAGAAAATAAAACAATAAGGTGTTAGCTCTCTAGACACAAAAAGCTAAGCATATGTGCGGATGACGTAAGAAGTTGGATCACGTGTTCACTCGAACTATAATATTAGGAATAAGTCATATCTCTCCTCCATGTGTTTAGAAAGAAACTATTTTCTCAATAAAAGCTTTAAACTTCCAAGCGTCCCTGTGTTTTCGTGCACAGAGTTTATTCATATGAGAAGCAGAGATCAAGACTGGACGCTCAACTATGAAAGACGAGCAGGAATGAAGATCAAGTGACTTTTGATCAATGGAAATGTGTTCTTGATCGCTCACCGGTGATAACGCACGAGTACGTGTGTGTTGGACGCACACACAAGCAGCAATACACGCGTCTGTGAAGATTTCATGTACTATTAAGTGCCCCCACGTGCCCTTTGTGTCCCATTTGTTCCCTGCCCGCCCCCCGTTCACGTTCATTGTTTACCGTCATTGAACATTCATAATAATTTGTGTTTATGAAGAGTTAGACAGACACAAGTATGCAAATTAGATGACGACGCCGAAGAAAGAGTCATGCGCTCCTAGATTATTTTTAGCTTTTTCTATGAGTTTTATGCATAATTCACAGTAAATAGCCAACTTAGAATAGTATAGAGGACATGAATACAACTATAAGAATGGCTGGAAAGTTTAATTGTTGTCCTTACCTTTGGATGGCTCTGGATTGTGTCGCGGGATCAATGGATGTTCATTATAGACAACAGAAGCAGCACATACACTTTGAGGGGAAGTCACCAACAACCCTATTTCCTTCTTGAGAAGAGTTGCCTAAATTACTGAATTACTTTCCTTTAACTGGGTAGCTTTTCAGCTGGGAGGGTATAGAATTGCCCCAGGTATAGAATCGCCGCCAGGTTATCATATATATATATATATATATATATATATATATATATATATATATATATATATATATATATATATATATATATATATATATATATATATATATATATATATATATATATATATATATATAGCAAGAGAGAGAGAGGGAGAGAGAGAGATACTGTAAAATTATATTCAGTTACTACAAAAATAAGTCCACCATCACGAGTTTTATTTTTTATTTTATCATTATTATTTTTTAATATAAGTGATTATTTATATTTACTTTTTCCATAAACATTAAGAAAGGAAGAAGCAGCTGCAAATTGAGTACTTTCCTAACATTACCGATTTGATATTCTTGATAGTGATTTTTTTTAACAAAATATTTTTTTAAATAATTATTTTAATTCAACGATTTGTTACTAGCATTCAACGAATTATTTCTTCCAACGTTTTTAGAGCGTATTCTTATTATTCTTATATATATATATATATATATATATATATATATATATATATATATATATATATATATATATATATATATATATATAGTTTCTCTATTTTTCCCCCTCCCAACAGTATAAATACGTAAAATCTAGTACTGCTGATAGCTCAGTATGAATTCAAGCATGGCGTTAAGGCCTATTCCACTCGTGGTCTACGAACTAAACTTATCTTCTTTCTTCTGCATATCGTTATGTCTTCAACGTTTTATCTATAACAAGTGGGTGGGTTTACTGGATTTACTGGATGTCTTTTTCAACCTTTCCAATACGTTTTAAAATTACATTTCTTTTTTAAACCAAGGGGAAAAAATTGTACATTTTCTTCTTTAAAGAACTAATGAAAAGTCTCTGATGATTTCTTTGGTTCATGCCATTCAATGAAACACATGTAAGACGCAGTAATTTAAACAATATGAATGTAAATTAAGTGTATATTCCCGTGATTTTGAAATGTTTAATAAAGTTACATATGCTTGGAAAGTGTAAACCCATTTTCACTGAGCTTAAACCGTTGCAATTTGAAGACATCTTTATTGAATATGTACATTATAAACGTATATTTGTTTTAAAGAAAACGCATATATATATATATATATATATATATATATATATATATATATATATATATATATATAGAGAGAGAGAGAGAGAGAGAGAGAGAGAGAGAGAGAGATCCCCAACATTTACAAAAGAGTTTCAGAACTTTCTAAGAATGAGAGTCTTTTTGATAAAAACAAGGAATATTACAACGATGCCCTGATGAGATCGGGATACAATAGAAAAATTGAATATAATAGGACCAATAATAGTAAGAACAACAAACCTAACGGCACAATCTCGTATAACATGGCAATGAAAGCTAGAAAAAAAATGCAGGATCGATAAGGTAAAAAGGTTGATAGTGATCAAAAGAATAGGAACGGTTGGGGTAATAATAACAGCAGAACAGGTAATGATGAGGGTGGTACCATTAATAAGAGAAATAGATGCAAGAGACAGGTTTGGTTCAATCCACCATTCAGCGAGCATATCCAAAATAATATACCTAGGGAATTCTATGGAATAATTGCTAAAAACTCCCCCCCCCCGAAGAATAAATTAAGCAAAATAATAAATAGAAACTCTGTAAAATTATCTTTCTCAACGTCTAGAAACTTAACTAACATTATAATCAGCTCCAACAATAGAAAAATCAGCAAAATAAGGAATAATAATGAACTAGTATAAAATGAAAGTACCTTAGACAGAAAATGTAATTGCAGAATACCTGGGAATTGTCCGTTGAGATGGAAACCAATAGAGATGGGGTTAACGATAGCAGGGGGGGTACAAGAGTCAGCATTAAAAACAAAAAAAGGAATACAACTGAATTAGGTGATTGGGTTAGGGAACAATAGAAATAGTGAGGATTTTGAATTAAAATGGTCAGTAGTGGATAGGGGGAGGAAGTATAGTCCTGGGAAATCAAAAAGGTGGAATCTATGTTTATTGGAAGCCTTTTACATAGTGAATTCTAAAGAGTAAATTTTTTAATAAAAGACTTGATGCCATACAGGGATGTCTTCACAGGAATAGATTTCTGCTATCACGCCTTAAATGCAACTGAGGTATAACATTTACAACAATAAAGATCCTCGGATGCAAGGATTAAATTCTAATGTAGAGTTAAATAGCTAGGAATGATGTAATCTAAATGAAGGATCTAATAAGCAAATATAGGTTCTATTATTCTAAACTGGGTAAGCAATATAAATAAAGTATAAAGCTCATCTAAGAATGGAAATTTTGTTCCATAACGGTGAGCATTTTTTGTATTTAGTTGTAGCAGTATTGATGGTGAAATAAGTGATACCCTCTTCAAATCAATAAAACAACTTAACAATAAACTAGCAATTATTATTAAAAATTAAATTAGCAATTTGTGGACTAGAAATTAATTTAATTGTTTTCTGTCATCTGACATCTAAAGTTTGTAGATGGTTTATTTATTTTGTTTTTGTCATCTGACATATAAAGTTTGTAGAATTCATGCTGGTTTATTTATTTATTTACTTTACCCTTTGTTCTAAATGCTTTTACCCATAAATGCAGGGGTAGACATCTTATCATCGTAGTGAAACACATTTGTAGCTATTGGGCGGTTTTGCTGTCAGAATAATAGTTAGAGGATATATACTATGTTGTTTAGATACCCAAGAATACAACACACGAATTGTAATTTTGGCTTTGAAGACATGAATAACCCAAGATGTTATTGGTAAATAACAGATGTAGGCTAAACCCACGGGTAAAAAAAAAAACAGTTTTTAAGATTAAAAATATAATTTATATTTTTAATTTGTTAAATAAGATATCGTAGCAATTTCTGGATCTGTTTAATTAAATTAATTAGTATATCATAGACGCTTTCTAGTAATCACGAGACCGAAAACATCAAACGGCCTTAATTATCTCCCTTTAGCTGCTATGGGAACCTCTTTTCCAACAGAATTACCTATTAGGAATTAAAAACGAAATTGGATTATCTCCCTTCGCAATTGTTTTTAGTAACGATATGGAAACATATTTAATTAGAATGATAATGAATTTTAAAATATTAAATAATGATAAATAGATTAGAATCCTTTACTC
Source organism: Euprymna scolopes (assembly GCF_053919585.1). NCBI lineage: Eukaryota > Metazoa > Mollusca > Cephalopoda > Sepiida > Sepiolidae > Euprymna > Euprymna scolopes. The sequence goes on along the minus strand of NC_136504.1, from coordinate 38,462,137 downwards.
GAAATGTTGTATGAGGATTAATATATATATAATGCAGTCTTTTTCTTTATATTCAATTAAACCTAAAATGGTCGTAAATCTAAGTATTAAAACAACCGATAATTTGTAAACATTACTTGACACTAATGGGCAAATACAAAACTAAAATTAACCGTAACGTTAATGCAAGGTTTTTATGGCCATATTATAAATATAGAAATAAAAATAAAAAATTCTGTTTAAAAATTAATTATGTGAAATAAAGAAATAGAGAAATCTAATTTAGGAATTCAACGAATGGGATATACTAAAAAATTTTTTTAAATGACTAAGGTTTTTTGTGGAAACTTCTTATGACTTTGTTTTTAAATAAGGATACAAAAAGTAGGTGATATATTAATATTTAAATAAGATTACCTCCAGAGTAAATATTTTTCACATGCTCCTTTTCCGTTAAGGGAATTTTCTTTTTCTTTTCTTTAAACAATATTCTATTGTCAAGAGTGTTTTTATTCATAATGTCTGAAGAAATGCTGGTTTTGTGAAAATTTTCAAACGCCATAATGTTTGAAATTGTCGTTCTGGCATGGAAACAATTGTAACGTAAAACGAAATACACTTTTTGTTGCCATCAACACCTTTTTTGAAGTCTTGATTTTGCTTATACAGTATATTAATGCTCAATTATGAAATATGATAATTTTGTAGCTTACTTTTTAAGTCATCTCTTTTTTAATTAAAACTTATTGGTATATGAAAATTTACTGGATTACACGAACTCAGTACATTACATACAAGTCTATATATATATATATATATATATATATATATATATATATATATATATATATGCGTGCGTGCGTGCGTGCGCGTGTATATATATATATATATATATATATATATATATATATATATAATGGTTGTATCGATTGGTTTCCTAGATGTAAATCCAATTAAACCTACGTGATTATTAAAGAGTGCTCAATACAAACATTATTGGTTACAAACGTCCGTAAATGTTTCCGTGGAATCCCAATTCAAAGATAACATCTCATCAAACAAAAAAGAGAATCGATATTGAAGTGGGAATCAAAATTACATTATTTTTATAAGATATTTGCGTGTGGTAAACGTTTTGGAAAAAAGTGGGGTGTATACGTTGTGAATGTGATCAGAAGGGGGTTTTGGAGTGAGATGTGATGAAGGAAGGGAGTTGGGGTGAGGGAGTAGGGGAAAGTACGATTTTGTGGGGTTCAGCTGTCACAATGGAAAGGTGTTGGTATTCTTTTAACTTGGCGGTTATTTATTGGCCTAAGCTTTCGATTTGATCCGAAGTAATATTATAATCTTATCGTCGCTACTTTCCTATCTTATGTTTTTATAGTTGTTTTTTTTTTCTTTTATGGTGTTGATATTTTCCTATTGACAAGTTTTATTTATTTATTGATTGATTCATTTTTTTAGTTTTTTTTATTCTATTCCTCGCATTTTTATCCGTTCGTTTCTTTCTAGTTTTCAAAATTCTTTCTTTCTTTATTTATTTATTTATTTAAAAGATATATGCTCATATGGTCAAATTAAGAATAAGTTGAACAGATATATGGGCTTATTTATATGATTTTAAAAAAAGGCGGTGTTGAGTCTTCTATGAACATTTGTCTTCTTGCAACATTATATTGCCATGCATTTTTTCTCATTTTTCTGAAGATTATATGCACGAAAATTTGAAATATAACTATGCTTTTATTCTTTTATTTATGAACTTATTATATTTAACATACATTGGAAAGGGTTGGTATACACAGAGAGAAATATAACTGAAAAAACATATTTTACCAAAACTATCTATCTATTTATCTATCTATCTATCTCTTTATATATATATATATATATATATATATATATATATATATATATATATATATGAGCAAACAGTTAATAAAATATGTTAAAAACACTTTGAAATGAGTTAAAAACATATTTAATCTGAAAAGGAAACACTAGATAAATGGATAGTCCTTAATCCGCGGAGTTTCGAAGAAATACCCTCCTTCTCATCAGAGGGTAGGAATTAGCAAAATGCGGGATCGGATTTTGCATGCAGAAGTATTTGATGGAACAACAAGTAAGTCAAAGATCTTACTTGAAAACAAAATAAGTTAAGCAGAGGGAATATGGTAAAGAAAAAGGTGATTACACATGAATGGATAGTCTGGTGGAAATCCAGTAACGGTAAAATCCAAATGTAAAACTTCAAGAAAGTTAAAAGAATTTCCATTTGTACAAGTAAAATCCAAAGACATCCCGTAATTGGAAGATGGTCCATAATAATCCAAAGGCAGAAATCCATGGAATAATTCACAAACATATATATATATATATATATATATATATATATATATATATATATATATATATATATATATAAATTAAATTAAGTATAAAGTTATAATTAAAAAGAGATATATAGAAACACGCATGGGTACAACAAACATATTATACCAAAATGTGGAAGCCATCCGTCCAGTAGTTATTTAGACTATTAATCACGAACGAACCAAAAGTTATATATATATATATATATATATATATATATATATATATAACTTTTGGTTCGTTCGTGATTAATACTCTAAATAACTACTGGACGGATGGCTTCCACATTTTGGTATAATATGTTTGTTGTACCCATGCGTGTTTCTATATATCTCTTTTTAATTATAACTTTATACTTAATTTTTCTATAATAAATAGGTGGTTTTCTTTGTACGGATGGGCCATTTTTTTATTTGGGGACAATTATTTCACACCGCGTGCCATCACGTGACCTCACTAAACGGAACTTTTATATACCAAATTGACTTTTTTTTCGTTTAAAAATGGAATTATTTTTCTTTCGTTAATATATTATTTTTTTAATATTTCGTGTTTTATATATATATATATATATATATATATATATATATATATAAAGTACAATTGTTGAATGTTATTCTCTTGATTATATTTGTTTGGAAGAAGCACAATTAAAAAAAAAGATTAAAACGGAGCGAAATTTAATTTCCATTTTTACAACAATCCGGCGCATACTTTGCAAGTTTTATCATAAGTTAACGAGCAACCCATAAAAATCTGGTAACTGAGTGTCAAATCTGCTTAAAATACTGTAAAAAAAAATGTTTTTTTAAATAGAATCTCTCCCTCACATACTGGCAATAATTTGGTTCCGTCCTTCCCTTGAGTGTTCTAATAAGACGGATTGATTTACTAGGATCTGTATTAGAAACTGAGCAAAATTATTTAATTGTTGAATTTTTTTGCATTTTGGTTAAATTTGTTAGTTTGCAATCGCTAAAAGCCCACACAAAAATTGAACAAAAGATAAAATTAAAAAGAATGGTACTCATTCAGAATTTACCCCCCCCCCAAACACACACACCGGATTCCAATTAGTTTAGGGTTCGACCGGCCATCGTGGTGACCGAATTCAGCCGAGCGTTGTCCAAATGGTTAAACAATAAACCAACATTTTATTTATTTTTCTGCAGAATTAATTAATGATGGGAGTATTTTTTCTGTTTATTTTCTTAACATCTGTTGACCAAAAAAATAATTTGTACAGTCTCTTGAAAAAAAAAATCTAACTTTTCTCTACTTTCATCTAAATATTTACAGTGTTCATATAAAGCATTTATCTTTTCTTTTTATAATAAAAATTCGGGGTACTCCTGAGCGTTGAGTTCGATGGCGACCAGCATAAAAAACACGCGTCGCTCCCTTCCTGACGCAAGCGCACGTAACACTATTTTATTTACTAACGTTGTCGTAGTAACTAAACGATTATCTATCACATTATTTTGAAAATAAGTTTTATTCTTTATGAATATTAAAAGAAAAATTACTAAACATTTATTAATAATGCCTCACTTTTACAGACATTTGTTTTTAAATTTCTTAAATGACGACTTTTATCGACTTTTTTAAAAAAAATGGCATTTGCGGATGCGTATGCTGACATTTGTTTTAATTTCTTTTTAAATGACTTTTTATCGACTTTCTTTTTTTAATGGCATTTACGGATGGGTAAAAAACGAAAAAAAATAACTAAACCATTTTCTGATAATTCTGACTTTTACAAATATTTTTAACAAATAAATGTTATCAAAGTCAAGATACCGAGAAATTGTCAGTAAATGGCTCAGTTATTTTTTTCGTTTTTTACCCATCCGCAAATGCTATTAAAATAAAAGTCGATAAACAGTCATTTAAAAAGAAATTAAAAAAACAAATGTCAGCATACCCATCCGCAAATGCTATTAAAAAAAAAGTCGATAAAAGTCGTCATTTAAAAAGAAATTTAAAAACAAATGTCTGTAAAAGTGAGGCATTATTAATAAATGTTTAGTAATTTTTCTTTTAATATTCATAATGAGTAAAACTTTTTTTTTAAATAAATAATGTGACAAATAATCGTTCAGTTACTACGACAACGTCAGTAAATAAAAAAGTGTTACATGCGCTTGCGTCAGAAAGGGAGTGATGCATGTTTTTATGCTGGTCGCCATGGAACTCAACATCCAAGGAGTACCAAATTCTATTTTCAAAAAGAAACGTTTACTACAAACTTTCTCTAAAAAAAAGTGCAAGTTTTCCTGAAAAAAAAACAAACTTTCACCTAACAATAATAGCGACCTATAAAAATCTGGGGTGCTTCTACACTTTATTGCCGAAATTGGAGACGCCATTTTTTTCACGCACTTGCTATCCAAATCTAGGAGAGACATCATTATATGGCCGAACGATTGCTTCCGGAAAGGGAAAAAATAAATTTACCAAAATTAACATTTATTACTTCCGGAAACGTTAAATTAAACTAAAATTATCATTTATTACTTCCAGAAACTTGGTAAACCGATATTACTGGAGACAATGAATCTTGACAATTCAAAAAAATATTTAAAATTATTTATTTGTTCGAAAGAAAAAAACAAAAAAAAACTATTTTATAAAAGTCCAATTTTCCTTTAAAAGTAAATAAAGAAAGTGAAAGAGAACATATATCCGTAATTGTTTAATTGGAAATGTTTCAATTTAATTGATGAGAATGGGAAAGTTTTTCATGGAACAATTTTTTTTTATTAAAAACAGAAAATTGAAATGGCATATTCATAATAGTTTAACCAGGGCGGGCGCCATTTGAAAACCAAAACAAAGCCAAAACATTTATGTTTTTTTTGTTTGTTTATTTTTTCGTTTGTGTGTGTGTTTTTTTTGTGGGTTTTTTTTTTCGAACAAATAAATAATTGTAAATACTTTTTTGAATTGTCAAGATTCATTTTCTCCAGTAATATCAGTTTACCAAGTTTCCGGAAGTAATAAATGTTAATTTTGGTAAATTTATTTTTTCCCTTTCCGGAAGCAATCGTTCGGCCTTATAATGATGTCTCCCCTAGATTTGGATAGCAAGTGCGTGAAAAAATGGCGTCTCCAATTTCGGCAATAATGTGTACAAGCACCAAATCTGCTAGCTGAGTGACAAATCTGCTTAAAATATTGAAAAAAAGAAAGAAAGAAAAAAAGAATAGAACCTCTAGATGTATCAGAAATTTTTGACACCCCTAACAGAAAACTGCGAATAAAATATAAAAAAACTCGTACTTTCTCTTTTTAAAGTGAGTTGTTTATTTTCTATATGGAATATACTTTCAAAATAAACTATTAAAGTTGTTTAAAAAATAATAGAAATATTATTTTTTATTTTTTAAAAAACAGTGTTTACAAAATGTTTACAAAATGCCGGCGTGCCTTCATGCAGCCATTTCTTAGGTAATAAAATCAATACAATTTTACGAGTTAAGTATTTTTCAATTTTAAAATTTTAAAAGTCAATCAAAATTTTTCTATTGGTTCAATTTATACGATATTTTCAGGGTCAATGTGAAATTTTATGCTCTTTCCAATAAACCAAATATATTTTAGATAAACCTTTTTTTCCAAATTTACACCCCCATTTTGAAATGTTTATTAAAATTTTAATAATTAATTTATGTGTCAAAGTTTTATATATCACAAATTGAATATCAATAAAGAAAATATTCCAATTTAAAACAAAAAAAGAATAGTTTTTTTTGGAAATTTACCTGTAAAGTCCAAAGTGTAAAACTTAAAAAAAAAAAAAACACGTTGACTTTTTTTTTAATGAAAGCTCATGTTATGCTTACATCGTCAAGTAAATACCAGAGGCTGACGGCAAATTTTTCTATCTCATTGAATGTTTTCTTTTTTTAGATATTAAAAAAAAATTAGTCGATGAAGAAGTATTAAAATATAGCAATCAAAAACTCGTGTATTTCATTAAAAGAATTCGATGAAGCGAATTTTTTTTCTAGGGGAAAAACTTATAAGTGAATGTGCGTTTTTTTTAACTACGGAGGATGAAAAAGACTAATTTTGGTTAACACACGCAATAAAAACCTTGGGCGAAACCATACTTCATAAATTTCATTTTAGCAACAGCAGCTATTTAACGCTTCGCGCAAAACATGTTACAAAAATGCGATTTTCTAGGACCCTCGCTTTAAAAAAATCCTTTTTTTTTAAAATACATGGAATTTAAATTATACATATGGATAAATTCTTAACAATGAAGAATGGAACTACCCATTTAATAATATTTTTTTAGGTAAGTGAGTTTTTGGCATTTATATATATACATATATTTATAAGCAAGTCAAAATATGTTGATTTTCTTTATATTTTTTTTTAAGAAAACCGTTTTAAAGAAACAAATATTGCATAATTTGCTATTAAACCTGTTTTTTTTTTTTTTTTTTTTTTTTACACAGTGATCACCACTTATCAAGGCCCGGAAGCCACTCAGGGATAAGGGTTATTGCAAGTACATCACGTTAGTGAGGAGATTTTATGAAGTGTTTAATTAGGGGGGCGGTTCATTAGGAATTTGTTAACATTAGACTTGAAGACATCCAAGTTGTAGTCCGGAGGGAAGCAGGCAGACGGAACAGAGTTCCACAGGCGTGCAGTTCTAAGAAAGAAGCTTTGCTCATGAAATCCGCGTTTTGATTTAGGCACAGATATAGAGTGGGGGAAATTTTTCACAGTGGATTCAGCTAGACGGGTGTTTTTCGTGAAAGTTTGGCGAGGGGGGACCAGGGATTGGAGTTCAGACGAGCACCTGCCATGAAAATAACGATAAAACAAGGATAGGCTCGCAACGTCTCTTCTGTGGGAGAGGGGTTGCAGGGTAGAGAAAAGGGCATCCCCCACTAAACCACGAAGTCTATTTTGTACTCTGTCAAGGCATGATAGGCTGTTTTTGGCAGCTCCTGCCCAGATATGGCAACAGTATTCCATCCTTGGCCGTACTTGGCTTTTATATAGATAGAAATTTTTTTTTTTTTTTTAATTGGTCTTTGTGCCTTGAATTGAAAAAAATTAGGGTTTGAATTAGATTTTCAAGTAGTTATAAGCTTAAAAAATAGTAAGTTGAATTATTAAGGTTCTGATCATCATTTTTAATAGCCACTCTCTGATACACCTATAGAACCTCTTCCAAACATACTGGCAATAATTTGGTTTCGTCCTTCCTTTCAGTGTTTCCAATAAGAGGGATTGATTTACTGGGATTTGTATTAGGAGCTGGGCACTTATTAAAATTATTTAATTGTTGAATTTTTTGCATTTTGGTTAAATTTGTTAGTTTGCTAGCGCTAAAAAGCCCACACAAAAAATTGAACAAAAGACAAAAGTGAAAAGAATGGTACTCATGCAGAATTTAACACCTCTCCCCGCACCGGATTCCAATTAGTTCGACCGGCAATCACCGGATTCAGCCAAGCGTTGTTCAAATGTTGAAACACTAAACCAACATTTTATTTATTTTTTTGCAGAATTAATTAATTATGGGAGTACTTTTCCGTTTATTTTCTTAACATCTATTGACAAAAAAAAATGTACATTCTCTTGAAAAAAAAATCTAACTTTTCTCTACTTTCACCTAACTATTTACAGTGTTCATATAAAACATTCATCTTTTCTTTTCATAATAAAAATTCTGTTTTCAAAAAGAAATGTTTACTGCCAACTTTCTTTTTAAAAACAGTGCAAGTTTTTCTGGAAAAAAAAAATCTTTCACCTAACAATTTATGGTAAAAATTCACCTTTTCTTGGGGGGAAAACCCCAACTTTTATTGATAAAAAAATTGGAAAAATAATAAAATAAATAAACAATACAAAATGCAATTTTTTTTTAGGAATGTGTTCCATTTTAACAAACTGAGCCACAGCAACGCGTGGCCGGGTACAGCTAGTATATATATAAGAAAAAGAAAATTAAAACTATAAGTTGAAGTTTACAATCAAAATTTATTGTTCGACTGAATACTCAAAAAATAGTAAGCTCTACTCTCTATTGCATATTGAGTTTTCTTATTCGGATGGGATTAAAGTATCTATATATAAATATTATTATTTATATTGGTTTGAAGTTTACCATTGCGTATGCCAGGTAAACACTACATCGTTTTGATTTCATTAATATATATATATATATATAAATATATATAATTATTTTTTTACTATAATAATTAAATACCTACAGACACTAGTGTTTCATCCTTTCGGGATTCTTCAGTGCAGGGTGTCACGATTACTACCAGTCGAACGATTCGAACCCCGCGACACGAGACATCTCTGGCTCGATTAGCAGAGGCCGTATCTATTCGGCTACCATTAACTGTGTGAAATAGCGTTGAATTTTAAACATTTTAATTTAAATGTTCATTACGTCAGACAGACAGTGATCAAATCGTTATACGATGATCTACGCATAAGAGCTAAATTGACCGACTTTTAATTCAACTGAAAGTGCTCAACGATATATATATATATATATATATATATATATATATATATATATATATATATGCGGTGAAAACTAGGAAGCTGATTGGCTAACTAAAAATTCAATAGCATATGCGTATATAAAAACTCGAGGTATATAAAAACGTGAATTCTCACGAGAATGAAACGTGTGATATTCTGGTTAGCTTAATTACTATATATATTTTTATAACTTACCAACTTGCTCTACCTCTGTATTCAGCACTGTTGGAGTAAATACTGAAAATTTACGCATAAAATTATATTTTCATATATTAATTCATGTGATAAAATGAAGTAGTAACACATTAAAGACACGTCACAAACAAACACAAAATGTATACACCCGTTTAGATAGGTGCCGTTTATGTTAGCATAACGCAACATGGCCCATTTTTAGTGCCATGCCCATTTTAATCTGCAAGTATAAAAAAAACGAACCATACCACGAAACACAACAAAGAAGGGTCCTTTGAAGAAAAATAATAGATACAACGAAAAAAAAATATGGAATGGTCCTGAAAAAAAAAAAATGATTGGACACTAGGTATAAAGATAAAAGAAGAAAAGACAAGAAGAAAAAATATATATAGACGCGTTAAAATAATATATCATTCAAACATAGTAGTGTTTGAATATATGCTAAAGTGAAAGTTTTAGTCATTTAGAACTGCTTCAAAGCTTCACTGCTCACTCATTTGTCAAACAATCATTACAGTTTTTTTTTTAGATCACCTTTTCAGCTATATTATGAAAACATTTTTTTTTTCAATTTTCGTTCAGTAAAACAAAAGCTATGATGAATTTACTGGTGTTCAAAATCGTAAAAAAAATATATGGAGGTGAGTGACGTTTTTTATGGCTGGTTTCCATAGCAACCACGTCGCTTTAGTGACTACTGTTGCTACTAATTCACTGCTGTCGCGAAAAGAGAAGTAACGAGTGAAACAGAGATAATAAAAGCATGAAATGAAGATAAATGATGGGATTTTATTGAAATCAGACGAGTGCCGTACGTTGTTATTACATATGTGTATGTTATGTTTATGGGGGGGGGGATAAGACTAAAATTAAACAATGAACAAGTGAATTTACTGGAAGCCAGGTCTTCTAGTCTTTGCTGTGTAAGGACCAGTGCGAATACAATGTATTCTAGAGGTTTATTGCCAAGTTCCATTTTCCTTGCCATCTTTCATAGGTTAACTGTATCCGTGAGTGACTATTAACCATGCATGTTGTTCCAGCTCTATAAAAGTTCATCTCTATTTTTGGTAGTTGTCTTCGATTAATTTTCTCTACTTTCGGATGTAATATTTTTTTTTATAACTTTCAAGAGTTAGTTGTGCCTTCATGCATATCGATTTAATGCCAAGTCACAGTTGGACAGAATATGTTCAAGAGTTCCTCTTTTCCCATATTTGCGTTTATCGTTGGCTACTTTCCATGCGAAACTTTATATTTGGGTTTAGGGCTGGAAAAATCAGCGCAAAAGTGTAAAAATGTAAAAAAAAAAAAAAAATGGAATTTGCCAAATGATGGTCAAACGACGGCATTAAGAATATGCATGCGTAACGTAATAGCTATTAGTTCATGTTTTAATTTTTAGTCTTGCAGCAAATATGTCTTCATAGCTCAGGAATTAACGTCAAAGGAAAAAGTAAATCGTAAGCTAAACGTTTTGGTTTCGATTCTCGATGGTTGCGCACGAGTCATTTTTATTTTCATTTTTTAAATAATTACCTCCTAAAACTACATAGAACCAGCATTACACCGCAATCAACAGGGAACAGGTAATTCCTAACTGTGCATCGAAAGGATACTATAATATTTAGTTCGCTGCATCTTATCATAGCAAAAGTCTCTACAAAATTTCAACCAGATCAGCCTAATAGTTCCCAAGAAAACTTCGAGAGTAAATCTAGTATTGAGGTGATTAATCCATACTTATCTCTAAGAAATCCCTAACTGTGCATCGAGCGGGTACCAAAACACTTAGTTCGCTGCACATACATGTGCTATAATTATTTAAAAAAAATACAGCGAAATGAAACCAATCATGTAATAAGAAACCAAAAAAAAAAAAATGAATAAGTAATTATTTCACGCTCGTTTTTCCAAAGGAATATGCAAATTAATTAATCTTCATGCAGTCTCTTCCATATCCATGGTTAAGTATATTAATAAGTTCGTTTTAATTTTTAAACAGAAAAGGGAAGCTTTTAATATCAATGTCAGAGCGAGAAAAAAAGCTCAACTTTCTGGAGCCCTATAAAAACGGTAAGCGAGTGTCTGTTTAAATGAACATTTGATGAGGTCAAATATAATTATTATAATAGCAAAGGTACGTGACAAATTTCGGCCTATTCGAGCCATTAGTTTCTGAGAAAAGTGGAACAGACAGACAGACAGACAGACAGACTAAGAGAACTATTATTAGGTTATGTGGATTAGGTTATTAATCTCAACTTAACCCGTGTGATTTACTTTCAAGCATTTCAGTGTTTGTTTGACCAAAGTCTTTAATGACGAAATTCCTCGAACACGCTGTATTACCATTTTCGATAATTAAATTCAAATTAGTCTTGGTATTCTTGCCTCTTTGAATTGCAGATTTTCAATAGCTAGCCTCCGGTAAAATTAGATAGACACTTTATGTTTCTCCTTTTTTTTTCTCTTTTTTTTTTTTTAAATCAAAATATTTTTAAAAAAAAGCCATTTCAAGAAATTAATGACTAATTCTCAACTATTTTATATTCTACCATTTTTTCCTACTTTTTTCTTCTTTATCTTCTGATTTTTTTTTCTGATTCTGACTATTATTATAATTATTATTATGATTATTGCTATAATAATTATTGTTATGATTATTGCTATAATAATTATTGTTATGATTATTGCTATTATCTTTATTATAATGATTATTATCTTAAAATTCATCATAAATCATTTATTGTCTTTTCTGTCCTTTATGTAATACCACGTCTAAGTCGTTACTGTATGTTGACACTTTTAATGGAGACATTCGATGCGGAAGCGGGTGAAAAATGTCGCATCTTTAACCGTGGACAGCTAGGAAATATTGACGGTACCGAAAAGAAAATGTCTTCAAAGTCGAAACTGAAGAAAATTCAAGGATGCTTTCTCTTATATATTTTACGCTGATTTCATATTTTCCATGAGATGCAATACACAAACAACCCCCATAGGTATATATATATATATATATATATATATATATATATATATATATATATATATACACACACACACGCACACACACACACACACACACACACACACACACACTATCTTGGGTTGAGCATATTTGGGAGTGAAATAACAAACTACCACTAGCGTATGATACAATGCTCTTTGTGTATACAACTCGGACTTAGGCGTTTAGAAAATGTTTGATCACAGTAATTTCACAGTTAAATAGCGAAATTGTTAGAAACGTTAACTTACCTAGGCGGTCGAGTTTCAATCCTAGTTTGAAGATGGATGACTATATATATATATATATATATATATATATATATATATATATATATATATATATATATATATATATATATATATATTTACATAGGCATCACCACATTATCAAGGCCAAGAGGCCACTCAAGGATAAGGGTTAAAGAGTGTACAGTAGAAATTGGACAATATAGTAATCATTAGTAATGAAAATTTGGTAAATTTAATAACTTATATGGAACTGCTCATCAAGAACTTATTTACGTTAGACTTGAACACAACCATATTGTAGTCAGCCGGAAAGCAGGAAAACGGAAGACAATTCCACAGGCGTGCAGTTCTAAGAAAGAAGTTTTGTTCATGGAATCTACGTTTACGTTTAGGCACAGATAAAGAGTGAGGGGAATAATTGATAGTGTTTACAGCTAGACGAGTGTTTCTTGTGAAAGTTTGGTGAGGGAGGACCATAGATTGAAGCTCAGTCGAACACTTTCCATGAAAATAACGATACATCAGAGACAAACTCGCAACATCTCTTCTGTGAGATAGAGGTTTCAAGGAGGAGAAAAGGACATCTCCTACGAGGCTACGAAGTCTATTTTGAACTCTATCAAGGCAGGACAAGTCTTTCTAGCAGCTCCTGCCCAGATGTGGCAACAGTATTCCATCCTTGGACGCACCTGGCTCTTATATAGATAGAGAATAGCATCAGCAGTGAGATATTTACCGGATCGATAGAAAGATCCCACCATTTTTCCAGCGGCCTTGGCAACAGATTTGATGTACGTGTTCCATTTAAGATCAGGAGTAATGGTCAAGCCAAGAAGCTTGTCAAAACTTGAGGCCTCCTGAAGACGAGAGCCATTCATTTCAATTGATACCAGATGTGGATCAGAATGTTGATGATGTAAAGAGAGAAGCTTGGTTTTAGATGCATTAAAAGTAACTAGCCACTCCTTTCCCCATTGTACTACGTGCTCAAGATCAGAGGAGAGAGAATTGGAGAGAACCTGGTCGTTTACTGTCTTAGATGTGCTACCATAAATGGTAGTGTCGTCAGCATAAATGTCTACAAATGATGTAAGGATGTGATTTGGAAGATCATTAATGTAGATCAGGAAAAGAGTTGGGCCCAAGATGGACCACTGAGGGACACCGGCATTAATACTGTGAGCTTCTTCTTTTTGCCCCTCAACTACTACTCTTATGAACCTATCAGAAAGAAATGATTTAATAATTGAAAAGACATTTCCAGCTATACCATAGCTAGAGATCTTATGAGGTAAACCTTTATGCCATATATATATATATATATATATATATATATATATATATATATATATATATATATATATATATATATATATATATATATATATATATAAATATAAATACATGTAAATGTAACTGTTGGTTCGTTCGGAATTAATTGTCTAAAAAACCACTGGACGGATGGCTTCCACGTTTTGGTATAATATGTTTACTATATCCATGTGTGTTTTTATATATTTCTTTTAAATTATAACATTATACTTAATTTTTCTGTGATAAATAGGTGGATTTCTTTGTACCGAGAGGCCATTTTTTTTATTTAGGGACAATTATTTATTACCGCTTCCTGTCACGTGACCAGTGTTACAATTTGGCGGTTTTCCTGCTAGATCTGGAGATTTCGTTTACAATCTAGCGGGAAATTCTAGAAAATCTGGAGGTATTTGGCACCCACACACCCGCATTAGATTGCTTGAAAATACTTTAAAACATAAAATAAACTCATTCATGTAAGTAAAACAAGTAGCATTTATTGCCTTTGGTAACAATTATTTACTGATTATTTGTTTTGTTTTTCACCTTTTTTTTCGGCTAACCATTGGATTTGTATTACTGTACACATAGGTTCGAAAAAGTAAAAAAAAAACAAATATATAACAAGTAAATGTTATCAAAGGAAAGATAAGTTATTTTTCTGCCAAACTGGATATATTTTTCGTATTTTTATTCAATGTAACATATTTATTCAGCTCGAAAAACATACAGTGTTTACCGATGTATTCGAAAATTTAAGATGGCGTCTCACACCCTCTTTAACACCGTAAGTTTGGAAAAAGGTATTATAAATAAAAAACTATACAAAATACTATTAAAAACCCGCCGAATATATGTCAACCTATGTCACAGTAACATGTATTGAGCGAGTTTTTAACAGTATTTCATCCGGTTTTTTATTTATAACATCTTTTCCCAAACTTACCATGTTAAAGAGAGAATCAGACTCCATCTTGAATGTTCCAATACATCGGTAAACACTGTATGGTTTTCGAGCTGAATAAACATGTTACATTGAATAAAAACACGAAAAATATACCCAGTTTGGTAGAAAAGTAACTTATCTTGCCTTTGATAACATTTATTTGTTATATATCTGTTTTTTGACAACTTTTTCGAATCTATGTGTACAGTAATACAAACCCATAGTGAGAAAACACGGAACATTATGGAGTTTTTTTTGGGGGGGGGGATTAGCGATTTTTGAAAATTTCAGACGGTAAGTTAAAAATCTAGCGATTTTCTGGACATTTCTTTCTCCTGATCTCGCGGGTTTTTTTTAAATCTCAGTTGACAACATTGCATCACTAAAAAAACACTACAGGCTTAATGTAAACAGAATGTGTTTACAATATCGGTAAATTTTCAATGGGTTTAATTACATGATTATTGATAATGTAACCATGTGATTTAACTTTAATTTAAATTAACCACACGTGGTCGCAAAATGAATGTCGACGCTCAAAGTGTATACACATTTTGACTCCTCCCTTTACTTAAAAATTCACCAAAAATCAGGAAATTAACGAATTTTAATGAAAATTGCAGTATTTTTCAAATAATGATCGCAGAATATAATGAACTAATTATTTTTACTTAACTCTTAGCGAAAATGTTTTATTTTGTTTAAACAAAAAATACCTTAACTAAAGTTATGATTTTCAGTAGTAAATAAAAAACGCAAGAATTTATTTTTGCTTTTTTTAAAGCATCGTAATTTGTAACAATAAAAAATAATTTTTACAGTAACATTACGAAAAAAGCCCCTAAAGTCCGTATTAATGTATTCGATATAACTCGAAGAAAAATGAATTCTCGGATACTATTCAGGAAATTAAAGATTTAATTAGATTCCTATTTCAGTCACCTAAATTATTTAGGGTGAAATGAGTTTAGGAATTTATAGCCAAACCTAAATATTTTTTTTTTGTAAATATCCAGATACGCTACTACAGAACATCGACCACTCTAATTTGTTTGGGGGGGATGTGATGTTGGGGCGCGCGCGCGCCAACATCACATGTGCCCCCCCCCCCCGCTCGCGCCCCCAATGTACAAAGTAAAATATTCGGAAAATATTAAATGGTGTTCTAATTGGTAAATGTCGGCGCGTTACTTACGGAAAATTTGAAAATTCGATGTTCCAGGTAAAAAAAAAAAAAACAGATAAATTACCCCCCCCCTACTTCAACTTGGTGTGCTTTCCTTTTGTTTTTTTATTTCTTTTTCAGCTAATTTTAAATTTTCCACCCAAAAAGCGCTATAATGTATTTTTGAAAATTAGAAAATTCTATGTCCTGGAAAAAAAATCCCCTCCCCCCCAACGTAGTTTGCTTGGTGAAGACGTCGTTTATGCTACAGCGTGCATGTGCGTAGCATAAACGGATCCTGCAAAATGGTGGATAGAAGTTCGTGGGTTCAGGGGTAAATACCATGCAAACGGTAAATTTGCCCCAAGTTTGACTATCAGATTCGTTGTCAGCGACCTCAATTACCTATAAAAAAACAAATTAGAGTGGTCGGTGTTCTGTAGTAGCGTATCTGGATATTTACCTTTTTTTTCTTGCTTAAAAAATAGCATTAATACAGTAAGTTAGGTAAACTGACTTTTTCGTTTAAAATTATTTCCCTTTCGTCATTAACTTTTAAAAAAAAATTTTTTTTAATGAATATTTTGTGTTTTATATACATAAAGTACAATTGTTGAATGTTACTGTTTTGATTATATTCGTTTAAGAAAAGATTAAAATGAAGCAAAATTTTCCGTTTCATTTTTAAAACAACCGTAAAACAGTGCATACTCAGCAAGTTTTATCGTAATTTATAAGCATATTGAAACACTAAATCAACATTTTATTTATTTTTTTGCATAATAAATGATTGAAGTATTTTTCTGTTTATTTTCTTAACATCTGTTAAAAAAATAATTTGTACATTCTCTTGAAAAAAAGAATCACACTTTTCTCTACTTTCACATGTGTTCCATGTTAACAAACTGAGCCACAGCAACGCATGGCCGGGTACAGCTAGTATATATATATATATATATATATATATATATATATATATATATATATATATATATATATATATAAATGTAATTCTTGGTTCGTTCGTTATTAATAGTCTAAATAACCACTAGACGGATGGCTTCCACATTTTGGCATAATATGCTTACTGTACCCATGCGTGTTTTTATATATCTCTTTTTAATTATAACTTTATACCTAATTTTTCTTTAATAAATAGGTGGTTTTCTTTGTATAATGGGCCATTTTCTTTATTTGAGGAAAATTATTTACTACCGCCTGCCGTCACGTGACATCTCACCACTCACCTCTACAGGCTGTGTTGGTCTCGCTTTAATGTAAACAGAATGTGTTTATTTTTTATTTTTTTATATAAATAAAACATCGTAATTTTTAACAATAAAAAATAAAATAATTTTTACAGGAACATTACGAAAATAGCCCCTAAAGTCCGTATTAATGAATTCGATATAACTCGAAGCAAAATGAATTTCTCGCACTACCGATGCTATTTTTAGCACACACAAGGTGTTTTCTTGTTTTATTTAATTCAATATCTTAGGACTTTACTAATTATCTTTGAAATAGACCCAGAAAACTAATATTAATCTTTTTAAATGATTTTTACAATGACTTTATTTTACTTCAAAATTTAGCTGAATTGATAAGCTCGCCGTGAAAACATTTTTCATAACTTTTTTTTCACGTGTACAAATATTTTTTTCCTTTGAGAAATTAAGTTTAGTCCTTAATCTTTCAAATACAATCAAAAAGTTTTCAGAAACCTACAAAAAAAAAATCGTTTATTTTTGCCCGTACCCAAACAATGTATATATTAGCAGCAAATCGACCATTGTGGACTGGATCATCTTTTTACTATTCGGGAAATTAAAGATTCAATTAGATTCCTATTTCAGTCACCTAAATTATTTAGTGTGAAGGGAGTTTAGGAATTTATATCCAAACCTAAATATTATTGTCAGAAGAGTGTAAATGTCAAACTCTTATATATATATATATATATATATATATATATATATATATATATATATATATATATATATATATATATATATATATATATATATATATATCATCAGAATTTAATTACATGTCCTTATTAAATGTCCCTGTCTCTGTATTAAATATACCTATCTCTCACAAATATGAACACTCAACGAATATATAATACGTCGTCTTAATGAGACTACAATATAACATACATTTAATTTGATGCTCGTGTACCAATCCAATCATACAAGGGTATGTATGGAAAAAAAAGCACAGGGTTTTAAGGTCCATTAAATACACCACGGGGAAAAAATACTAGACAAAATGAAAAAATAATTAAGAAAAAAAAAGCACATAGACATACACACAATGGTAAAAAAAAGTATATAAGAAAACATTAAAAAAAAGGCCGATATGCCGCAACAGAAAATAGTTGTAATGAATGGAAAAAATGGCAAGCTGTTCTGAAAACAGACATCAAATCTAATGAAATGAAAGAGAAGATTGAAAAAAGTCTAAGAAGAACAAGGAAACTCTAAGAAGCAAAACTATACAATAGAAATCTAATTAAAGGAATAAACACCTCGGCAGTATCGGTAATAAGGTACTCTGGATTTATATTAAGAATGACCAGAGAAGAAAATCACGAAAAAACCTGGACATGGCTAAGAAAAAGACATAAACAGCGAAACAGAATCTCTACTGACAGTTGCACAGAACCACGCATTTTGAACTAAAAACATTAAAGCTAAGATAGATAAAATGCAAAAAAAAAAAACAAAAAATAAAAAAAAACAGTAAATGTAGACTTTGTGGCCAAAGAGATAAAATGGTAAACCAAATAATAAAATAAGTGAATGCAGCAAACTAACCAATATAAGGGCAAACATGACTGCATAGCGAAGGCAGTACACTGGAGGCTTTGGAAACGACTGCACTTCGAACATGCGAACAAATGGTACGAGCACAAACCAGAGATACTGCTGGAAAATAAAAATTGATTGAATAAGGATCAACGAATGTTTCACCCTTCCGTACTTTATTGTCATCGAAATTGATGAAATCGCCCATTTTTTTTTCGATCAAATCGATCAATCGCTTGCTCTAGTTGGCAACCCACTGCGATAAACCAGATACAATAACTTAGTCCACAATAAATTTTAGTTTACATTGCACTGTAAAGAACCTACTGTTGATTTTATAAAATTATTTTGGCTTGAATTAAAGTTTAAAATGAAAAAGTCAAGTATCGTGGTTCATTTGTGCTCTAAACAGAAGCATTAATTTCGAATGCGCCCCTGTTTATCAAAGAATCTACTCTTGATTTTTATATGCCGGGACTTTTTGCTTGTGCGATAATGGAACTTCTCAAATGCACTTGTGGTGTTAGGCTGTATAAGGTGTTAATTTTGGTCACATTTTCCTGTCCCTTCTTTCATCGAATTTTTTCGATTATCGAAGATATCCTATCTAAGAACACTGCTAGGCACATAAAGTATATTTCAGTTAAATTTAAAAAAAAAAAACGATGCAGCTGTTTAGGAGTCTATAGAGAACTTTCTCTCTCTTTCTCTCTCTCTCTTACACTCACACACACAAAGTTCCTTTTATATAATAGTATAGATAGAGATGTACTAACAAAAATAAATAGATAACAGTATATTCAAATATTTTCCTCATCCAGTGTAACAACCATTCAATGTATATATTGTGTGTACGCATGCACGTATGTTCACGAGTGTATATGTATATGTATGCGCGATTTCTCTCTCTCTCGCGCGCGCGTGTGCGTGTGTGTGTGTGTGTGTGTGTGTGTGTGTGTGTGTGTGTGTGTGTGTGTGTGTGTGTGTGTGTGTGTGTGAAAACTAACTACGCTCTGTTCTCAACTCTCAGGGCGTCGCTTCCACAATAGCCAAAAGCGTGTCGATGATTTGCATGAAAACAATAAAAGACAATGTTTATTTACATTTGCAGAAGAAGAAGAAGAAGAAGAAGAAGAAGAAGAAGAAGAAGAAGAAGAAGATGACGTAGGCAAAATAAAATCAAAGAAAGTAAAGAAAATATTCCACTGTTTACAAAGGAATAAAACATATTCGTCGAAAATCTGTTCAAAACGCGGAATAAAACAACCTCGCCATTTTTTTATTTTTCATTTTTTTTTTACATTCTATTTGATTGCCACGAGGAAATTCGAGTAGCCAACAGGAAGTTCCTTTTTCTACCTGTAGGTGGCGTTAGTAGAAAAACAGATAAAGAAGGCGAATTAATGAATGAATTAAAGAGAAATCATGCAATTTTATTTGGAATTTTATCTTGTCTGACACAAGGCTCACGTCAATGATCATATATATATCCCCGAAACACTCACTTTATTTTATTTTTTATTTTATTTACAATCCTCCACTGTAAAACATTTACAGCATGCACTCGTCTAACTACAACAACTATCAACAATCTCCCTTGCTCTCTATGTCCAAATCTAAACGAAAATTCCATAAGCAAACTTTCTTTCCTAGAAGTACTCGTCTGATTATAACATGGCTGTTTTCAAGTCTAATGTAAACAATTTTTTGTGGAGCCATCCTCTTAAATAATCAAATACTACCTAATTTTCAGCATTACCGAATATCACGGCAACCACCTGGCACTTACTAACCCTTATCTTCCAGTGGAATTGGGGCCTCACAGGTTCTGCATTGTCTGCCAACATCCGGCCGTTGCCTCAGTGCCCAAATGTTGCAATTTTGAATAAAATTTATTAGGTTGATGCAAAATATAATTGAGGTTGATTAAACTAAACACAGAATTATAAATTATTATTATAAATGTAAGCATACACATATACTATACATATATAAATGTATAATTGCATATGCACACAGATATATATAAAATATAGAATAAAAAAATAAAATAATGTGAAATATAGGAAAAAAGTGAAACTAAAGGGAAAAAACTAGTGCACAAGTAATAGAGATACGGAAGGTCCTTTAGTCTCACAAAAGAAGTTGGCATATAAGAAATTTTTATATTGATTAAATTTATAGACGACGGTTTAAGAGGTGAGCTAAATAATTTCGAATTAGTTATATTTTAATTTTTTCTTATGTTTACGTTGGGAAATAAGTTCGCTCTTGGTGTTAATTAAGTTGATACTTTGGGGGAAGTAATTATACTTATAGCTTCAGATATGCAGAGGTGTTAAGACTTGGAGTGTAAGTCTTAGACTTTTTAAGAATAGCCCAATTTATAGAGAAACAATTTTTTTTAGATTTCAGTTATTTTTAATTAAAGTGATTATGGAAGTTCCCTGGTTATTATAAGTTATTTCATTATTAAAGGAAGAATTGTAGTTAGATTTTCTAACCTTTATTAATGTTGAAGTAGCGCCAATATAAGTGTATATTTTACCTAGCGTTCGTGTGGTGTTAATGGTATGTGGATTTCTGTTAAGATTTGGGATTGGATTACGGTTTAATTCAGAGTTGTTATAATTAGCCATAGTAGATTCAATTTGGATTGGGATATTTTGATCTATATTCAGAGGTGAGATTTGAGTATTATAAGTGTCTTGAGAAAAATGAGGCGAGTTATCATTATTAATGTTATTATTACTATTATTATTGTTGCCATCATTACTACATTCATCAATATTGATATTATTATTTGTGTTGTTGGTTGTAACGTTCTTATTTGTGGGCGAAGCGATCAGTGGATCGGTCGACTCAATAATTGGAGTAGTATTTTCAGTAGTCGACGGATGGGGTATTTCTGCCATGGGAGGATTATTTGCAACTATTGTAGTTTTTTTCGATATAATTCAGTAACACTACATGAATATATGACATACCTGTGAATGCAATTGCTTTTTAGTAGGCAGTCTTGCTTATTGTTACAAGTGCAGTTAGTTTTTAGTATTAAGAGAAAGGGGGTAGTCTAAGCTAATTTAATTTTTTGTTTATTAGATGCTATTATCGTTTGTGATAGGCTAGGTATTGTAGAGTAGGAAACTTTAATAGAGTTTTTATTAAATATGGTATTATAGCTATGTGGTTGTTTAAAAGATTTTCTACAATATTAAAAAAATTATTTGAGTATGTTTTTACATTTGAGCTTTTTTTTTCTATAACTCTTACGGGGGTTTAGATTGTTATGAGTGGAGCGGAGTTATGTTGGTAAGGCGGTTGGTTATTATTGGGCGGAGTTATGTTGGTAAGGCGGTTGGTTATTATTGGGCGGAGTTATGTTGGTAAGGCGGTTGGTTATTCGAGTTATTATTCAGCGGAGTAGATTGCTTTCTGGAATATAATTTATTTCCAGACATATGGGCAATCATGGGTGTTAAACGGTTAGTAATGGGGCTATTATAGTTATATTGTTATTTTTTCATTATACTCTGAAATTTTTAAGGTGTTATTGAAGAAGGTTGCATTGTGGTAGAATTTTTTATCTGCGGAGAGTGAAGAAATTCTTCTAGAGACAGAAAGTACGATGGATTCTATAATAGAATTAGGCTAATTAGAAAATGGTATGTAGAGTTCTGTATTTAGGTTTAGCGTAATGCCAAGAAAATTAGAAGTTTTTTTGTCAGGTTCAGTTCTTATAGATAGGCCAAAATTATTGAAAAAATCGTTTTATTCTTTTGGTCTACCTTGTATGACGAATAAAACATCATCTCTATAAAGCCCCCCCCCCTGGATGTGTTTAAAATAATGTTTAAGTTCTTTCAAAAGGTAAAGGCCAGCTAAGCCCGTCGCATTTGCAGAATCTGAAGATCTATAAGGATATCAAAGTTATTGGGGGTGTCTTTTCTAGTCCAAAATTTATTGTTTGAAATGTATTTTTTCTAGCTAAGAGGACTAATTTAATTTCCAAATCTGTTAAATCAGAGCTTTTCTTAGCGAAAATAAGGCCTTGTTTAAGAGGATAGGAGAAATTGATTGGTAATAATTGTTGAGGTCAATGGTTATAAAATTGAGGATATGTTTATGTTTTAGGGTAAGAAACCAGTTAATTACAGAGTCTGAGTTTTGCCAGAGAGATAAGGTAACTTTTCTTTAATATATATATATATATATATATATATATATATATATATATATATATATATATGTGTGTGTGTGTGTGTGTGTGTGTGTGTGTGTGTGTGTTTGTGTGTGTGTGTGATCTACATACAGTACTGTTTCGCTGTATCACAGCTCATCAGTGCGGCTAGACAGGCAGCAACCTCAAGCCAGGATCGAAACCCGACCGCCCAAACGACAGTCAAGGCATCTTACTAAGACACTATTCGGCTGGTACTGTGCGGGTAGTGAATTAACGATTTTTTGACATCGTCCAAATTCCTAAGCTCGATTTGTTCACACAAAGAGCTTAATACGCTAATGGCAGTTTGTATATCACTTCCCAATATTTTAAACCCAAGATAGGGAGCATTATAATCATCCACATACAGTAGTTTCGCTGCATCACAGCTCATCAGTGCGGCTAGACAAGCAACTACTGCAAGCTAGGGTCCAAACCCGACAGCCCAATATATATATATATATATATATATATATATATATATATATATATATATATACATATATATACTATAATAATTAAATACCTAAAGACACTAGTGTTTCATCCTTTCGGGAATTTTCAGTGCAGATTCGAACCTGGCAAAACGAGTCATATCTGGCTCGATTAACAAAGACCTTATACAATGGGCTACCCTTAACCGCGAGAAATAACGTTGAATTAAGCATTTTATTTTTAAATGTTCTTTACGTCAGTCACAGTGATCTAACCGTTATACGATGATCTATGCAGAAAAGCTAAATTGATCGACTTAATTCAACTGAAAGTGCTCAACGATAAGAAACAAGTTTCTTAAAGGGGCTGACATAATTATTTACTATAATAATTAACTACCTACAGGCACTAGTGTTTCATCATTTCGGGAATCTTCAGTGCAGGGTGTAACGATTAACACCAGTGGATAGATTCGAACCCGGAAACACGAGCCATATCTGGCTCGATTAGCAAAGACCGTATCCAATCGGCTACCATTAACCGCGAGAAATAACGTTGAATTTAAACATTTTATATTTAAATGTTCTTCACGTCAGCACAGTGATCTAATCGTTATGTTAAAATTCCACGTATGCTTCTAGGATATTGATTTAAAGGTTATGAGGTTTTTTGAAGCATGAAAAACGATGTTACTTTTTGTATTTAATATTTTTTTTTTTATTATTATTTTTTTTATTTCAAGCGGACCTCCGTTCTTGGTTACAAAAATATCGAAATGAAAAAAATTATATATAGTGGTTGATGTTAAATTTCAGTTGTAAAGTGAAATTTTCCTGTAAGTTGAAGGTTCAATCCTTAGTGGCCCACACTAAGGATTGAACTGACAATTGTGAATTACGTAGAACCTCTGAACATGCTACCACCGTGAAATAAATAAAGAGGTCCGTTCGAAATTCGGTGCAGATTCACAAGTCAGACAAAAAGATTTTCGTGTTCGACAAGATACACCTGAAGAAGGTCGGAGGTTACATCGACGGAGACTTTGTGAAAATGGTACTGCATATGAAAACAGTAGTCCGAAGAATCCAAATAATACAGATATATACATGTTTATATCTCTTGTCTATTTTTTTATTTGTTGATGTGTGTGAAATACAAAATGTTTGTGTGACTGGTTCTACACAAAACCTTCACTATGATAAACCAATCATCCGTGTGGGTTTCCGAACAACTTAGTTGCTGTTGTGGCGGAAGCTCATACGTCGAAATCGACAGGAAGAGTCCATCATAGATGTGCATACATATGTATGAGTGCACATGTGTATTATTAATGCCATGTTGCTGCTTCTTTCGATTGCACGCAGATGAGTATAAGTACAGGGTGACCCCAAAAAACGGGCCCCAACTCTAATTAGGCCCCGTTTCTTAGTGTTTTGTCCGAATGAAATGAAACTTTGGTCTAGCTAGTTTATTATATTCCAAACATCACATTAAAACACTAGGGTCTTTGGCCTTTTTTTTTCTTCGTTCTACAACATATGTTCTAGATGGCCTCCATTTAGCTTTTGTTTTTTGGGGGTCACCTTGTACTAGATGTTCCGTGACCCAACGTGTCACAATCACAATTACTCTCTATTATATACTTTGATTTAATTATAAAACTATGACACACCTGTTAACACATTCTTTTGCATACTCAAAAGTAATAAGTCTCTTTACTTCTGCATCATCATCAACTCACTTGGAGTTCACACACATGTCATCATCATTGATTGCTCACTGACAATAACTGATGTTGTTCCCTCAAGTTTGAGTGACAATAAAGCTTCCTAGATTTATTTGCTTGTGTAGCATATGTATATATGTATGTGCGCATATTTTTTATATATATATATGTACATATGTGTGTATGACTCTGCATGAAGATTATGAGAGAAGAATGGGATACTAAGAGGTAAACTCATAGTTGCGTAGTATTACTGCAACTAAATCGGGGTCAAAGGGTAAAGGTTGTCAGTTAAAAGTTCCGGTCATCATCATCATCATCATCATCATCATCATCATCATCATCATATGAATCCAAAGATTCTATTTTGGGCATTGGTTTCCCCAATATTTTTCTAGTCAAAATTCTTTCTAGAAAGACATCGGATCCTTACGGGAAGGACTACGTGATGGTTGCCAATATCCTAACTGAATATGATTTTGTGGAACGAACTGGATTCGTACTTGGAAGATCCAGGTCGTCAGTCGTCAACCATTTGACCACCGTCACCTCCTTAAAGGGTTAAGCTGCCGCCCAATTCTGACCGATCTCAAAATCCATACTGCTGGCATAGATTACCATCTCGCTGTAAAGTAATAAAAAAAAAGAAAAAGTAAGTTAATAGAATTTTATACAAAGGAGTGTCTACCAAGCTTTAAGCCCTCCTCCTCCTATCCTACTCCACCTTTTCTATACCTTCTGTATTGATCGTTGCGATATTTGTAAAAATAGAATGTTATCATAGCAAAATAAATATTTACAGAGAAAATTATTTATATTAAGATGTATTAATAGAAAAGAATGTAGAACATAAACAATAATTCAATATAGGTTGACCTCTAGAGTCTGACGTAGCCTTACGTAATCATTTTAAAGTGACGTGGACTTTAGGTAGAGTTTTGAAAAAAGATACAATGATTTGATCAGTAAAGAATCGGGTGTGTGTGTGTGAGAGAGAGGCACAGAGAGAGAGAGGGGGGAGAGAAAAAGAGAGAGAGAGAGAGAGAGAGAGAGAGAGAGAGAGAGAGAGAGAGAGAGAGAAAGCAGATCGAGTTGAACGGTGATGGCTCCCACAAGAGGGGATGAGAATGCATTAGTCTAGGACTAGCGGCAGCTTTCCAATGGAGAAACATCGGTAATAAAAGTTGCTGAAAAGACAACCAGGGATATTTTGATTCACACGGATGCTCAGGATAGCCCTCAATACATCATAGAGGAGTCATGCCAACAGCTTTATGGTGACCTACCACCAGTATCACTGAAAGTACTGCAGAGAAGGATTAGAGTAGCCGGTCACTGCATGAGACACAGCAAAGAGGTAGCCAGCAAGCTATTTCTCTTGATACCAACAGACGGACACCCAAACCGTGATAGAAGAAGAATGACCTACATTGACAACCTTCTACAGGACACAGGATTAGAAAGTGTTTGGGACCTGCAAAGTGTCAGGCGAGATCGAGAGAACTGGAGAAGTGTAGATTCAATGTTGTATCGTCCTGAAATACGATCGAGATGAGATGAGATGTTGATTCACTGAGATGAATCTTATTTGCAGCTGTTTCCGAGGGTCCGTCAAACAATATCAGGGATGGACTAGGTATGTTTCTTCGATTGGTTAGATGTTACAATCCCAGAGAACTGTTATTTGTCCTTTTTGTTAAAATGTATCTGTTGTAGTAAATTTATTACCACTAGACGATGCACGAGGTTAGACACGCGTACATAAATACACACTCTTCCAGGGTACACAGAACGCATATTATAAACTCCTTCTAGCACCGTTATACACCCCGACAATACAACAGTAATATGAAGTCTGTTTATTGCTGAAAAAAAATGAATTTCTTTACATTAGACAAACAATAAATAACGTTATACAAAATAAAAACAGGTAAAATTGTTATGTGTTCCTTAGTTAGGAGTGGATGAATCTGGTATGAGAAATAACGGTTTCCACTTAGCGTAAAACAGTGCTCTTCACTAATACGAATTGAATTCCCTTCGGTTACTGGGAATGTAAACAAAATGTAAATGCAAACAAATGTAAAATAGAGAAATTAAAACCATACCTCGAGGAAGGAAACAAAACAAAGAAAAAAAAAGAAAAAAGAAAATAAACACTGATTCTATCCTGATGAAGGCACTATGTCCAGCGAAAATTTGATTTTTAAGCAAATTAATGTTTGTTTGTTTTGTTTTGTTTTTATAAATCTGTGTTTCTTTTTTGTTTTGTTTTTTTACACAGTGATCACCACTTATCAAGGCCCGGAAGCCACTCAGGGATAAGGGTTATTGCAAGTACATTACGTTAGTGTGGAGATTTGATGAAGTGTTTACTTAAGGGGGCGGTTCATTAGGAATTTGTTAACATTGGACTTGAACACATCCAAGTTGTAGTCCGGTGGGAAGCAGGCAGACGGAACAGAGTTCCACAGGCGTGCAGTTCTAAGAAAGAAGCTTTGTTCATGGAATCCGCGTTTTGATTTAGGCACAGATAAAGAGTGGGGGAAACTTTTGACAGAGGATTCAGCTAGACGGGTGTTTTTCGTGAAAGATTGGCGAGGGGGGACCAGAGATTGGAGTTCAGACGAGCACCTGCCATGGAAATAACGATAAAACAAGGATAGGCTCGCAACATCTCTTTTGTGGGAGAGAGGTTGCAGGGAAGAGAAAAGGGCATCCTCCACTAAGCCACGAAGTCTATTTTGCACTCTGCCAAGGCAGGATAGGCTGTTTTTAGCAGCTCCTGTCCAGATATGGCAGCAGTATTCCATCCTTGGACGTACTTGGCTTTTATATAGATAGAGAATTGCATCAGCAGTGAGATATCTTCTGGAGCGGTAGAAGGATCCCACCATCTTTCCAGCGACCTTGGCAACAGACTTGATGTACGTGTTCCATTTCAGATCAGGAGTAAAGGTCAAACCCAGAAGCTTGTCAAAACACGGGGCCTCACCCAGACGAGAGCCATCCATCACAATTGATGCCAGCTAGGGATCAGAGCGTTGATGATGTAAGGATAGGAGTTTGGTTTTGGATGCATTAAAGGTAACCAGCCACGACTTCCCCCACTGAACCACGCGCTCGAGATCAGAGGAGAGAGAATCAGAGAGAACTTTGTCATTTACAGCCTTTGATGTGTTGCCTTAGATGGTCGTGTCATCAGCATAGATGTCAACGAATGATTTAAGTATGTGTTTAGGGAGGTCATTGATGTAGATCAGGAAGAGAGTTGGACCCAGGATTGACCCCTGAGGGACTCCAGCATTTATATTGCAGGCCTCCGATTTTTGTCCATCTACCACTACTCTTATGAGCCTATCAGAGAGAAATGATTTAATGATTGAGAAAACATTTCCAGTTATACCGTAGTGTTATATTTACTTTCTAAACTTACGTATTTCATTTTAAATTTAAAGAATGTTTCATTAACTAATTGATTTCACGCACGGCCATGCATTCCTCCTGATTTGGACACTTGAAAATATCACCGTTGAAGAAGACTTTTCTGATGACAACATGTCACGAAGAAATAAAAAGTAACTGAATAAAACACAAGCTGATTTAATTCTGACGAAGGCGCTATTCTCGCCGAAAATGTGATTGTATTGGTTTCTAAACTTGCGTATTTCATTTTATGTGCATACTAAATGTACCCGGCATTGCCCGGCATTAAACATAACGCTAAATTCTTTTAAAAAAATGAAGTAAAAAACGGGAAGAAACTGAGACATATGAATGCAAGTATTGTGTTTTCTAAAAAGTTCAATTCTTGTAAACTTTGTTATATATGGGCCATTGAATTTCATTTATCTGCAAATGATAGAGGTAATTTGCATATTCTTTTAAACATTCATTTTAATAAATTTCCTATTGGTTTTTTCGTTTTTCTCAAGGCATGACCATCTTTAGTAAACTATTACGTGTCATTATATTCATGAAGATATTCTACATGATTTATACTTGTGTAATATTTGTGTAAAACGCTTGCAGCAAACACAGACCTCTTTCTATATATATTTCTGATTTGTTTAAAAAATTTTGCCTACCAAACTCCACTCTCAGTATTTGGTCTACAAACATGAAACTTAATATATAGGGTTTTTGAACCCATGCGAAACTTTATATTTTGGGGTTTAGCCGGGGAAAATCGGTGCCAAAGTGTGAAAATTAAAAAAAAAAAAAGAAAGGAAATTGCCAGGTGAAGGTCAAACGACGGCATTACAAATATGCATGCATGGCATAATAGCTATTGTTCATGTTTTAATTTTTAGCTTTGCTGTAAACATATCGTCATAGTGAAGTCATTAACACCAAAGGAAAAAGTAAATCGTAAGCTAAACGTTTTAGTTTCGATTTTCGGTGGTGGCGTACGAGTCAGTTTTTTTATTTATTTATTTTTTTTAACTTTTTAAATCATTACTATATATTGGGTCCAATATAATATAATGATAAACACGCAATTTGCATTAATAAAAATATCATATTTAAGTGTATTTTACGACCGGGCAATGCCGGGCGACATGCTAGTACACACACACACACACACACAAACACACAC
This sequence comes from Euprymna scolopes, assembly GCF_053919585.1. Taxonomy (NCBI): domain Eukaryota; kingdom Metazoa; phylum Mollusca; class Cephalopoda; order Sepiida; family Sepiolidae; genus Euprymna; species Euprymna scolopes. Next base: position 38,432,571 of record NC_136504.1, on the reverse strand, counting down.
ATATATATATATATAACTACTTCATTTACTCACATAAAATTAATATACGAAAGTATAAGCCTGAGGAATCCTAGAGTGGATGAAACGCCGAATATTCAGTGTAGCTTAATCGCCATATATATATATATATATATATATATATATATATATATATATATATATATATATATATATATATATATATATATATATATTACTTTCGTATTGTTCTTGCTGAGTATGGTTCATCCCACTGGATGTCAGATATTAACGTGCTACCTCATACATTCCGATTCAGAGATCTGTTTTTAAAGATTCTAACCGTCCCTAATGCTGTGTGTGTGTGTGTGTGTGTGTGTGTGTGTGTGCAATGGAATCACCAATTATCATGTCCCGAAGGCCACTCGAGAATAAAGGTTAACGAGTGTACAGTGGTCACCGGGACAACCGCGTAGCAATCGTTAGTAGTGGAAATATCAAACTTAATAATTTCTGTATATAATCTATTCAAAGATCTTTTGTGGGATGAGGGTAAAGCTTAAGGTTGAAGTTAAACAGATCTATTTGAAGCATCCATTATTAGCCGATGCCCTAAACGTTATGCGTAACACACACACACACACACGACTGCTGGTTTTATTTTACATTTTACTTATATATAACTAAGTAAATATAAAAATATAAAGGTGGAAAATGGTGGGCTATTATGGAATTTACATCTATTTATTTACTTATTTGTTTATTTATATTTTTTTAGTAAAGAAATGATCGGCGACCAAAATTGAATATAATGACGATGTCATCCCGATGTACTGTTTCATTTTTTTTTTTTTCAGTTTCCCCAACTCCCGATCCCTCGTCCGCGCTTCAATTGCTTAGCCACAGCTTGCCCCCGTCTTTGCTGTTTCGCCTTCATTTTCGTTATATAATTGAAACAAATCTATAAACAATTTATTTATTCACAGACGTAAAAATAATATATATATATATATATATATATATATATATATATATATATATATATATATATACGTATATATATATGTATATATCTGTAAATATATATATGGATATACATATATGGATATATATATGTATATATATATGTGTCTGTATATATGTATGCATGCATGTATGTATGTATACGTAAACATATATAAAAAATATAAACACATATATATATATATATATACATCTGTATAAAAATACATACCTTTCTATACTTATAGATGTATATTCATGCATATATATGCATACATATACACATACAAAGATCCATACATATATATATATATATATATATATATTCACATACATACATATATATATATTCTTACATACATAGATATATACGCACACAAACTTATATATACACATATATATACATATATATGTATATAAATACATATACATACGTAAATATATATATATATATCTATATATATATATATATATAGATAGATAGATAGATAGATAGATAGATAGATAGATAGATAGATAGATATTCTTTTTTCTGTGTCTCCATTAATTATAGTTGTTGTCGTTCGCTGCCTCACACCGGCGTGACATCTTGTCGACTTGACAGCTTCCGATAACCTTACAAATAATTCTTTATTATTTTCAGAACAATGTTGGGGCGGGAAAGGGGAGTCTGCAGTCAAGATTCCGTTCGCGGGTGTAAGGGCGTACGTTTATTTTTTTGTATTCTTTAATCATTGGCGTAAAGTCCCACGACATCGCTCGGCGGACAGACTGGCCAGGCAAAACAAATCAATTCAAAATTATCAAAAGTCAACTAGATTAACAAAGATGCTGATCCATCGCCCTGATCTTAAGTGGTTATTTTCGAAGAAAATTAAAATTATATATATATATATATATATATATATATATATATATATATATATATATATATATATATATATATATATATAGGCTATATGCGTGTGTGTGTGTGTGTATATGAATCAGATATTAATTTACTCGAAGCTGTAATCACACACGCACACACGCGCGAGCACACACACACACACACACACACACACACACGCACGTGTGAGGAGTGTCATTACAGCTACGAGTAGAATAGTTCAGTAAAAATATCTGCTTCTTCATATATACACACACACACGCATATAGCCTATATATATATATATATATATATATATGTATATATATATAAAGTTAACGTGTGTGTGTGTGTGTGTGTGTGTGTGTGTGTGTGTGTGTGTAAATTTCCCTACGCAATAACTTTGTCAATTTTAAGTCTACAGACTCGGAGTTTGAAATACGGGTACTAAGATTTGGGAAAATCTTTGTGATCGGGGTCAAAGTTCAACGATTTAACCTTTGAGAACTCTACCAAACTCCTCCGACGATTTTGGGTCCAAACAATTTTAAATAGGTTCCTTGGACATGGATCTAACTTAATAACTTGATTGGAACCCCAAACAATAAATGTTAAGGGGTCATAATAGGAGTCAAAGTTAAAAAAATTGACCTTTTTTTTTTTTTTTTTTTTTGCTGAACATACATCTCCAAACACCCTGGCAACGCCGGGCTGAAATGTTAGTATATATATATATATATATATATATATATATATATATATATATATATATATATATATACCAGTATTGGGGCGATTCTAATATTTTTCCCGATTCCGATACAATTACCGATTCGGTACTAAATTCTCGATTCCGATACAAATACTGATTCTGATCCCGATTCTTTATAAATCTCTAAATATTTTACTATATAGGTGTTAATTAACATTTCTATCAACATTGGAATATTTTGTTTTAAACAAAATCAAATAAAAAGACAATGAAAATAATCGTTTTTGGCATCGGAAAGTAGGCACACATTTTTCCGATTCCGATACCGATTCCAATAGTTTCAAAAGTTCCGATTTTTTCGATTCACGAGTTCGATTCCGATTAATCAGCCACACACACACACACACACACACACACACACACACACACACACATACACACACACACACACACACACGTTTGTGTATATATATATATAATATAATATAATATATATATATATATATATTAGGTAAAATAGCATATACAATATCTATTATTGAAACACACGGAATACATATGTGTGTATGTTGTGTGTGTGTGTGTGCGTGTGTGTGCGCGCGCGTGCGTGTGCGTGTGCGTGTGCGTGTGTGTGTGTGTGTGTGTGTCCTGAAAACTCGTACCCGGAAAACTCGCCCTTTTTCCTAGGTAGGAAAACTGGTCTCTTATTAAATAAATATCGATTGAAAACACATTTTATGACCGTTCTTGAAGAAGATATTTTCTTTAAAAGAGAATACACATCCCATAATATTTTTTAAAATATTTTTACTTGTTTGCTGTTGTTTAAAAAAAATTTTTTTAATTAAATTGATTTTATTTATAAGTGTTCATTTTATACCTAAATTCGAAAGTTTTTGGTGGTTCAACTTATTTTAAAGATTTTATTTAGTAAAAAAAAAAAAGTAATCTCGAGTGTTACTTTTGACCAAAAATGTTCGACATGAGATAATCATGTCTTTGGAATCTCGATAATTGCTTAAAAATAGAAAATTAAAGAAAATACTGAGGTAATGTTAAAGGTACTGCGGTAGAAATTTCGTGAAAAATATTGAATAATTCCACCATGTCTTTCCAAGCTTATAACTCCTCGAAAAATGTAATTCAAGCCCTAATTTTTTTTTCAATTAAAGGAGCAAGGACCGAGGTTTCATTAAAAAAAATACAAACAACGTGGTTTTTTGTAAAAAAAAAAAAGGGGGGTTTTAAACTTCGGACTTTACAGGTAAATTTCTAAAAAACACTACTTTTTTGTTGTTTTAAATTTGAATATATTATTTATTGATCTTTTATCTTCAATTTGTGATATATAACACTTTGGTGAGTAAATTAATTATTTACTTTTTAATAGACATTTCAAAATGGGAGGCGTGAATTAATTCGACCCCCTGTCTTTCCAAGCTTATAACTACTCGAAAAATGTAATTCAAGCCCTAATTTTTTTTCAATTAAAGGAGTAAGGACCGAGGTTTCATTAAAGAAAAACAAAAAAAAAACAACGTCTTTTAAAAAAAAAAAAAGGTTTTAAACTTCGGACTTTAAAGGTTGTTAAGTTTGCAGGTTGAAACAAGCAACGTAGAAAGCAATACAAATGACGACTCAACAAACAAAGGTAGATCAAATAAGAAGTGTATTAGGAAAAGGTATATTTACAGGATATTTACATAATGGTGTCAAATAAGAGAGTCTTTGCCGGAGAAACATATCTGCTCTCGGCGGCCTTCGGTGGCTTCTGGTGAACACACACTCAGACTAACTGAGTCTTCCTATTTATGTGTAATTACTATCCACATATGCAAATGAATGTGTGCCACCACAACACCCTCCTCCCAAGATTTGAAGTCGCATAGATTTCAATATCTTTTTTTCTTGGGATTTAACATTAATGGTTCATTAAACTTTCTTTTTCTACCTGATCTTCGGGGTTCAGGTGTATATTGAGGCGGTTCCAAATTAAAGGATTCGTATATGATGTCCATGGTTTCCTCCTCTTCGACTGCTGTTGTATAATCACCATCTTGAATGTGGCGTTTTTTTATTTGGTTCAGGTGCCTTTTATGTATATTTTGTGGACCTTTAATCATGTATGTACAATCACCAATGCGTTTATCCACTACTCCACACTCCCAGTAAGAAATGTTATTCCTGTAGCACTTGAAATATACTCGATCTCCCGAGATATATTTCTTTCTTATCATGTGTGTAGTGTTTCGGACAATTGCCTGTCTTGGCAATAGTTTATCAAACGCTGATTTCACCTTTCTGGCAAACATTAAATCAGCTGGTGATATGTTTGACGGGGTATTAGGGTGCGGTGTTTTCCTATATATTTGCAAAAATTGTTGCAAAGCTTTTTCCGTTGGTATCGCAATGGATTTTTTCAACGCTCGTTTTAACGTGTCCACGAACCTCCGCGAGGCCGTTCGATCTTAGATGATACGGCGGAGTAGTGGTATGCTTTACTTGGAACGTGTCACAAAATTCCTTAAAGTCTGTGGATGTGAATTGAGTTCCATTGTCAGTGACCAGTGTGTCCGGTACACCAAATCGTGCAAATAACTCGTGCTATTGAGTTGTTCGTTGTTGGATTCCTGCAACGCATTACCTCAGGCCATTTTGTATAACTTACTACAATTAAGTAGTAATTTTCTCCTACTGGACCAGCGAGGTCCATGTGGATTCTCGACCATGGGTGGTCGGTTTTCGGCCAAGGTTTGTGTACTATAGGCGGGGATTTTGCCGCTAACTGGCATCCTTCACATCTATTTATTGTTGTAGCTATGTCGACGTCCAGTTTATTGTTGTAGCTATGTCGACGCCAGTATACGTAGCTTCTCATTAGAGACTTCACCCGATTTATCCCTGGATGTCCTGTGTAGAAGTCTCTAAAAATCCTCTTCTGCAACGTTTTAGGTATTACTACTCTCTCGCTATATAATAACATCGTTACATATGGAAACAATTTCCTGAACGTTTTTGCCATTTATAATTTTTTCTTTTATATCATTTATATATTCATCTTTATCGGCTTCTCTTTTAATGTCCGACAATGTTACCGGTAGTTCTTTAATGATGTTTGCTACCATATTTTTCACTTCGACGTTTGTTCGAATTGCTGCAATAACTGATTCTTCCAAATTATGTTTCTGTGGTATCAGTCTTGAAAGTCCATCCGCATGGCAAATCTTTTTCGATGCTAGATGTTGTAGCTGGAAATCGTAATTCAGTAGGATCGTACCCCAGCGCAGCAATCTATTTGCGGTGTATACAGGCAATCCTTTTTTTGATCCGTAGATTGTGACTAATGGTTTATGGGCGGTTTCAAGTATGAATTGTCTACCATATAAATATCGGTGGAATTTAGTCACTGCAAAAATTATACTCAACGCTTCTTTTTCAATCTGTGAATACGCCTTCTCTGCTGGAAGCGTAAGCTATCGGCTTTCTAGATCCATTAGGCATGATATGTTGAATGTATGCTCCTATGCCGTAGGAACTAGCGTCACTAGCGACGACTATATTTAATTTTGTATCATAGTGAGTTAGAAATAATTCAGATGTTAGTGCGCTCTTTATTTTGTCAAAAGCGGTTTGACATTCTTGCGTCCAGTTCCAAGGTGTGTCCTTTTTTAGCAGCTCATTTAAGGGAGCTCGCAAATTATGCATCCCTTCAATAAAAGATTGGTAATAATTTGCGAGTCCTAAGAAACTCTGCAAGGTTGTTACGTTATTAGGTGCTGACATGTTTTTATTGCCGCAGATCTTTCTGGATCTGGACGTCGCCCATGTTTATTTATTATATGTCTAAGATACTTAATTTCGCTCATACAAAAGTCACATTTATTTTCTTTTACTTTAAACCCAAATTCTTGTATTCGAGTGAATACTTGTTTTAAATGCTCCTTATGTTCTTCTAGGGATTTGCTCCTGATAAAAATGTCGTCCAGGTATGCACATGCGCACTCAATACCACTTAGCATGGTGTCCATCGCTTGTTGAAAAATGGCAGGCGCTACTTTGATGCCAAAGGGCAACCGGTTGTATTTGTACAATCCCTTATGCGTGTTGATGCATAGTATTTTTGAGCAATTCTCCTTGACCGGTATTTGTAAATACGCGTCGCTCAAATCTATCTTGGAAAAGATATTACCACTATTCAACTTTGTGAATATTTCCTCTGGGCTTGATAGAGGGTAATGGTAATCTTGTAATATGGAGTTTAGACCTGTCGAAAAGTCTGCGCACACTCTGATTTCATCATTCTTTTTCTTTACATATACGGTGGGGGCTGCCCAGTCGCTATGTTCTATTTTTGATAGTCTTCCTGTCTGTTTCAATCTGTCTAATTCTTTATTAATCTTTTCCAACCCAGCGAACGGAACGTTTCGCTATTTTCTAAAAATTGGGCTGGTGTTTTCTTTAAGTTCAAACGAGGCCTTAAATTTATTGCAACGACCTAATTTAGTCATAAATACATCAGGGAATAATTTTTTTTAAGTCCTCTTTTATATTTTCTGTTGTTGGAGTAGTACATTCTATTTTTTTACAGAATGTATTAATTGGCTTATCCCAGAGTCCAAATTTCTCAATTAAATCTATTCAGAACAGGTTTTCGCTATTTTTCAATACGAACATTTTTAATTTCTTCGTAATCCCTTTCAATTTTATTGGAAGGATAACTTCTCCTTCAAATCTTATCTCACCACCAGTTACCGTCCGAGCTGATTTACTTGTTTTCATCATGGTTGGTTTACCCAACTTTTCCCATGTATCCAAGTTTATTATAGAAATATCGGATCCTGAATCCAGTTGTAATTTTATTGGCGTTTTAAATATTTCCGCTTTTATGTATTTTCGCCGATTTTTATCGAATTTTTCATTTGATTTTGTTTGCTGTACTCTCTTTCTGGTGAAATCTTTATATCTACAACAATCGCTTTTGTGTTCGACTTTCTTGCAAATGTAGCATTTTTTTCTTCTTATAAGGGCTCCGATTCCCAATGTCTTTCTGCGCATATCTTACAGTTATATCTAGAAAGATACTTGTTATATTCTTTACTATAATTATAATTATTATATTTGGAATATCTCGTTCCGTTTTGACTGCTTTTATTTGTATAGTTCTTGGTTGGTGTGTATGGTTTTCTAACCTTTCTTACATATGCCACTCCAGATTCTTCTATCTTTTTTGAATCCATTTTTAGTGTAATGGCCCTTTCACAATCCTCTGCTAATTTCTGAAGTGTTAAATCTTGCTCAGATTCCAGCTTAGACAACACTCGTCTGCGTATTTCTGCATTTTTCGTGGAGACTAACCCTTGTGCGAAGATTAGGCATTTGAAATCTTCTACTGTTAGTTCCGCTAGCTTAAAATTATCACAGTTTTTATTGACAACTGATGCGTATGTCAAATAATCTTGGTTGTCCATCTTCCTTAGATTCATACACAACCATCTCTTATGAAAAAGAGATATATTCAGATTAAATAATTCTTTTAGTAATTTTACAGCTTCCATGAAATCAAATTCCGTAGTTTTTTTAGGTAGTATATAATCTACGAACTTGCTGTGTTCTCTTACACCCAACTTCCTGAGTAAAAGGCTCACTTCTGGCTATTTGGCCAAATTTTGCAGTCCAGTTGAAAGACATCCTCGTATCTTGTATAGTATGCTTCAAAAGTCTTTTCTTCCTCCGGCACATAATTAAATGTGTCCATGCTATTAAATATAGTTGTATGCGAGAAATTAGTACTGTCGACATTTTCTCGATTAGTCTTTAATAGTTCCAGTGTTTTAGCAAAACGTTCATTTTGCCTTTCTTCATATTCAAATCGTAATTTCTTCTGCCTTTCTTCTTGTTCAAGTTGTAATTTCTTCTGCCTTTCTTCTTGTTCCATTTGCCATTTCAATAATTTCTCCTCTCTACGTGCATCTAGCTCGGATTGCGCCTTTTGTTGCGTCTGCAAAAATTGCATTAACATTCTAGATAAATCTTCCATTTTTTTTATCCTTCAGTAGCAGTAATGCAGTTACGAAGAAAAATTGTACAATTTCACATGCAACACAATATCCATACCATATAAAATGGCTTGTGTTACAAAAAAAAAAAAAATTGTTCATAGTTCCTGTTTTCAATAGTAATATCGCTGCTCGAATATTTTCTCATTTCGCTAGCGAGTCAAGCTCATCCAACCACAACATAAGAACTGAGGCTTTTGCTGAAACCACAAAATACGATTTACTTGTCCGTTTTAGGCATTTCCTAATAAATAACAGCCGAACTTAAGTACAACTTTTTCCATAGAAAAAAAAAGTTTTTCAACTCGAGTCACAATTGAAAAAAATAAAATGTATGGACTACATTTAAATTTTTTTTTTTTTTTTTTTGCGTGACGTTTTACTGTCTTATATCCGTTATCCAGTGACAACTTTAGTTTAAAAAAAATCTTTCCTTGATTTTAGTTTAACTGTGGTATTTTTTTTTTTTTTTTTTACCGAAGAGAAAAATTTGGTTTACCAAAAAGTCTTTAGTTGGTATTTACAGCAATTTAGGAAATCCACTGGTGAACTTTTTTTTCTTCGTATGTTACTTCCTTGTAATTTAGTAATACGAATCTGCTCTTCGTAATTTAGTAATACGAATCTGTTTGTCGTTTTACAAAATTTCACTTTTACAATTTGTTATATTTTTTTAAGATGGATTCCACGGGAAACGGCGTAAATCGTCGCTTTTTTTCTTTTTGCCACGTTCGAGTTTTTTTTGTTTTTTTCTTTGAGACTGCAATTAAAGGTTTTGGTTTGTCTCTTTTTTTCCCCGACTAGTATTTTAATAAATAAAATACTATTAATTGAGGTTACTTTTTTTTTTTTAACCCGAATGTAGTCTTTCTTCTTGGAATTTGGGAAACAACCGTTTCTTCTTTTTAGTGTTGCGAGGAAAATATTTGACAGTTTTCCAATGTTTGCTGAATTATTCATTTTTTCCGCTTGTGTCGAACTTCTCTTTAGCATAAAATCCGTTTTTACGACTATTTCGTTCGTCAAAACTTGTATTCCTTAGAAAGGGCAACCGTTGCGTTGTACTTTTTTTTTTTAGTGAGTTCTTTCCATTTCTTCTTCAAACTGTTATATTTGACGTTCATCCTCGTCGTCACTGTTAAGTTTGCAGGTTGAAACAAGTAACGTAGAAAGCAATACAAATGGCGACTCAACAAACAAAGGTAGATCAAATAAGAAGTGTATTAGGAAAAGGTATATTTACAGGATATTTACATAATGGTGTCAAATAAGAGAGTCTTTGCTGGAGAAACGTATCTGCTTTCGGCGGCTTCGGAGGCTTCTGGTGAACACACACTCAGACTAACTGAGTCTTCCTATTTATGTGTAATTACTATCCACATATGCAAATGAATGTGTGCCACCACAACACAGGTAGATTTCTAAAAAACGCTACTTTTTTGTTTTAAATTTGAATATATTATTTATTGATCTTTTATCTTCAATTTGTGATTTATAAAACTTTGGTGAGTAAATTAATTATTTACTTTTTAATAGACACTTGAAAATGGGGGGGCGTGAATTTTAAAAAAAAACGTTTGTCTAAAATATTATATTCAGTTTATTGGAAAGAGCATAAAATTTCACATTGACCCTGAAAATATTGTAAAAATTGAATCAATAGAAAAATTTTGATAGATTTTTAAAGTTTAAAAATTGAAAGATACTTAGCTCTTAAAATTCAATTAATTTCATTACTGTTTTTTTTTTAAACATTTCTATTACTTTTAAAACAACTTTAATAGTTTATTTTGTATGTATATTCCATAAAGAAAATAAACAACTCACTTTAAAAAGAGAAATTACGAATTTTTTTATATTTTATTCGCAGTTTTGTGTTAGGGGTGTCAAAAATTCGTACAAAAATTCTGACACACCTAGTACTGCGGTATTAATATATAGATGTATATGATCACTGCTCGGAAAAAATTAAGCTACTGGAAGTGAATACGGTTGATTATGTAACGAAACCGAACGGAAGATACGAAAAACGAAACCATTTATTTATAAAAAAAATTACTTTAGTTTTTACTTGTTATTGCGAATAAAAAAAAGCAAAAAAAAAAAAGAAAACACTTCTTGTATTATCAAATAATCAAACAAATATTTTATTTAGAAAAGTTGGTCCTTTACGGGAACGGTGTTTTTATTTAATGATTGCTCCCTCAGAGCGCATGCGCAAAAGGTTTTCTTTGGTTTATTTAATCACGAAAACGTTTTGAAGATACTATTTCAGGCCAAAAAAGGGGGCAAAAGCATTATTTGAATATGTATAAAAAATAATTTAACAAAAATAATATTTACTAGAGAAAATAATAAAAAATTAAATGAAATAAAAATAAAATAAAAACAAGCACGATTAAAAATAAAGTCTGAGAGCAATCATTAAATAAAAACACCGTTTACGTAGGGTCCACGTTCCCCGTGAAGCACCGAAAATTTATTTAGTTTTAACACTTTTTTTTTTGTTCACGAAACAACAAAAGGCACTTGTGCAGTATGATAGTGGCCATCTTTTCTTGGTGCATTTCACTAAACTGTCGCCAGATGGCGTTTCTCGGTCAAAAAACATTTGAATTATCAATTCGGGTTCGAGCCTACCTGCCTGCTACCAATTTTTTTAAACACCTCTGCCTCCCCACTACTACCACTTTTTACTCTCCCCGAGGTTCCTTACTACACCACCTAAACACACCCAGGCAACGGGCACTTCCGCTACTGTTGTTTTGATTCCCCCGCCCTCGGGGTTCCTTTTACACCATCTTAACACCTGGGCAACGCCGGGCACCCCTGCTAGTATGAAGTATATATATATATATATATATATATATATATATATATATATATATATATATATATATATATATACTAGCAAAAGTACCCGTCGTTGACTGGGTTCAAAAACAGCCTACAGAAAATGGACTCTGATTTATGAAAGTATAATAGGTTATGAAAAGGAAGGGTTGTAAAGAGATAGCTTCGAATTTGGGGATATCAAAACCAAAGCAAAATATGATGAAAGTAAAAATAAAATAGATAAACCCCATAATTTATTATACCATACCTGTTCGCACTGAAACACTTATCACAATATTATGTGGATCTGTATTAAAAAAAAACT